>NW_022436944.1:45505243-45727046 GCF_009761245.1 Sapajus apella
TAGTAGAGACGGGGTTTCACCATGTTGACCAGGATGGTCTCGATCTCTTGACCTCGTGATCCACCCGCCTCGGCCCCCAAAGTGCTGGGATTACAGGCTTGAGCCACCGCGCCCGACCTAACCACAAATTTTTTTTGTATTTTTAGTAGAGATGGGGGTTCACCATGTTGGCCAGGCTGGTCTCAAACTCTTGTCCTCAAGTGATCCGCCCACCTCAGCCTCCCAAAGTGCTGGGATTACGGGTGTGAACCACTCTGCCTGGCCACGACTAGCTCTCTGATTGGGTCACTCTGGGGATCAGATGAATTAATACATGTAAGATACTTCGAATAGAGAGAAGGGGCATGACGAGCCTGCAGCGCATGCTCCATGAGTGTTAGCAATTACCATTGTTGAAATGTTTGACCAGACTCGAGATGGTTCTGTTGTTTTCTGTGGTGACCATATTAGTCACATTCTTGATATGGACTTAATCTACTTTTCCCCTGGATAGTCTGATAATAAAGCATTTGCTATTATTTTTGTGTGTTTTTAAACTTTTTGTAGTTTACAGAGTATAAACCCTTCAATGGAGCAAGCATGATGGTCATCTTGATTTTTTCCAGATTAGAAAACTGAGGATCAGGAAGGACAAGTGACTGCTAGTAAAAGGCAGAATTAGGAACTGAGCTCAGACCGTCTGCACTCCAGGACGCTGCAATTTCCACTTCTCCAGAGCTGTTGTATTTTCTTTGCTGTTTCCACTCTTTGATCCCAGAGTCTCCACACCAGTAATATCCTCACCCTAGATCAGGGTTTTTCAACCTTAGCACTATCTATAATTGGGACCAGATAATTCTTTGTGGTGGAGGCGGGGCCTGTCCTGGGCATTGTGAGATGTTTTGTCGCATCCCTGGCCTCTACCTACTAGATGACAGCCAAAAATGTCTCCTGATGTCGTAGAATGTCCCTTGAGAGAGAAAATGGTGCTGGTTAAAAACCCTGCCTGGCCGGGCCGTGGTGGCTCACACCTGTAATCCCAGCACTTTGGGAGGCCAGGAGGGCAGATCACCTCAGGTCAGGAATTTGAGACCAGCCTGGCTAACATGGTGAAACCCCGTTTCTACTGAAAAATAGAAAAAATTAGCTGGGCATGGTGGCGCATGCCTGTAATCCCAGCTACTTGGGAGGCTGAGACAAGAGAATCGCTTGAACCCAGTAGCCGGATGGAGGTTGCACTGAACCGAGATCACGCCATTGCACTCCAGCTTAGGCAATAAGAGCAAAACTCTGTCTCAGAAAATTAAATTAAAAATCCCTGTTGTAAATAAGGAAGTTGGAAGATAAATGTGTTTGTGGGAGAAGGGGAAAGGTGAAGGTGGGGGCCGGTTATCATTTACTGAGCACTTACTGTGTGTCAGGCAAATTGCAAGCATTGTCTCTAGTGTACCAACAGGAATCAGGATTAGCTGCATTTTCAGCCAAGGAACCCTAGGGCTCACAGAAATAAAACTGTGGCCATTAGTAAGTGACAGAAGAGAGATTCAAATTCAGGTCCACGCGGCAGCAAAGCTTACCACTTTCCCTCCCCTCCTCTGCACAGTCCTATGTAGGCTCATGGCATTTTCTTTCTTTTTGGGAACCAAGAACACCCACACAGTGAGGATTAAATCAGTTTCAAAGTTATTTTGAGGCCGTTCATATGGCGCATACCTGTAAGAAACAAAGCAGAAAAATTTCTTTGCAGCAAAATTCTGAGTAAGCCAAGCAACTATTTTATTGAGAAAGAGGGTTTTGGCTAAGTTCTAGTGTAATCGATCACACTTGAACGTCCTCAGATCTTAGAGGAGTCACAAGGTATGTGACAAAGCATCATTTTATTGTTGTCTTCCAAGTATTTCCCAGTTACTTTTCTGTCAGGCTGGTACCAACGTGGTTTCCAACAGGTATATAGTACATAAGCAAAGAATGTACGTGTATATATCTGAAATGAATGTGAATGTGTATATCTGAAATGATATATATGTTAACGCTCCTGTTTTAATCTACTCTGTGTGCAGGAAATTTGATCAGATAAAAAATGTCATTTATTAGTGTGATAGTTGCTTTTGTAAAAATTATGGGAATCCCGATAGAAGTGAATGTGGAACTGAGTCACTGGATGTTGAGGTAAACTCTTCTCCGTATTAAGCAGATCTTAAGATTGCAAAGCGATTAGTTTCATGTACACATGACTCCAGAGACCCGTTCTAGCATTTGTTCACTTAATGTAGTTTGGTTTCTGATGCCTCCAGGTTCAGATCATTAATAAGCAGTGACATGTGTCGGCCTGTTAAGTGATTGTAAGAGAATTTATTTGAACCCTGGCATAAGCTATCTATGTCCTAGATAGAAAATGTCTGTTTAAAACGTCACACAAAACAGCCTGTGAGATAATTTTTGAATATATTCCTTGTGGTGAGAACACATATTATAAAAATGAAATGTTGGTGTTGAACGTGTCCTGGTACCTTATAGAAACAGGACAGCACTTCCCATGATAAAAGCCAGTCCCAGGAATAATGTCTGCTGCTGGCTGTTAGCTCAGACAGGTGTCACTACAACAAGAGTGATTAGTGGGTCCTGAGCCTAACTCTCTAAGGCCCAAACTGTCTTGTCAAATTTAACCATATCTGGAATCAAATCAGCGTTTGGAAACTTAGAACCATAAATTAAAAGCAAGAAAGTTACAAAGTTCTGCAGTTCTCACATTTGAGTAAGTGCTCCTGATCAGACCAAACTCTGTGACCTTCCTAGCCTAGGAAATAAATTGGGGAGATGGAAAATGAGAAGTTAAAAAGCTGGGGGTGGGGGGGGTGGTTGGTGAGGTAATAGTAAACATATTAAGTCATTTAAATCTTAAGTCTGAAAGCATTGTTGTGTTTTAAATTTCCTAATTCTAAGGTACTCAGTTTTCCCTCTCTTCCCCATGGTTTCCGGGAAGGAGTAAATGAACTAATATCTATTAAGCACTTTACGTGGCCCCTGACACAGTGAGCGCTCGGTAAATAGTAATTATTATTAGTTCAGGCTCCTCTGGTGCAGCTTTGAACACGCTGCCAACTAAATGCCACTGCCAAAATTCTGCGAGAGCCAACGAAGACTTCTGGTTTATGGTGAGCATAAACACACATAGCCTGAAGATCTTAATGCATTAAGAACTTAACAAGGTTGAGTATTTAGTAAGGACCTGTGCAAAGGGCAAATTGGCAGTTCTGATGCTAAATTAACTCAGCAAGACATTTTTTATTTTAGGGTGTCTAAAGCATCAATGTGTATAAAAATGACCAAGGAGTTTTGTTTAGGATGCTTATTGTGATTCTACATTTCTGGGGTGGGGCCAAGATTCTGCTTTTTTGTTTGTTTGTTTGTTTGTTTCCTGAGACAGAGTTTTGCTCTTGTTGCCCAGGCTGGAGTGCAGTGGCGAGATCTCCGGCACCACAACCTCTGGCTCCCGGGTTTAAGCGATTCTCCTGCCTCAGCCTCCCAAGTAGCTGGGATTACAGGCATGCACCACCATGCCTGGCTAATTTTGTATTTTTACAAGAGATGGAGTTTCTCCATGTTGGTCAGGCCGTTCTGGAACTCCCAACCTCAGATGATCCGCCCACCTCAGCCTCCCAAAGTGCTGGGATTACAGGCATGAGCCACCGCACCCAGCCAAGATTCTGCATTTTGACAAGTTTCCGGGTGATACTGATGCTGCTGGTCCAGGACCACACTTGGCAGAGCAAGGTTTTATTAAAGACTCAAAAACCAGAATCTTTCCCCTAGCCCCTCCTTCTGTCCCCTGCCTATATTCAGCACCTGTTGCATGTGTGGTCAGTATAGCAGGGTTTCTCATAACCCAGCTCCAGTCCTCAGCCAGGATCCCGGGTGACCTGGGCAAACACACACTTCTTCAGGGTCAGGGGCAGGTTACTGAGTCAAGACTGCCAAAGCCCCACAGTGATATTTTCCTTCACTCCCCATCCTCCTGTCTCCCTAGCCTGCCCCGAACCGGGGACTAATCTTGGAGCTGCTTAATAATAACAAATCCAGCAGCAGAGTGAGGCAAGACGATTTCAAAGCTGAGTTTTTCTTGTTTAGCAGTTACCTAATTTCAGGATGCGATTCACAGATTTGCAAAACCCATGTGTGTGGAAACCGTTTCTCTTCAAAGATGATTAAAAGCAGATCCTCTCCCGAAAAAGTGACATAAAAATAAAGTGAGTGACAGTATGGAGTCTTCCCGTGCCCCAAATGTTTGGATGCATGCAAATTACGTTTTAATAAAATGTCTACATACGTGCTCATACACGCATGCGCACACGCAAGCAGCGGAGAATCTGGTTCTAATTACTTGTACTTTAGTTGAACTTCGGCGTTTCCTTTGACTCTCTCCCTAATGTATGTGAGCTGTAGGCTTTGCAGTCCTGCAGTGAATCCACGGAAAAAGCAGGGAAAAAGTCCAGATCGGCTCTCTCTGGTGCCAACAAAAATGAAGCCCAAACGAACGAACGTTTTGACCAAATGCATCACTTTGGTCTTCTCCCTTAATTAGCTGAAATTACTCCCTTCCACCGGGATTTGGAGCGCTGGGCTCAAAACTCCCCTGGGGCCATGCAGGAAATGTCTTTTGCTTTACAACCACTTTTTCTTTTAAAGCTCAGCTGCCCAGAGAGTGCATTAAAATAGTCTTAATCATAGAAGGTTCTAGTAAAAAGGCTGGGCTTTCCTAATGCACGATGCCTGCCTGGCTGTAATCAGGCCCAACCTAAAATCCTGAAATCTGTCAACATGGTTTAGCCGGCCGTAAATTAGCTCTCACAAAGAGAAAAAAAAAAAAAAAAAAAAAAAAAAAATACTGAGCTCTCTTAAAAATGTTATCTGCTACTTAATCTAACCTTTAGAAAAATGCCAAGCATGTAAGGAATTGTGAAGGGAGCTATTGTGGAAGACTTTCTGTGTGTTTAAATGACACTCAGGTGTGTTGTAATAACAAGGACATTTATACTGTGTTTTCTCAGGTGAGTTAAATTCGTAAGTGCCAAGTCCTTTTAACAAGCAGCAATGTTAATTTCTTTTATTTTGGGACTGAATCAACCCTAGAGTGTTTAAGAAAGCTTTGTCAGTGGGAACTCGGGATTTCTGCTTTTGTACCATCCCAGTCGGTGGAGATTTTGTTTAACTTTGTTTTTGTTTTGTCTGCAAACAGCCTCTGAGTTTGAAGTCCTTTTAAAGGACTGTCTCTCAAAATGCAATAGGGAGAACTGTGCCAGTCCACAATGAGAGAAGTTCAGACGTTATTTTATGTCCATTAAATCTAATTGTTTATTTAAAAAGTTGGAGCTCGTGCTTTGGACGTCTTTGTTTTTCCTTAACTCCTGCTTCCTGGAGATTCGTTTGTATTGAATTTTATCCACGCATGAGGGGTTGGGGCAAAGACTAAGACATGGTGCTTCACCACTGTTAGTCTGAAAAACACGAATTTAAAGCAAATGCCTTCCTTCCCAACCTCAAGAATTCTCCTGCGGCAGACCACACTTTGAGGAACATTGATTTAAAGGCAAATGAGTCCCATCGCTAATTTATTATACAAGGAAAGGTATTCTAGCTTTGTTTTCCTTAGTGATAGTCATCTGTATGTTGTGGGGGGTGGAGAGGTCTAAAACGGGCTAGAAGCTTCCGAGGATGCAGGTTTGGTTCATTTTCATCTTCCCTGAGACTTACTGTCTCCACTGGTGTGTGCAGCTCTCTCAGCATCACTGGTGCTGACTGTGCTCTGGGCGGGGACCCACTGAGCCATGCATCCATCGCACCCGACTAGCAGCAGTTCCTCTGACTTGCCCATTCCCTGACCAAGCAGGGCAGCCCATCTGGTTAGCAATTTGGATGCCACATTGGAGGCTGCTGCTTGTTGGGCATTCAGTCAGCAAACAGAACTGAATAAGTCAATAAGTAAGCAAGGAAATAAATAAAAGCAGGAGACAAAAAGCAGATCCGAAATGTTCCTCAAAGACTGCTTCTCCAAATGGATCGCATCAGGATGGCTGCAGTATAGTTGTTTTATTGAATGACACAAGCCTCCTTTTTCCCCCTGGGAAGTCTAAAAACTGCTTTTTTGGCCTGCCTGAGATCGCTGAATGAGCTAATACAGAACACATTGTCTGCTGAGCCGGCAGAGTTTTCGAGCAAAAATTTTATCATTCCATAGACTGATTGTGCTTGCCTGGAATAAGGAACAAATGTTTGAGGCCTCTCAAGGGCATTTGATGAATCTAACTCTAATTTAAAGGGACTAATAGATTATTGATTTAAGCAGGATGACAGTGAACAGATCAATGGCTGAGCCCTCTGTCTACCTTAAATACCAAAAACGGCTGGTAAAAGGAAGGCCATGGGCTGTTCCCATGCTTGTTTCCCACTGACTTTTTTGGGGGGTGGAAGAAGGCAAAAAGGAAAAGAAGCTCTAATCAGCTTTGCTGAAGTGTGTTTTTGCTACCTTACCAAGAAGGCAAGAGATTGCATTAAAGTACAAATCTTTGATATTGATGCCATATTTTGTTTGTAATTCTAGGACTTGTCTTGGCATGTTTGCCTGAGGCTAGCTCTGATGATCTGACGGACTGTACTACTGAAATTTTTCTTTTCTTTTTTGCCTTGCATTGTTATCACTGTTATAGGCTACACAGAGGAAATAAGACCACTGACTGGCAATTTTGAGGGTGATATTTGCATATGTATATAGTCAAATATTTAATTTTTTATTACCAGCAGGAAAATTTTTCTAAAGATTTTTTTTTTTTTTTGATCACACAAAACGCTTTTCCCTTTCTGTTTTTGTGGCATTTGTAGTTTTCAAATTATGTTCCTTTATGGCATTTGTAGGATTCAAATTATAAAAACAGTAGAGAGAACCAATTTATCCTTCAAAAACATAGCCCGATCACTTCCTCTTGGAAGGCTCCCTTGATTTCTCCTGGATAAATAAGGCCTACAGTTCTCTCTGTCATTATATCAGTAGTTCTCAAGCTACTTCCATTTGGATTTGCCTGGGAATGCCGTTTATTTTTATTTATTTTTGCTGTTTTGAAATCTTACAGTCCGCTAAAAGGGAATTTTTTTAAAAAAAAATCACAATTCCTAGCTTAATTCCCAGACATTCTGGCATATTAGATCTGGGATACAACTTGGTCATTAGAATGTTTAAAAGCTCCCCAGCTGGTTCTAATGTGCAGCCAAGTTTGGAACCCACTGTATTATCATTGTTGGTTTATTCTCTACTAGGCCATATTTGTCACGGACAAGGAATTATATACTATCAGTGTCCATCCATAGCATATAACACAACGCCTGGTATGTTACGCCACTCAGCCAAACAAATGATTGAACACATGAACAGCCTGAGGATCTATTGTACTCCTATGAGAAAGTTCTTAGAATTGCTGGCGAAATCACCACAGCCTTAGTAAAAGTCCGGGGCTCTCACTATTGATTACTTACAATAGAACATTTTCATTCATGGCAACCGTTCAGGAAAAGCCTTCTGGATTCATTCATTCATTATAAATGACTCTTACCCTTAGGAAAAGATCCAATCTTTGTAAAATGTTTTGGGAGCTTTAACATCCAGTAGATTTCCCGTTTCTTGTGTGCTTTGCCCCATGTTTCTTGGGCATCAAATTATGCACAATTTTGTTTCCTTTCTTTGAGAAGATAAAATGCTGGACTCCTGTCACTGCGTGTGTTTGAAGTGGCATATTTATGGAAATTACTACCCACTTTTGAAATTCAGGGCATAATTCTGACAGCTGATTTCAGCCCTACCAGAATTCTATTTACAACGTTCCTAAATAAGCCAGATTAGCTGTTCTACATGAGGGAGTAAGACCTTAAAACACCCACCCCCGCCATATACACCCTTCTGTGAAGAACTCAATGTGAGATTGATCAGAGTGGTGACGACATGGCTCTGCCAGTTGTTGAAGCACATGGATGGAAGTAGAAGCGTGCAAACCACTCCAAAAGGTTTGAGAGGCATCTGGGGAAAAGCTCACATGTGTTGATATCAGCAGTGTAAATCCACACAGCCTTTCTAGAAGTCAGTCTATCAACATGCTTTGAAAACAAAATATTTTTTCAGAATCTTAATGTGTAAAAAATAAAAATAAATATTTTTAAAATAATGACTTTTGAACTGATATACTTCAGTAATTTATTCTAAGGAAATAAAGACGTGCTAAGATTAGCTACAAAAATGTTCATCACAATGGAATGTTTTCTGTGAAAAATATTTAGTGACAAGGAAATAAATTGATGACATCATGGGTTAAACAAAGTCCCAAACAGTCTCAGTATAATTCCACGTTAGTAGACAAACCCAAAGCATTTAGGTGCATAGAAAAAAATTCTGGAGGGTTGTACACAGACAATTTTTCTGAGTGAAAAGATTGTGGGTGATTCTGTGTATATTTTTTCTTAGATTTTTTAACAAAGTGATGTTTGGTAATTTAACAAGTAGTGTTTTCTTGTTAATTTGCTTTCAGTGAAGCTGATTAGCTCAGTGAGAGAAATGCTTTTGCATTTACAGCTTGATAGCTGATAAGCTTTAGTGACAACTCAGATGCCAACCCTTCTATAAAACAGTTGCTACCACTGTGCCAACTTAGCCAAAGTAAGGGCTTCCTGTCTGCCAGGAATAATGTACTCAAGATTGATATCTTCATCCCAGATACCTCTGTTCTAACCAGTAAAGGCTTTAATAGATTTATCTACTAGGACCTGCACTACTGTAATGAATTGATTCCAAGATTCTTCTGAATTATGAAAATACTATAATTATAGCTGATTCTGTTCCAAAGGGCTAATGAATTTCTTTTTTAAGGAAGCAAATGAGTATAAGAGAGCTATTTGATTTCTAATTTTATCATTTAACAACTTAGAGGGGCACTTAGTGCTCAGAACGAGGAAGAAAAAGGAAAAAGGTTCATGCACTGATTCAACAAATACTTATTGATTATGTGCTATGTGCCAGGACTGCTTCTAGTCCTGGAACACAGGTGTATGCAATGCAGGTTGAGTTTCTTTGCCTTAGGAAACTTAGTATTCAGAGTATGGGGTGGGGGGCAGATGTAGAATATAAAATCATACACAAATATCTAAAATTTGAATGCAGGGTTTTATAGAAATTAAATAGTGAGACAGAGTGACCAGGAGTGGGGAGAGGTATTTTAATGAGAGAAGTCACCTCTGAGAAAGTAACATTTGCTTTGAGATCTAAGAAGTGAAAAACAACCCGATATTTGAAGGTGTAAGAATTTCCAGAAAGGACAGATGGTTATTGCAGTAGTTATCAGTTGGTATGAGAGCTTGGCCTATTCAAAAGACAGAATAGATGCCAATTACGTAGAAACTCAGTAAATTAGGGGACTCACTAAAGGCAGTGATGCTGCTAAAAAAGACCATGTGATGAGAAGCCTTGTGGAACATACGAGGGAGTTTGACTTTGGTCTAATGACCATTGGAGGGCTTTAGATAGGCCAGTGAAAGAGGTAGCTTTTAACGTTTGAAAAACTATCTTGACTACTTGTTTGAAGAAGAGACCCTAGGTAGGAGGGAGGGGCATAAAGAGACCAATGAAGAAGCTATTGCAGCAGTTGTGAGAGGTGATGGTGGGTTACTAGCATGGTACGGTAGCAGGATAGCGATACGGGGATGGATTAACAATAAGTTTAGCGGGTAGAGTCAACCTGACTTGCTGAACACTTGCCTGTAGGATAACGCAGTCAGTAGTATATCTACTCTGGGAGATTATAAGCGGTAGGTCAACTGGAAACTTTATATTCTGGGAAAAATACTGTATATTTAAAAAGCAATTTGAAGACAAGAAGATTCTGGAACATTCTTTAACCACTTTGAATTCCCCATGCTGATTTCCATCTTACTTTGTGAGCATTTTTTACTTGTGATAGAAGTAGAATCAGTTCTTGCTTTGACTCTGAGTACAACCCTGGAGAATAGGGGTAGGAGAACACTCCATTCTTGTATTTTGTGAACTCCCATTTCCCATGGAATTTGGGTGTTTAGATAATGGGATGGAGGATTATGTATTTTTAGATCTAGAATAAAGAGTAACATGACTTAGAAGTGAATCGCACCACTCTGTGTCATCATTAGTTTTAACCTACTGCCTCTCAAACATCAATTGCACATTTAGTCATCTGGGGATTTCGTCAGAATGCAAATTACGATTCCACAGGCCTTAGCTGGGGCCTGATATTATGTTTTCTAATAAGATCTTAAATGATGCTGATGTATGTTGGTCCAAGGAGCCTTCTTTGAGTAGCAAGGGTCTCACCCATATTGTCGAATTTTTGTTTTTTGTGATGGAGTTTCACTCTTGTTGCCCAGGCTGGTGTGCAATGGCATGATGTCAGCTCACCACAACCTCTGCCTCCCAGGTTCAAGAGATTCTCCTGCCTCAGCCTCCTGAGTAGCTGAGATTACAGGCGTGCACCACCACACCTGGCTAATTTTGTGTTTTCAGTAGAGATGGGATATTTCCGTGTTGGTCAGGCTGGTCTGGAACTCCTAACCTCAGGTGATCTGCCTACCTTGGCCTCCCGAGGTGCTGGGATTACAGGCGTGAGCCACCTCACCTGGCCACCCATATTGTTATTAATGCAGATCAGTTATGCCTGCATCATGCTAAAGACTCTCCCCATATACTTGGTTGAATGACTGATTTGGGCATTTTCTTAATTTGTCCAAAGGAAACTTTTAATATATTTATTTATTTATTTTTGAGACAGAGTCTTACTCTGCTGCCCAGGCTGGAGTTCAGTGGCAGGACTTTGGCTCACCTCAACCTCTGCCTCCCGGGTTCAAGCAGTTCTCCTGCCTCAGCCTGCCGAGTAGCTGGGATTGCAGGCACCCACCACCACACCCAGCTAATTTTTGTATTTTTAGTAGAGACAAGATTTCACCATGTTGGCCAGGCTGGTCTCAAACTCCTGACCTCAGGTGATCCGCCTTCCTTGGCTTCCCAAAGTGCCAGGATTACAGGCGTGAGCTACCACGCCCAGCCCAAAGAAAATGTACTTTTGGTTAAGTGAGCGACAGGGTCAAGTCATTTGAGACTCCACATGAATCAGAAGCTACTGGGGTTTGTAGTGTGAATATCTGACTTTGTGTCTTGGCTCTACCACTGCCCTGTTGGTCTTAGACAAGTCCCTTCCTCTGCGTTTCTGTTTCTACTGTGGGTGAAGTTGATAAAAGCCATGGCCCTCACGGTGCTATGTGAAGTGTGAACTACGACCAAGAGTTGTATGAGACAGCTTTGTAAATTGTAGAGCACCACGTCGATGTCAGTATCACCGCTGCTGGGCCTACAATGATAGCTGTCCTTATTGGCTCATCCTTGCTAGTGTTATTGCTGAATTTGGGGCAGAAGAATATGAATTCACTGTTGAAAGAAGTAATGCACTAAAATGCGTTTTCTCTTCTTTTTCCTTCTGTCCCGTCTCCACGGCAGCGATTGAAACACAGAGCACCAGCTCTGAGGAACTCGTCCCAAGCCCTCCATCTCCACTTCCTCCCCCTCGAGTGTACAAACCCTGCTTCGTCTGCCAGGACAAATCATCAGGGTACCACTATGGGGTCAGTGCCTGTGAGGGATGTAAGGTGAGTACTCAAACCTCTGTGCCTGCTGAAGTCTCATTCTCCGTGTGCCTACCCAGCTCCAAAAATGGACTGGATGTGTAACATCACTTCCAATCAGCGTGGTGAATTCCCTTATATTTGATCGGTTTTATTACTCCCTTATACCTCTTTAGTTTAAAATTCAGAAACTTCTGCAAATGACTGATTAGGGCTAAAGGTTCTAAGGCCCTTAAAATACCCCGGCATAACAATTATTTTTAGATCATAAGAACCAGTTAGGCCAGGCACAATGGCTCACGCCTATAATCCCAGCACTTTGGGAGGCCAAGGCAGGTAGATCACTTGAGGTTAGGAGTTTGAGGCCAGCCTGGCCAACATGGCAAAACCTCATCTTTTCTAAAAATACAAAAATTAGCCAGGCGTGGTGGCAGGTACCTCTAGTCCCAGCTACTCGGGAGGCTGAGGCATGAGAATCTCTTGAACCTGGGAGACAGAGGTTGCAGTGAGCTGAGATCACACCACTGCACTCCAGCCTGGGCAACAGAGCGAGACTATGTCTTAAAAAAAACCAGGGTTGGAAGAATCTCAAAAAGCATCATCCGGTTTCTCCTTAGAACATACCGTCTGGTGTCTGTAGTTTGATTTTATTTTTAAAATGACTGACAGTCCACTGAATCAACTTGCAGGGAATCCGAGGTTGAAATTGGGATTTATCTCCTAGCTATTTCCTCAGCCCTGTGGCCTTTGAATTACAGCTTGATTTTCAGCCTGTAGGGACTTGCTACTGTATGTATGTCGTAAATTCAGGGGAGCTGGATTTAAAATTCCTGCCTACAGAATACTGGAGGCTGAACATGTGTCAGAGAGTAGTATATGGCTGCTTTGAATCAAGCGAGACAATTGTTATCAAGTCCAACAGTCTTAATTGAGTGAAAGAGCTTCTTATTTTTTTCAAGAGAGAAAAGAAGCAATGACCTCATAGGCAAATACAACTAACTCATCCATAAAAAATTTCTCAAAGGAACTATGGCTGTCTTGAGCTAGCCCTTCCCTAGATATATAACTTCTTTAAGTCCTCTCTGGATGGTTGTTTAGATCTGTTGTTTATACATCTAAATTGCATGATTCATTTGTAATTGTTAACATGTTGGAATAATGTTACGGGCACTCCATGGCATTTTATATTTGGCTTATCAGAGTTAGCACTTCACCGTATATATTGGTTAGCCACTGTTGGATAACAAACCATCCTAAAACTTAATGGCTTAAGACAACTATTCTTTATTTAGCCTGCAATTCTGCGGGTCAGCAGTTTCAGCCAGACTCATCTGCATGGTTTATCTGGACTTGGCAGGGCTCCACCATGTATCTCTGGACAGCTGCAGGGTAGCTAGTTGGCTCTGCTTCTAGGGGTGCTGACCGTGGGCTGGGGAGACTCAGCTCTCTTCTGTGTGATCCCTCATTCCCATCAGGCTGGCCCTGGCTTGTTCGCAGAGGCAGGGTTCCAAAAGAGAGAACAAAAGCACATAAGGTCTCCAGAGGCTTAGGCTAAGGCTAAGAAGCATCTCATTACGACTTCTGCCACACTATTAACCAAAGCAAGTTGTAAGGTCAGCCTAGACTCAGTAGGTAGGAACATAAACTCAACTTTTTGTTTTTCTTTTAAATAAAATAAAACTCATGTGTAACTTCAAAATCTTTTTTATAGACTTGGGGGTCTCACTGTGTTGCCCAGGCTGGTCTTGAATTCCTGGGCTCAAGTGACCCTTCCACCTTGCTTCCCAAAGTGCTGGGATTACAGGTGTGAGCCACCTTGCCCAGTCCCACTCAACTTCTTAATGGGCAGAGCTTCAAAGTCATAAGGGATATAGATATGGAGGGGCCAGGGGAATGGGTGTCATTTTTGTAATCAGACTACCGTACTGCATGTCTGATTGCCTATGAACACAAGGTGGACGGGGACCCAAGGAAGCATGTCATACACAGTCTGGATATAGTGGGTGATTAAAGATTGAACAGATGAATAAAGGTGACTCAGCCCCTCAAAGTCATTTTGTGAATTTTTCCTTCTTTTCAAATCATTTAAATAAACACTATGGTTTATTAATATCATAAATAAGGTAAGGCCATTCTTGGGAAATTCACTGAAGGCTTTGGGACATCTCTCTGCCTCGGGGATTGTGCTATGTTATGGCAATTCCCTTTTCTCCTGTAGATTCTGACACGGTAGTCAGGAAAGTTATATGGGCAACCAGTTGGCAGCTGGCTAAAAAGCGAGACATTTGTTCATTCAATGATTGCTTTATTATTGGTAGCCCCAAGCTGAACCTACTTAAATTTGTCCTGAGATTTGGAAAGTTTTCATTGGAATAGCTAGCTCATTTTGTCCACTTGTTGTGCAATATATAAATAAATCATTTTCTAATGTTTATTTGAAAAGTAAATGAAAAGATGCTTCTTTATTTCTGAAAAAATGTTAAGTAATCTCACGTCCAGAAATCTGAATGAGATATTGCTATAACTCAGCTTACCTGCTCTCATCCTTATCCAGCGTGTCTCTGTAACACACACCCGGAGCTGCATATGAAGCTGTTTCATGATCCGTACAGAACAAACTGTTGTAATCAGCTCATAGGCAGTGAGTTCTCTGACCTTTGTTTGGTATTCTGACTCTTTTTAGGAAAGACCCCAACAAAAACAAAACCCATACCAGCACGAACAACTTTGATAAACTCAGTTAAATGAAACTCAGTTAAATGATAGTCATACTACGGTGTATCTTTTTAACAGCGTTATAAACCCAATAAGGTCAGATGAGTTCGGCGGCCAGTTGAATTTGACAATCTCTGTGTTGTGGATGGATTGCTTTTCTCCCTGGTCATTGAGAAAGAGTTGGTCTATATTTAGGCTTGCAAATGTATTGCATAAAAAATAGAAAATAAAAACAACCATGATTCTACCCTGGGAGAGAACCCCTGTGAATCTCAGCTTTTGTATAAGTATATGCATGTTGTCATTGTTTCACAAAAATGGAATTGTGTGTTGTACACTGGTTTTCAGTTAATCTTTAAATTTAATAATCTTTTCTGACCCAAATTTAAGCAACTGCACAGCTTTTATGGTTATGCAATTAATATAGTAGTTTATGGTTATGTCATAATTTATTTAATCCCCTGTTATACAATTAAGGTGCTTACAGTTTTTTTCAACTATAAACAACACTTTAACGTATAACCTTTAGGTATATCTCTGAAAATTTTCTTAGAATAAATTAGTATAAGTGAAATTTCTTGATCAGTGGCTTTGTATATTTTTAAGGCTTTTGAATCAGATGGCCAAAATGCCCCCTAGAAAAGGTGTCTGAATTATCTAGTAGCCCATAAAAAGTTACTCCTTTTGGAAAGTATCTATTAGGAACCTCTCCCTTGTGTTATAATAAGGTAAGAATCCAGAAGCAACTTTTCTTCTTGAATTCTTCCTCTATTTAATTTGATATTTACAGTGGGCCCTGTGTGTGGTGTCTTGTTAGGATACCAGCAGATGCTCCATAGGCTCCTGGTTGACCTGTAGAAACTGACCCAAGCTTTGTGTAGAAATTAGAGTTTACTACTATGAGCTGAGAACCTCTGCTCTAAAGTAGGGCTCCTAAACAGAGCCTGGTATATCTTCAGGATAGACCAGGAAATCAAAATTTACTGCTATGAACTGCGAACCTCTGCTCTAAAGTAGGATTCCCAAACAGAGCCTGGTATATCTTCAAGAAGTAATGCCCACAGTGGCTTCTGTCTGTCATAACCAGAATGGCCTAATTGACTGTTATTTGGGGAAGAGAACTTTCCGTCTTCCCAGGGACTGGGTGACAGTCTCAGCCTCTGCTACAGCCATACGATGCTGATCAGAATTTAACAAATGGGTTGTGGTCCATCTCTGGGAATGGTCGGTCAGTGGCTGTTGTATTGACACAGCACTACCATGGCAACATAATCACCAGACGCACTGCAGGGATGCCCCGTTTAGGGAGTTTCCAGCTGAGCACTGGCAGTTTTTTTGTAGGGGACAAAGAGTACACAAAATGAACGTGCAGTGGTGGTTAGCCAAGAAGGTTTCACAGTATAAAATAATAATGCAAAAAAATAAAAAAATAAAAAATAAAATAAAATAATAATGCAGTATTAAAAAGAAAATAATAGGACAAAATAAAATCAAATAATGTCTTTAGAAAACAGTCTTATTGCTCCTAACTAAAATTGAATGCAAAAATTTGGGCCTTAATTATATTTTATATTTCCATTTTTATAGCTTTTGAAGCAGGTGAAGTCTAGAGTCACAATGCTGAGATTTGAATTCTAGCTAGACTACTTACTAGCTTGGTGCAATGCTCTCTTTTCTCATCTGGAAGAATGGGGGTGATATTACCTACCTCATGGTATTGTTGTGAGGATAAAATGTTTTTACTCTGCATAGAGCATATAGAATAGTACCTAGCACATACATACTTAGTTATTGTTTGTTTTATCATTAAGTTATTATAGTGACTTCTGCACACAGTGATGTAACATCAGTTATAATCTTAGTACTCTTCTTGTAGTGTGCTTTCTCCAATTCTTCATTCTTTTGTACTGAAATAATACTGGCTGTTTCCTTCAAGGCTCAAGTTAAGACCCAGCTACTCCATGGAGCCTCCCTGGATTACCCTAGTACAGGATTTGGCAAATTGTTTCTGCAAAGAGCCAGATAGTAAATATTTCAGGCTTTGAGGGCTACGTGGTCTTTGCTGCCATTATTCAACTCTGTCATTGTAGCATGAAAGACACTGTAGATAGTATGTACAAAAAAAAAAAAAGAGAACGGCTATATCTCAGTAAAACTTTATTTACAAAAGCAGTGGACCAGATTTGGCTCTTGATGACGTTTTTCCTTCTCACAATTTCTAAAACTCAGAAGCTGGTGTCCCAAGGCTCTCATGCCAGAAGTAGCAAGCCAGCTGGTTTTGGTGGGCTGCAGCCTGGGACTGCTGCTCCTCTTCCCCACTGCTAAAAAGAGTTCATGTCCACCTGCCTACGGCTCCATGGCTTAGAAGCTGTGAGGCATGTCTGGTCATTCCTGTATCCTGCCAGTCACACTCAACTCCCACTTTCTCGTCATCCAAAGTCAGAGAAATTAGCAATATCCGTATAATTGAGCTACTTCCAGAAATATCTGGCATCCTTCCTTGGAGAGGTTTCTGGAACATATTCTATGCTGTTATATCAGTTAGCTTTTTCTTGTTAATCAGTTATTAACAAGTCACTCAAATGCATAATGTCTTAAAATACAGACATTTATTATTCAGGATAATTCTGGACAGATCTTCCTGTCTTGGCTGACTTGGCTTGGTCCAGGTGATCCAGGATGGCCTCACTCACACGTCTGGGGCCTTGGCAGGATGACCAGATCCTCTCCCCATGCTGTTGCTCACCTTTAGCCTAGCCTAGGTTTCTTCATATGGTGCATGGGTTCCCATCAGTAAGAGAAGACAGTCACTGTTTACAAACACTTTTCAACCTCTGCTTGCATCACGTTTGCTAATATCCCCTTGGACAAACAAATTAAATGACTATGCATGGATTTTATGGGTGAAGAAATAGACTTCACCTCTGAAGGGGTGAAGTGACAAAGTCACCTTGCAAAAGGGCGAGCCTCCCAGAGCTTGCGTTTGAATTGCATACTGTCTTCTATTGTTCCCTAGTTTTATGGGCAAGTTTCTTCTGCCAACCACATTCTCTGATCATTCATCCTTAAGCATATATCTGTTCAACACCCACTAAGTTTCAGGCCCTGTGCCAGGTGCTAGAGATACAACAGTGAACATGACAAAGTTCCTCATGCAATTGAGTGGCTCACACACAGGACAGGTAATAAACAATTCAAAGTTGGAAGACAAACAGAATGGTCTGATAAAGAATAATTTGGGGGTATTCTATTTCATAGGGATCAAGAGGGCCTGATGTGATGGGGGTGAGGTGGGATCCCATGGCCGAGAAAGAACCAGCTGTCTGAGTCATAGAGGGAAAGTATTTTAGGTCAGAAACCAAACACTAGGATTCTGGGACCATTTCGACTTCTCCTGGCTATGTCCATTGACTTCTCTGGGCCTTAGCCTATCTGTAAAAGGAAAGCAAATCCACAAGTGTGAACCCAGCCCCATGCCAAATAAAGACATAAAGGTAGCAAACCCAATAATGACACTGATTTCCTGTGAGGGCTGGCTTACGTGAAGTGGGAGGTCTCCAATGTCTGCAGGTCCAAGTGTGGAGTAGGAGAAGAAGAAAACTATCCTTGTTGGGTGCCTTCTTTACAGCAGGCATTTGGGCTTCCCCCCACCGACGCCCCCCATAGTGCGGTTAATTCTCACAACAGCTCTGCGAGGTAGACTCCATGATCCACATTTTATAGATGAGGTAACAGAGGGTCCGAGTAGTTAAGGAACTTGGCCAAGGATACACAGTTAGCTTTTGCTAGAGCTGGGATTCAAATCCATTTTCTGTTAAAAAAAAAAACAAAAAACACCAGCCCACTGCTTCAGCTGTGCTAAGAAGGTCTGATGCAGTGCTGTGTTTTGGTCTAAAGTGAAGGTTTCATAGGCCACCAAATTTAACACTAACAGATAGGGGCATATTTTATTTATTTGTTTGTTTTATTTATTTTGAGTTGAAGTTTCATTCTTGGTGCCCAGGCTGGAGGGCAGAGGCGCCATCTTGGCTCACTGCAATCTCTGCCTCCCAGGTTCAAGCAATTCTCCTGCCTCAGCCTCCTGAGTAGCTGTGATTACAGGCACCCACCGCCACACCCGGCTATTTCTTTCTTTGTTTTCTTTTTTTTTTTTTTTTTTTTTTTTGTATTTTTAGTAGAGACAGGATTTTACGATTTTCGCCAGGCTGGTTGTGAACACCTGACCTCAGGTGATCCATCCGCCTTGGCCTCCCAGAGTGCTAGGATTACAGGTGTGATCCAGCCCAGGGTCATATTTTTTACAAATAAATTGTCTGGATCATTTCATAAAAGAAATGACATCTCTGCAACAAAAAATGCAAAAAGGAAGCGTGTCCAAGGCAATCTTTCCCAAGAAGGGACAGTTAGCAGACAGAACCCACTCATGAGCATGTTCCCAGATGCAGCTTTGTCCTTGTTCTCTACATTTCGCCTTTGATGGGTGGAAACTTCCCATCCCTAAGCCAGCCTTCGGGGGGGGTCACGCTCCAGCCTGTCCTGCAGTGTCCCAGGGCGAGGCCTGGAGCAGCCGTGATGGCGTGTCTTCTCCACAAGGGTGCAGAGGAAATGCTTGCTGAAGGTCACATTGGTAGCCTTCTATTTAAAGCAGTCTTTTAAGAGTTTTAACTGCACTAGCCCCCTCAGTCCCTCAGGGCTAATTTTGTCCATTTTTCTCATCTGCCTTTGTTTTGCCAGCCTCTGAAGAGAGGGAGGCCCTCATCTCCATGACAGCGTCCGGCTGCTGGGGCTGGGTTTTCCTGGCAGACAGCGAGCAGAATGTTCAGTCACAGAAAGTTTTGCAATCAGGAAGATGGATGTCTGCACTTAATTTTAGAACTTCTATTAAATACTTTAAATGAGCTTAATGATTTTATTTGACCAGGACCATTTAAAACCACATTGTTGTTTTTAATTGGAGTGGATAAACATGAACATTTTGCTCTCTTCCCAGAATATTTTTAGCTTTCCTCACCCTGATCATTGCTTCTGTTTTAGGGGTTTGTTGCAGTTTTGATCCCCAAGAACAAAACCCAAACAGTAACAAAAGCAGGACACTCTGTGTGCCACATGTGATACCTACAATGAATTATGAAGCCTGCCATAAAGTTCATTACTATATTGGATCACATAGAGTAGGTTTCCTCATCGCCTCAAAGAGCAGCTCTCTGTTCCCTGTTGTTATAATCTGCCAGCAATAGAGGATTTATGTGTTTCCTCATTCATTCATCAGACATTTATTAAGTACCCTCCATGAGAGAGGCTCCAGGATATAGAAATGAAAGCCTCGTGTGTATTTTCTTTCCAATGCTATATCCCAAAGCCTAAAAAATACACAGAACCATGCCTGTCCAATAATAGGGATGTCAGTGGCTCAAGTCCAGCTGCTAGCCACTTAGAGGCAGAAAACAGGAGAAGTGAGGTGTGGTGAAAGCAAAGTAACTTGCTTTAAATTCTGGCCTTTGGGGCATGACCAGGCTTAAGCCTTTAAAAGACCATTCCAAGGCCAGGGCTAGTGGCTCACGCCTGTAATCCCAGCGCTTTGGGAGGCTGAGGCGGGCGGATCACCTAAGGTCAGGAGTTTGAGACTGGCCTGGTCAACATAGTGAAACTCTGTCTCTACTAAAAATACAAAAATTAGCCGGGTGTGGTGGTGCACACCTCTAATCCCAGCTACTTGGGAGGCCGAGATGGGAGAATTGCTTGAACCTGGGAGGTGGAGGTTGCATTGAGCCTAGATCATGCCACTGCACTCCAGCCTGGGCAGCAGAGCGAGACTCTGTCTCAGAAAAAAAAAAAAAAAAAAAAAAATCCAAACTTTGGTTGTGGCAAGGGTCTTAAAAAGGGGAACGTGGAGTGGGGGACATGTGGGAAAGGTGCTGGGTGCACGGTCTGCGTGTTTGGTTCTGGAGGCCGTCTCGAGTCACCATCCACCTGGAGTGCAGGCTGTCGTCATTTTCAGCAATGCCTCTGTTGAGGTAGTGTCGGCAATTTCACAGCTGGGTCTCCATACCTGGTTTGTTTTAAAATTAGCTCCTGGAACTTCCAAGTAAACGCCTAATTAGATAAGCTAGTAGCGCAAGAGAGTGTCTGGTGGGAAGGGAGAGAAACAAAAAGTTTTAAAGTACGTTTTAAGGCTGAGAGCAAGAAAGGAACAAAATAGTTTTAAAATGCAATTTAAAGCGAAGCTCCTCAATGACAGATAAATGGTAAATATTTGTTGGGTGGATGAACGATGGGCAAGGAAACAGTGTGCCATGAGCTGTGACAGTTGCAGCTAAGGGGTCGATGGGCACAGAGAAGGAGCCTCGGATTCCTCTGACACATTCATGGAAGGTTTTTATAGAAGACCTGATTGTATAGACATGTAAACGTTTTCCAGATGAGGAAGGGGAGAGGAGTGTTCCAGGCAAAAGCGGAAGATGGGGCTGGAAGGCAAGAGGACTCAGAATGAAATTGACTATGTAGAGTTACATGGAAAAAATGGAAATGTATGCATTCTGTTAACATTTATTTTGTGTAACCCTCTGTGAACAACTAGGGATCTATAGGATACTAAAGACATTCAAAAGGACTCATTAAATAACATTTCCTCAGAGAAGCTTCTTCTGGAACCCCCAGGTTAGGTCCCCCTCTTTTACATTTGCTGTTCTCCTTCGTAGCACTTAACACAATTGGAAATTAAGTCATTTTTACCAAGTCATTAGTTTAATGTCAGCTATAAACTCCAGGAGGGCTGGGCAGGTCTCTCTTGTCACAGCCTTATTACTAGTGCTTTGCACAGCGCTAGGGAGGCACCTAGTAGGACATTAATGCATATGTGCTTTTATCATATCTAATTATACAGTAATTAATGTAGTTATAAATAAGGTATAAAAAATTAGATCTAATTGTATAATGCAATAGTATATTAATAATTTTATATATTTTATCTCATTTAATGAATTACATCTAATTACATAGGGCTTGGGATGATACATTCATGTAAACATTCATGGAATTAAATAAACAGGACAAGGTCTTTGGTTACCAAAGTCTAGCTCATTTCTTAGTAATTTCTACCTTCTACCTCAGTTAACCTTAATTGCAAAAGATGGATTCTCTCTGATAAGATCTTTAGGCAAACTTAGGAACTAGTGGCTGGCATGATACACTGAAATGGAAGAGTACTGAAGGCTGTGAGTGCTGTCAAGAGAAGAAAAACTCTCAACTTAGAGAATCTACCTCCATATCGAGGAACCTCAGGACAGCTGAAATGACACTCTAGCTTTTCCTAGTAATAATTCCTACAGAAGGAGAAAACACTTCTAACAAATTGAGAACTCACTTTGGATTGAAAAAGCAGAAAAATCCTTCTTTTTTTTTCCTTCTGGTATATGAATAAACAGGAAGTTGGGGGTGAATTCTGAATTAGCCTGCAACCCTTGTGTGTTTTTTTTTTCCTTGTGTTGGCGTGGTAAAAATAGTTTATTTAATTTGGTGGTTTTAAGGGGCTTATAAATTTTTTAATGGTTAAACGTTCAGGAATCCTTGTTTAAATGCTTACTGTGCTTGTTTGTTGTTTGAAAATACCTAGAACACTTTCATTTGCTGTTTTTGTTATAACAAACAAACTGAAGGTCTGCTATTATTGCAATTATCCTCTTTCTTTCTCCACCTTTTACTAGAAAAGTTAAATAGAGAGCTTTCCATGTTTCCTTCTCCTAGGTGGATGCCTGTAGAGAGGTGATATGAAATGAAATTGTCTGCGAAGGCTCTCCTGTTTCATCAGCTTCCTCCCCCTACTCTTTGTCAGGGCAGGGCTCAGAGCCCTTCGTCTTTCCACTCTATATGGTTGCCTCTCTCCCCACCTGCATACCTGTGTATAATGAAACTGTCTTAATGTTTCTAATTTTCATGCATGGAATTAAGTTAAGCCAGGCTTAGCTGAAGTAAAAATAAACCCCAAAAGGTACAATGTTTGCTACATAATTTCTTTCTCACATCAGCTCCTGATTGACAGCCTTCTTTCTTCCACACAGTGATTAGGACTTTCTCCATTACGGCAGCTTGTCATCCTCTTAGGTTCTTAGCATCATCTTCTAGCTACTGAAATGGAAGGAGCTTGGAGGAGGCAGCACACCTGCTTCTTAAAAGCCGGGGCCAGGAATGGCATACCTCATTGGCTAGAATGGGACACATGACCAAAACCAACTGCAGGGTCAACTGCGAGATGTAGTCTAGCCATGTTCTCAGGTACAGACCTACTTTTATGGAAAGAAATTGTAGATTTGGTGAAGAGCTAACAGTTTCTGCCATAGCATTTTTTTATTTGATCCTCATGATAGAGAAGTATGTGGAATCAGTTGTTTCCCCCCTCATTTCACAGATGAGGAAACTAGGAATTTATGAGACCAGATCCTACTATCTGTGGCTTTGATTTATAATCTGTTACTAAAGTGGTTACTGTGGGAACATCCTTAGACACATTTCTTTAAGTTTCCCTGAAACTGATCAAACTATCTTTTCAAAGCCTGTGATTCTGAGCATCCCCATATTCCTAGTTCACTCAGTTTTGGCATTTTGAGAAACTGGGAAAGCTTTACCCAATAGAGGTGGACCTTTATCGGGGGTTAGATTCCAGTGTCATCACACAAGGCAAAAATCACACGTAGACAAAACAACTCCAGAAAACCCCTTTGAAAAGCACACTGCTGGAGACTGACATATGTCTCTCATTAGGGTCTACAAAGCCGGTTCTTCCTCTAGCTCTGGGAATGGATCACTCCATGGAACACCAGATGAAACAGTTGTTTTCTGTTCTCATGTTGCATCAAATATGTGTCCTTAAGCACAACAGTCAAACCAGCACAACACAATGCTCATGTCACGAAAACCACACATCTCTAAATGTTTTCCTGTCACTAACTCCTACCATAATAGTTTCTTTGGAATTAGAATTTCTCTTGTGTCTTCTATGAACTATGTCTTTCTGTTGTTGCTGTTATTCAGTACTTTTCCACCTTGGAAATGAAGACTAAATGTGTCGTATGGATAAGCAACATCAGAAGGGAAAATTTTGTTTCATGGACCCAAGAACTAACTCATCCCTGAAAAAAAAAAGAGAGAGAGAGGAATAAAAATCTGTGTGCATCTCTGCCTGTACAAAGCTAGCATTGTCTGGGGTGAAGGGGAAAAGCTGGGGTTCTGGCAGCCCGGCCCCATTAGAGCCTTGTTTCTTGTTCCATATTGAAAAGATGACATTCCTTTGCTAGTACCGTCCTGCTCGGATTTCTGGCACCAGTTCTGTGGCCAGCACTATTGCCTGGGGCATTTTTGCTGGAGTTGGTTTTGTTTTATTTCAAAAGCAGCAAAGTGCAGGCTGTAAAAATGTACAAGGTAGAACTGTTTTTATAGAGCTTGTCACCAGACTCATCACTACAGTCAAGGTGGCCCATCTGCCAGGGTGCCTGCTTCCTTTTCACTGGTGTCAAAATGCACGAGAAGGTATATATACAGTAAATTTCACTTCTTAACTTGTTCTCAAGTGTTTCTGAGGCAGTCCTTGTGTTTTAACATGGAGTCCTCCTCCCTGTCAGTATTCCATGTGATGTTTCATTTACAACAGAGATTGGTGGATTTACGAAGTAAATATTTCAATAAGAAGAAAATAAAATCTTTGGTGACCCTCTCAGTTCTGCTTCTATGGGGGCATTTTCTATGTCTGGGCGGGGGGGAACCTTTATATTGGCTGCAACTCTGAACTGGAGCGTGTAAAATGTACTTCTCAGGTTCTGTGAGCCTTAAAATAATGAGCGATGGAAAACTCTGAGGTACGCCAGCGATGGGGAGAATACCATGGTTTTATAAAGGATTTTCATGGTTAAACAAATTTGGAGAAACTAGAATGACCAAGCAATGTTAATTCTCCTCTATGCTTTTGAATCTGAAAATAGCAGCAATTCTAAGTACACAACACCACCATTCATACTGCCCTGGAAAGTCCCCTACATCAGGAAAATTATCCTTATTAGTCAAACCCAGTAGGGATCATCTGACTGTCCCTCAGGGAAATGAGAGTTTTTGTTTGGATCTTATTTCTCTGTGTTGTACTCAAATTGTACATGAGCTACGCTATATCTGGGGACTTTGGGAGTTTGGGCATATTTTCAAAAAGAAATACTTTTGAAAGCTGCTGGTCTAATTTATATGTATCATTCTTCATTAATATATAAAGAAATTAAGAATAATAGCATGGGAGGGTGATATAGTTTTTTATTTTTCAGTTACCAGAGGCATGTCCTGTTCCGTTAGGTGTTCCTTCGGCTGGTTGGGACCCAAAGTTTACAGTTTACAGTCCCCATATGTCATAAGATACTGTTTGATGACATTTATTCCATTTGGCTCTACACCTTGTCAAGTTCGTGATTTCATCAAAAACATTATGCTGAAATGCTTGAATATCTTTCAATATGTTTGTTGTGTTGAACTGTGATCAAAAGTATGAAAGTTTTCACTCTAATACCAAAATACAGAAAGAGAGTATCAGAAATTAAGTGATTCTGCTAATTCTGGTTATTACCCAAAAATGGAATTCAGTGTATAATTTCTCATTCAATTGTATTTTGCTCTTAAATGATCATTTTCTGCGTCAAGAGTTGGGTGGAGGGTATGCCCTACTTAAATGCATGTTTGGTGCTAATGCTTGCCTGTTGACCATAAATTTGAGTCTCATGTTGTGTACAATATACATACAGAGAACAATTTTTTTCTATGAGAATTTGTGGCAGGTAGGACCTGTGCAAAATCGTGAATGGGTTTTCATGATTAGTAAAACCCATTACAAATCCTAAATGGGTCTTACTGTCCTTACTGAATATATTTGGTTTCAAGCCCAAACTCATCATGAAGGCATTTCTTTTGCTATGCTCATGTGTATGATGTTTGCTGCTAGAGAGTTCACAGGATCGATGTTCTGGACTTGATGGTGTAAAATTCCTAAAAGAGTATTTTTGAATTAGTGAGTCTAGACCAGGTATTCCTTTGTTATTTGATTCTTTTCATCTGTCTTATTTCTTATGAGCTCTGGGTCTCAGAAAGAATATTCCTGTTCTCCACCATGTACACTATCAGAAATAAAGAGCATTGGACAAAGGATAATAATAGTAACCTCCAAGGAAAGAAACGTTTACCTGTATTATGTCAGGGTGGATAAGCTATTATTCACGTAACAAAGGGGGGGTCCCCCGCAAAAAATCACTGTAGATAAGTTATGTTGAAGTTTATTACTATTAAGTATTTAGTGTTTTAGTAACTTATTTTAAATAATAAAGCTGAAATTCCTGTAAGCATATATAAAACAGAATTTAAATAAGAAAGAAAAAATAACTTAGATAAATTTTGAACTTGATATTTTGTAGCACTTGCTTCTTTTACTTCAAGCCATCTGGGGAGCAGAGTCAATGGATGTGGGTAAAGTTTTGG
Source organism: Sapajus apella (assembly GCF_009761245.1). NCBI lineage: Eukaryota > Metazoa > Chordata > Mammalia > Primates > Cebidae > Sapajus > Sapajus apella. Next base: position 45,531,116 of record NW_022436944.1, read on the forward strand.
TTCTGAATCCTTGGGTTCCTTGCTGGAAAGGAGGCTGCCCCTCCTCTCCTGGAAGTCCTCTGCCACATCCATGTTGACCTATATGTTCTAAAGCAGCCTTCGAGATCAGTCTCCTTTGCTCTGCAGTGCTATCACTCCTGCTGGAAATGAATCTGGGATTTGTTGCTCTTCCAATAATATCCTTTCTTCCATTCACAATTGAGGCCCTAACTCTTCCCATGTTAGTCATGGTAAGGCCAGGTTATGCTGCAGAAACAAACTCAAAATTACAATGGCTTAAAACAGTGGTTGCTTATTTGTCACTCACACCATGTGTCCATTTTGGATAGATAGTTCTGCTCCATGTCACCTTCACTCAAGGACCAAGACTAATGTAGTTGCCCCATTTAGAAAATCACTAGCCCTTGCATTAAGGGGAAGGAGAACAATGGAGAATTGCCCACTTGCACTGGTATCTTTCTACTGAGTCTCACACACATCATTTCCACTCACAATTCATTGACCAAAGCAATTCTCATGGCCTCACCTAATCCAAATGAAATAGATGAAAATGCAAGCATACGGTGTGTCTAGAAGAAGGAGAATGGGCAGTTGCCAGTGTTTACTCCTTCCCTCTGCTCCAAGAATTACAGTGATTGTCTTCCCATAACCTTGTGGTTCTCAGTGCACTTGTCTTGCACAGCTGCATTCACGTGCACTGGGCAAAGGGTCCCCTCCCCAGCAATATCAAATTCTTTGGGGCCCTTAATAAGAGGGTTATGTAAAACCTAAGACACTCTTATTTGGCTGTGCCTTCTATTTTTACACTCCCTTCTCTGCAGACAATTTTGACAGGTTTCTTAAGCATAGTTTATAGGGTAGATTTAGGGAAAAAAAATCGTGTTGCACCCCACATTGTCTTTTTCCAAACTGAATATGATCATATCTTTCATTTTATTTTTCTGTAGTCTCCCCTGCCTTTCTGGGGACCTCCCCAACCAGTTAAAGAGCACCTGCTATCCTTGTCTTTATGTGAGAGAGCCAGTCGTGGGCCTACTATCCCATTCTGTATAATCATCATTTTTCCATCATGGCCTGTCGAGTCTTCACTGAAGTAGAAGGGCTGGCAGCCATCCTGAGGTTGTACGTTTCCTGTAGTCGAACTTTGATTGTGGCACTGATTACTATTTGAAACTCTTTTATGAATAGTTTACCTAGTCACTGTTTTTCTCTTCCGCTAGTATGTAAGTGCTATGAGAATAGGAACTTTGTCAGTCTTGTTTGCTTCTGTATTCTCAGCATCCACAACAAATCTTGTCATGATATAGGCACTCAGTAAGTGTTTGTTGAATGAATCAGTAGTAAATAGTACGTAGAAGAGGTGGGAGAAAACACAGGATTAGAGCACATTTATGCTGGAGCCAAGTTATCACAGGACGATAGCTATGGGGCAGATGGGCAGATGTTTGGATAAGGCTGGCCAAGTGTGTCCTAACAGATAAGAAAGGAAGAATGAAAATGTCCATAGGAATCCTTATTCATTTTTTTTTTCAAGGCAGTGTCTCGCTCCGCTGCCAGGCACCAGGCTGGAGTGTAGTGGCGTGATCTCGGCTCACCGCAACCTTTGCCTCCCAGTTCAAGCAATTCTCCTGCCTCAGCCTCCCAAGTAGCTGGGACTACAGGCGCAGCCACCACGCCCAGCTAATTTTTGTATTTTTAGTAGAGACGGGGTTTCACCATGTTGGCCAGGATGGTCTCGATCTCTTGACCTCGTGATCCAACTGCCTCAGCCTCCCAAAGTGCTGGGATTACAGGCATGAGTCACCGCGCCTGGCCCCTTATTCATGTTTATTTCTAGGAAAGTAAATGCTCATCTGAGCACTGAGAGGTATACAGAGTGCTTGCCCATCTTGTCGTGCTGTCTCTTCCCAGCTATCTGTTGCCATGCTGCTCTTGGGCATGGGGTAGGTGATGCAAGAGCAACATTTGGGCTCAATTTGCCACCTGATGAGATGGCTTTTTGGTGTCTGCCAAGGGTGACTATTTCCTTTACACAATGGTTGAACTTATCAATTATTGAAGTAACTTCATAGCCCCAAGTTGAACTGGTTTTGGATTTCAAATATTGGTCTTTTCCTGTTTGTCATATACAACGGTAGAATAATAGAGGCCTTCTGTTCACTTTGAAATGATAAATCCTGTAATTACTACAAGTCCCTGCCTACTGCAGTTTAATGAAGATGTACATAGGCAGTATCTCCTTACTTTTTATAACAGCTATGTAATAAGGCAGAGTGGAATCCCTTCTCCCTTAAGGTTTAACTTCTAGAATAGGCATATGAGGTAAATATTGTATATTGTTAAAATGACCTTTAAATTACCCAGAGTGTGTCACAGTTACCATTGCTGAATAACAAACCATCACAAATCTTAGGGGCATCAAACTTTTTTTTTTTTGGCTCACAGATTGTGGGCAATGAATGTATGTAGCATAGTAGGGATGTCTTTGCTTCCTGCTCTCTGGGGCCCAGCTGATGACAGGCAACATCCGGGAGTAACTTAGTGTCTGGGAGGTGTCAGAGTCGTGTTCAGTTATAGGTGTGGGAGTTGGTGTTGCCTGCTGACTCAGTCCTCGGCTAGGGTTGCCAACTAGAGCATAAACACAAGTAGCTTCTTGATGTGGCTTGGGCCTCCTTCCAAAATGGCAGTCTCAGAGTTTTCAGAACTATTACATGGTAGCTCAGGGGTCCAAAAACTAGGGTTGCAGAGGGCAAGGTAGGCGCCACATGGCCCATTATTTCCTAGCCTTGGAAGTCCCATAGTGTTCCTTCTGTCAATTTCTATTGGTTAAAGCAGCTACAGATCCATCCAGATACAAGAAGAGAGGACATAAACCCTCCTTTCATTGGGATAGTGCCACAGTCACTTTAAAAGAGCATCTGGGAAGGAGCTATTATTGTGGCCATCTTTGGAAAATCTAAGCTGCTGCAAACTGAGTTTAGTTTTGGATCACAGGCTTTTTCTTTAGTTAGGTGCCAGAAGAAACAGGTGGCTTGTTCATAAGAGCCTGTTGTAGGAAAAATATGCATCTCTATGCACTAGGAAGACTAGTGGCTCATTCTGAAAAGCAGGTGGGAATTGAGACAGGCTGAGGGAGCTGGAGGTTTCCACCACCCGTCTTGCCCTACTTCAGGGCACACACTCACTGAGTTAAATAGCGGATGGACATGTGGCTGCCACCCACCTTTAAGTTGCTGTGAGTCTGTTCTGGCTTTCCTGATAACTGAGAAAAATGCAGAACCGTTAGTATCTAGATGACATCTATGGACACAGAGAGAAAAAGAAATCAGAAGGCCCATGTGAACCCTGGCTCTGCCAGCTTTATGGAAACAGACCGCAAGCTGATCTGTCAGGGAGTGGTCTCAGGTTCAGGCTCCCTGCGTTCTCTTGGCTTGCATCAGATCATATCCTTATTCTCATATTGTTTCTAGGCCACTGAGTGGATTTTTTAGTTTCACCGAATGTGGGCTCTCATGTGAGCTGCTCCAGTCCTTGTGTTTTCAGGGTGCTCCATGCCAAGATAGTTATTTATTCCTTTTGGGGAGAGGTATTCTTGTGCATGGTCAGGGTGCTGAACTCCTATTGACTCTGACCAAAATTCACTTTGACCTCAGCTTGGAAGTTGTCTATGCGCCTTTAATTGTACCCTCTGGTAAAGGAGAAAGAGCACTTGAAACAGGCATAAATTCTGTACATATTTCCAAGGCTGGGTTGTTTAAAAAATCTGTCTTCTTTTTTTGTCTTTGAACTTGGACATGAATTTTTGTGAAGTACAGCGTGTCAAGGGAAGGGCAATGAGAAAATATGCAGGGGTATTTACTTAAAAGCTACTTAGTGAATCTATCATAGTGTGTTCATTGGTTTCAATATGGTAAGGTTTTACTCTGTTAAATGGTTGTTTGTAAAATCTCAACTTTGTCGTGCATGGTATTATTAGGCAGTCCATGCCTGTCTCTGACCATGAATTTTATTTTTCTCTTTTATATTTCAAATTAGATTAAAACCCCAAAAGCGATTTATTAATTCGTTCCTATTTAAAATAGAAACACAAAATGAAATGGAATGTGCTGAATTTTGTTTGAATCCTTATGAGTCCATGTGATGACTTTTTAAAGTATTAAATTTCATGGATTTTAAGGAGATCCAGAGAATGATGGAAGTGTTTTTGACAGCTCTGAATTGTTACTTGGTTAGTCAGAGTTGAAGACTTGGAAGTCTTCAAATCTCATACTTGGTTCAAACATTTCATTATCCCTACCAAGGCTTTATTATCTCTCAGAAAGGAAGCTGGATTATCACTGATCACAGAAACAACAGGTCATGTTAATTCCACTGTGTGTTTCAACCCCTCTTCTGCTGGATGTTTTTGAATAACAGCCACATGGAAGTGAAGCAGACTGATATGACTTCCTCCGTCTCCTTGCTCCCATGCATACATTACCAGCAGTGCAATAACGAGGAAGCTGGAAAAGAACTTGAATGAGCCACAAAATGACCATTACCCCTGAATTAAAACAAACAAACAAAAAAACTTGGTTATATTTGTTTGGAAGCGAGAGATTTGTATATTTCACAACAGACTCAATTTTGGTGAGGTGAAACATAGTGGTGTGGATTCTGCTTTTCCATTGGAGTGGGAATCAGCCTGAGTAAAAATCTTGGCTCCATCACTTTATTGGACAAGCCACTAAAATCCAATTTCATCTTTTGTATAATACATATGAGCACTGAAATTATTTTGACAAATAGACAATGTGTAGTATACACATAGTACTCTTTAGTACTAAGAACACGTACCTAGAAGTCACTATCTTCCAGACACATATTTTTAACTCATGAAATGCTCATAACAGCTCTGTAAAGTAGATGCTGCTGCTGCCGCATTTTTCCAGGTAGGGTGCAGCACCTGGGCCAAGTCTGTGAACCTCCAGGTTAGTTCTCATTCTCTTTTCCTTTAGAAACACAGTTCTCTACCTGTGACGTGAGTCAGGTTAGGTTGAAATGGTAACCAAGGTCACTAACTCCCAACTTTAACATTATCTGATTCATTATTCCTTCAAAGTTTGGCAAGGATGCATTTTGGTAATGTTTCATATAATTCTGAAGGTAAGAGTCACTGTATATTCCAATCCATTTAGTTGAGTTGAGGTAAAACGATACCTGATCATTTTCTGCAGAAATCAATCCATTGAGAAGTTGTATTTACTTTTTCTTATTAGAGTTTATTTTTATTAGTGGATTTGAGAAATCAGGTGCTTTATTGGGAGGGCAGGGTAGGTAAGTAAATAATGCAAGCTGATTTGGTACAGTAGAGGGGTGTGGGGAGTGTGGCAAAGATAGTGTCTCTCTTCTAATTCTTTGCTACTGAATGCCTCAGTGGAGTACAAGCTTTAGAATCAAGAGAATCACCTGGATGGTTTGTCAAAGGATAGATTATTTGATGCTATTTCCAGAGTTTCAGGTTCAGGAGGTCTAGAAATGTGCGTTTCTAACAAGCTCCCAGGAAATGCTGAGTGCTAGCCCAGGAGCCACATTTTGAGAGCCACTGCCCTACAGGAATGTATGACTAGCATTGCCAGGTTTTCCAATATATCAAGAGAATTCCTCTATTACTTGAGGATTATGGCGTTTTCAAGGTATTTTTTGATTTTCCAGACATTTCACTACCAAAAAACACTCAGATCATACAATGATTAGGCAAGAAATATTAGGAAAGAACTTTAAGTCAGTCTCTTGCATAATTTAAGTCTACTTTTTAAATATTGGCAACATATTTAAAAGTTTTTAAAAGTCTGTGTCAGCCACCACTGAGCCAAAATAAACATGTCTGTTAGCTCAATTCAGTTTTTAGTTGAGCAGTTTGCAACCTCTCCCTTAAATGCTAGGAAAAAATAATGGATGAAAATAAAAGAATTATAGTTGTTGAATCTTTCTGCATTTAAAAAATTATGAAAAACACTGGCCGAATATTTGTAAAGCTAGCCCAGAAGCTAGTCCAGAAATGTGCTTTTCTTTTATAACCTGAAAGGGAAATCCGTGAACTATTGGAATTAACAGATTGCAATCCCAGCACTTTGGGAGGCCAAGGAGGGCGGATCACGAGGTCAAGAGATCGAGACTATCCTGGCCAACATGGTGAAACCCTGTCTCTACTAAAAAATACAAAAATTATCTGGGAGTGGTGACGTGTGCCTGGAGTCCCAGCTACTCGGGAGGCTGAGGCAGGAGAATTGGTTGAACCCAGGAGGCGGAGATTGCAGTGAGCCGAGATCGAGCCACTGCCCTCCAGCCTGGCGACAGAGCGAGACTCTCCCAAAAAACAAACAAACAAACAAACAAAAGAATTAACAGATTGTTCCCTTGGTTAAGCATGCACAGCCTTGTCTGTTAGGGTCAGTGAATCTGCCCATCAGCTGGTGGCAGCCATGGTTTGTGTGAATGGCCCTAGCAGGACAGTGCTTCCGTGCATCTTCACCTTACTGTCCTTGGGGTGCATTTCAGACGTCTTCCCTCTTCTTTCCAGCTACATCCAACTTACCTTCTTTCCTGGTCTCACCCTACTCTTTGTTTTAGCTTCCTTTGAGCATTTACCACTTCCATTTGCTTTGTGAACACTTCTGTTTTTAAAGGCAGTGAAGATTAGTAATCATAACAGCAAATATTTTTTGAGTGTTTATGCTCTGCCAGTTACTGTTTTAGGCTCTTAACAAATTTAATATTCATAACAATCCCACAAGATAGAAAACAGTACTATACCCATTTGAAAGACAAGGTCAGGCACAGAAAGGTTATATAATCTGTCTGAGATCACTCAGTTAATAACAGCCAGAGGCCGAACTTGAACCTAGGGTATCTGGCAGCAGGACCCAAGTCCACAACCACTAGACTACCTCTGCAATAAAAAGCCTCTACTTCCAACCCCTTCTTTTTCCTACAGGACCTGGGTGGACATGTGGGGAGGCTTAGGACATTGCAGCTCCTAGTAGAAACAGTCATTTCCACTTTCCTTCTTTCTCCAAGTGTTACGTCTGCCTTACCAAACCTTTGTCTCAATAAAAAGGTGATTGTGTACAGGCTGAGACAAAGATTACTGCTCTTTGAAATGTCCGGAGTTGCCTGATGACACTCACGTAGGATTTATTTGATCAAAACCTTTACTTGATTTGCCCTTTTAATAATCATCATTTTGGTCAATAGCAGAGCATGTACTCAACAGAAAGTTTCAGGCATCACTGCATTTAGAACCCACTTGACCAGCACTGTTCAACAAAGATATGCTAACCACAAATGTAAGTTACACATGTAATTTTAAATTTTCTAGCAGCCAGTTTTAAAACAGAAGAAACAGATGAAGTTGATTTTACTAACTTACATTATCTTCTGCAATATCAAAAATATTTCAACAATTAATATAAAATGAGATTTTTTTACATAGTAATTTCCTACTTAGTCTTGAAAATTTGATGTACCTTTCACACTTCCAACACATTTCAGTTTGAATGAGCCACATTTCAAATGCTCAGTAGCTACATATGACTAGTGGCTACTGTAGTGGACAGAACAGCACTGGATCAAAGAGATGTGAGAATCACAGCCCAGCAACACAGGCAGAGAACCCTGAAATGTCAAGTGCAGACGGACATGGAGCCAGAGGCAGAAATGATTCAAGAAAGCATCAGGACACAATTGTTTTAAGGGAAGTGATTCTCGAGAAAGATAACGGGAAAACTTGGGGAAATTTTGCTAATTGGTAGAAACTGTAGTTGAAAAAATATGTGTGCATATATAGTCTTTACTAGTTTATTTAGTTGAATTAACATTTTTCTGAACGTAGGAAAAGAATTGCACATGCTACGGTAGAGGATGTCATCCTCTGACATCCTGTAATAAGAGAACTTTGGAATCATTTGAGGGCGAGAGTTATTCCATTTGAGTGACTTAAGCTTCTTGACCTCTAGACCCCTTTCAGTTTTCTAGATCAGAAAGTCATCATAAATTTTAAAATCATGTTTCTTCCCCCACCCTCCCACACCCCAACAAAGAAAAGAGTGTATGGCTTTAGTTCCCATGGAACTCCAGGCTCAGATGGTGCAAATGAAGAGCTGGCTTTCTCGGCCTTGTTTTGCTAGCATAGGAAAACAAAACCAAGAGATAAGAGCAAGGGAGACTGGAGGATGTGATTAGGAGTAAAACTTCTGTGGATGCGTAATGTCAGCAGCACAAACCGTGTTCATTCTCCATGTTAGTTAACGGCTAATCTAGAGATTGTACTGCCATTTGCTGATAGAGCACAGTTTAAAATATTTTATCATTAATGTGACAGGGAGTTGGATAAAGAAAATGAAGCATGATTATAAAATGCTAATTATCGTTCTCAAGTGCATATTGGGCACTCACGAATATTTGCAGCGTAATTTGCTTTATTTATTATTTCAGTTTGGTTATAAATGTTAATTCAATTGCAGATGGTATGTTGGCAATTTACAGAGCTATAAAGTTATTTGGAAATCCTAATATTTTCTACCAAAATGTTCCGTTAGTGATGGATGAGCTAAATTAAAAAACTCCTGCTCTTTAGAGTTAAATACATTAATTGGCAAGTAGGCTGTAGGGATTTCCAGATCTGTGCTGGCTATGTTAACTCCTTAAAGGAGGGGAAGGACATGGTTTTTAATTTAGAGTGGGAATTTTCTTTATGAGAAAGGGTGGAGGGGAAAGAGGTCTCTTTTTCCAATCACCCTTGTAATGTTTTTTTCAAGGCTGAAGTTTTCTTCATGTTCTAGTTCATACCAGAAGAGACATGCTTGAAGCCGCATTTTTTTCTTTACTACGTCAACAGTTTGTGAGACCGTGATGGTGATAATTAGGGTGTATATGTACGTGTGTGCATGTGTGAGAGAATGAGAAAGAGACACTGTATTTCCTCCAGCCTCGCTGATTACTACAAAATATACATATGTTTCAGCCAGGGGTTGTCAAATTATGGCCCATAGGCTAAATCTGATTTGCCACCTATTTTTGTACAGCCAAGAGCTAAGGATATTTTTTACATTTTAAGTCCTTAAAAAAATTTTTAATTTTATGACATATGAAAATTATATGAAATTCAAATTCCTGTGCCTCTAAATAAATTTTTTTTGGTACACAGCCAATCCAGTCATTTCTGTATTGTCTATGATTACTTTCATTCTGTGATGGTAGAATTGAGTATTTGCAGCTAAGTCTCTGGCCCACAGCTTGAAGAGTTTGTATTTGGCCCTCTGCAGAAATCTGCCAACTCCTGGATGAGGCTCTCTAAGGTGTAGTTTACAAAATTGAAGTCTTAACCTATTTTTTTAACCTCAATTGCAGTATTTATGGAAATATAAGAATTTTGGAGAACAACTAGGTTTAAAACATGACTTTTCATTTTTGAAAGCTGGGAAGGTTATAAATATGAATCCTAGCTTCCTTCATTTGTAGTGATATTAATAATTGAAAGAAGTGATATTATATTACTAATGTAAGTAATTTTGTGTTTCACACACACAGGATATACTCAAAACATTCTCTTTGCCTCCAAAAGAAGGATAAAAGTAAAAATTATTTTCTTTTACTGTCAAATTAAAAACATAAACTAAGCTGTGTTCCTGGAATGTTCTATTTGTGTTAACAATTAAGAATTGTACATAGAAGCACAGTAATATCAGAAAATGTGGCTACCTTATATAACTCGTTTGGAAAAATGTCATTCTTTACTAAGAAATACTGTCCTTAATTAATTCTTGCTCCTAGGAGGTCAACTTGGGGCACTCATTATGGCCTTAATTGGTGATATAAATCCTCAGACCCCAGAGGAAAAACACATTGAGTGGTTAGTGGTCTCTGGCCTTTTGGGTGAGTGTGCACTGGTGCCAGCTCATCTCAGAGTGACAGCTTCTGGTTTCATGGCTTCAGGTCTAGCCCCACTCATATTAGGTTTAAAGGCCAATGTGCAACAGCAAATAAATGCAATGACTTGTCCTGGTGTTTTGCATTAAACAGTGTGAGACAACCCACTACCTTCAGACTTGGAAAAATGTGTTTCTGTGAACTCCAGTTCTTTGTATTAAATTATATTCATTACACGGCCCATCTGGAGTCTCCTGCCAGGCCAAAAATCATCTTACAGACATTAGCAAAAGGAAGTTAAATGTAATTTTTTTTAATTGTATACTTTTCATTTCCATTTATTTTTTTCTCCTTTTATTGGAGAAAGCAGATGGAAAGGAAAGCAGGATCCTCTCTCTTACTCTGGTTCCCTTTGGGAACAGAGGCAGAGCATTCCTGGCTGCTGCTCCTCTCACGTTGGCTTGAGGTGATGATGGGGCTGTCTAGATTCCGGGGATAATTGCTGGAAAGGTCAGGAGTTCAGTTTGAAGCTCACACTTTTTGGGGTTGTGGAGTTTGGAGGATAAGAACGGTGCACTGGCTAACATTGGGCTTTCACTGAAGTGGGTTGCCACGAATTATATTTGACAGTGTGGAAATGAAACTCACAAATATCAGATGTGATGCAGTTCAGTTTTGTGTCTGGTTGTTGACTTGAGTATTTTGCTGGGAATTGTCTTTTTGCTGAACTTCGACTCAATGTAAAAAGGGTCCATATTTGGGAGACTGGGCTTTCTTCAGCTCTTGCGTCTTACCAAACAAGCCATGTCTCACAAAAGGTACAGAACTAAGGCTCATATTGGAGACATGCTGAATGTGTGTTCCTTTAATAAGACACATGTAAATCTCAAATACCAGTGCTAGAAGGTGTGTAGAGATCATTTCAGACTTGTGAAATGGAACTGCAGAAATGGCTAAACAGTTTGCCCAGAGTCCAAAGCCAGTTAAAGGCAGACAGTAGACACAACCCATAGCCCTTTGGACTTCGACTTGGGTACCCGTTCACTCCGACCATCCGACAGCCCTGGCAGAGGATATTTGACAAACGGAGTCAGTCTCCCATACAACCTTCCACCCATCCATGTGAGCAAATACTCACTGATTGCCTGGCAAGGTGCTGGACTTGGTGCCGAGGATACAAAAAACTAGAGTTATGACAGGTTTTCAACCTAATAAACTGCATCAGAACAATTCTGTAGTCATTATCTGTATATACCCTACCATCATCTGTCAGTTCACCCGGATGAATTCCCAAGTTGCTGGGTTTGGAGGGGTGTTTTAAATTCAGATAATGGTGAAGTGCTTTTTGGTCACATACCGACATATCCAGCACATACATGCATTTCCTGATGCTGGTCTTCCGGGTTGAGGAGAGAAGGGCTAAATTTGAATTTCTAATAATGAATCCTGGTATCCCTGTGTACAATTTTATTTCAATCAGGCTCCAGTCACAGATTATTATCTAAGCATATTTTTCTGACTAAATGTTTTTCTTAGATTAGGATGAGGTTTGGATTAGGTCAAGTCTACCTATGATGACCTCTGATTTACATTGTTTTAGAACATGCCTTTGACTTGGAGAGGAGAGAAAGAAGGGATGCAGGACGCATTACCCAGCTGAGTCACACACAGTAGCTCTCTTGGTGCTGGGATGCTCATGTGAAGTGTCTGGTGTCCCTGATGCAGCCAGCCCACAGCTTCCTTAAGGAGCTCAGCCCTGTGCTACCCGCAGTGACGTTTGACACAGTAATAGACACACATTACAGGCATAAATAGCAACTCCAGATTTTCCCTTCCATGGAAGTGTGTTACAGTTCTGTCCACTAAATGGGTTACTTTGGCTTTAAATAATAGACAGCATTGCTTCTCTGTTCCTCGGTGTGTGATGTGGTTTCACCTACCACTCTCCGCTTTCAACAAAGCAGATAAGGTATCAACACAATTAAAAGTGAAAAATAATCTGTCTGCTTTGCCGGTAGTGAATGCTTACAGAACACACACTGATACAATAGATTTTAAATAATTTATGTCTGGCACTTTTTTTTTTCAATCTGTAAATGAGGACACCTAATGCGGAATGGCCAGCGTGATACTCTATCCTTCCCCCATTAAGATAACAAGATGAGAGGCAATGATTCAGATCGGTATATTTTTGGAGTGTTGTGCAGATAAAGATTAAAAATTAAAAGAGATGATGTCCTGAAATACTTTGGGTAAGCAAGCTCATAAAAGCCATTTGGAAACCCAAAATTACAAATTAATTCAGAATCTCCTTCTGAGGGGCTTCTAAAAGCCCTTTGCGTTTTCTTGGCGGGATGAAAGCATTACTTTTGTGTCACTGCATGGTGCTTTCCCAGGGTCTATTCTAATGCTCACTAAGGCGTCATGCTTCATTGTAACGTGTCTCTTGTAGCCATCTTTGGGCTGAACCAAGTAAACTTCGGGTGATGTTGAAAACAAATAGGAATTAATATATGATGCTTTATGTCTTCCCTCTATAGATATGTTAAATCTCCAGTTACCAGGATAATGTGATTCATGGCTTATTTTCCAGCCTGGAAAGGGTGGTTGGTCCAATCTGGAGGGATTTATTCAGCTGCTCTAACTATCATTGACGGATGGGGAATTGGCCCCACGGATCCCCAAAGTATAGAGACTGTGCTATCCCACAGAAACAAAACTGCTAAGCTGTTAACAAAAGCTGGTTCAGACCTTTGGTGGTTACATATAGTTTAATCATGATTTATGGGGGGGGGGGCTCTTTCTCCTACACCTGCCCGTGGACATCTCCTAATTATTCATTTGAGAAAACGCTGAATAAAAATATCAATCTTGAATATGTGTGTGTCCAAGGAAGAAGACCAGCCGTGTCCAATGAAATGTTCAGTCCTGTTTCATCTAAGGAAAATAATTTCCAGATTTCATCCACAGGGGGATGCTTCCAAGAGACTGAAGTGCTTTTGGATGGGTTCAGAATAAACACACCCTCCTAAGCTATCTCTTTTGTCTTTCTGGAGAAAATGAGAAGGGTAAATGACGTTCCATTGAATGGTCAACTGAAGAAAGCAAAATTAGGCTGAAACACCCCCAAAGCTCCTAGATGAGGCTTCCTGGCCCCGGGGCAGGATCTGACACCCCATCTTCTGGAGTGGGTTATAACATCAGGGACCGCCATCCATTAACAAGCCAGTCCTGGGCAGCAGAAAGCTTTGTGGAGCCAGATGGGAAGTAGCCACTGAGGAGAATGTAATTTTGATACAGGAAATAGAAGAACAGTACAGCTTTTCACTCAAGATATATGTTTCTTCTGTCTAAAGCCAGCAATTTTGGAAAATGAAGCTAAGAGTTTAAAAATAAGAGCTCTGTCAGGGAAAATAAAACAGGTCTCCCTCCATCCATTAGGCTGCCTTTAATTGAAAACGGGAGAACAGTCTAACTAATTGGCAGGTACCTCTTTTATTACCGAGACTGTTTTTCCCCTTCTCTCCTGTGTAATCAAAAGGCCACTCCTCTTTTTATCAACTAAAGTCAGGTATGAAATGGAAAAGCAGAGAGGTAACGCTTAAAAAATTAATTGTGTGTGTTCTGCTAAATGTTCTCCTACAAAACAACTTCAGAAAGTGCACAGCTTCAGGTCCTTGAAACAGCAGCAGCTCCAGGAGCATATTTCCATATAGCATAGTGCTTAGGTCGAAGCTGTAACGTGCTAATTGCAGACAAGTTCATGTGGTTTAAAAGAACTTTTTCTTTTGCATTGGGGACCTATTTAATTTCAAATCTTGGCACTTGTGCTGACATAATATAGCTACTTTAATTTTAAAGATCAAGAAAGAGGAGCCTGTGGGTGAAATTTGAGCCTATTTTTTGCTAATTTGGAATAAGAAAGAAGGGAGTTTGGGATAAATCATTAAGTTCACATTGCTGCCTGAATTTATGATATTAGAGTTTACCAATGAAAATAGAGCTTCCTTTTTTCTTTCCTTGAATATGAAGTATTTTGGTTTAAACTTAGGTATCTTTGCTGATCTTTTCTTCCCTTCTACATGGCATATCCATATAATATACTATTTTTTAATTGTAAAAGTTGCATATACTCCATCACAAAAAAAGATTGTCACATTCCTGCCTGCAAAGGACTCCTGTTTTGAGGAAGAAAGAGACAAAGATCAATCGTTGCACTGTCGTAGAATGAGTGTTGCAACAGCAGACACAGGTAGTGGGGGCTTGGTGGGAGCCTGGCCCCTCTTGGGGCTGTATCTTGGAGCATGAGCGGTCCTGAACCACAGGACAAGGCGGGGAAAGGACTGAAATCATAAGGCATGTGGAAAGGCACCGAGCAGAGAGAGAACACTCTAGGTTTGGGGGCCTGGGTAAGTATGACGGTACAAGGGCATGAGCAACTTTGAGGGGGCAGGTCGTCTTTTGTTTGTTTTTTGAGAAGGAGTCTCACTCTGTCACCCAGACTGGAGTACAGTGATGTGATCTCCGCTCACCGGAACCTCTGCCTCCTGGGTTCAAATGATTCTCCTGCCTCAGCCTCCCGAGTAGCTGGGATTACAGGCACATGCCACTACACCCAGCTAATTTTTGTATTTTTAATAGAGATGTGGTTTCACTGTGCTGGTCAGGCTGGTCTCGAACTTCTGACCTCGTGATCCACCCGCTTCAGACCCCCAAAGTGCTGGGATTACAGGTTTGAGCCACTGCACTCGGCCTGTGGGTGGGCTTTAAACCATTCCATCGGTGATCTCAGTGTGCAGAGGTCAATACTCTTAGCATTATCAGGCTTCAGCCTGGACTCACCACAGCTTTTCCATACAAGGATGAAATCCATTTTGAGAGCTGGAGCTTGAGTAATATTTTCTCAATAAACTTAGTGAGATTTTTGCACTGTCAGAGCAGTGTCTGTGTTGAAGAGAAGCAGAAGGCTACATCCAATAAATCTGTTATTTTTCAGGTGTCAGACTTGAAGACTTAAATGTAAGTGCCTGACTGGCCTTCCTTCTCCTGTTCTCATATAAGCTATGATTTTTCCCTTTTTACTTCAGTTCATGTATAAGTGAGAAAAATTCCAGCTAGAAGATCCCGAAGTGGCCCTGAAAATTAAATGGACTTGGAAAAAATGCACCAAGTTATAGACAAGCATTTATTTTTCTGTGCTAATTTAGGTCCTTAACATCATAAAGCAATCCAAGTGCATCATAATTATTTGGGTCTGTGAGAGACCTTTGAATGATGTGATATGCATGGTCATGTGCTGGTTGCTGTCAACCAGCATGTTATGATAGACCTAAGTCCTGGCTTTGTTCATGGCAAAATGTTGCATACCAAACTTCTAAAAGAGACTTTAAAATTCATGCTGTTTGGCAAAGAGTTTAAGTATACAGGAGCATGTTTTGGCATGCTGTCCTCCTGCTTACCTTTTTTTTCCCCCTCTTCTCAGTAGAGATGAGAAAATTTAATTTGGGTCCAGAAGAGATTTAGTAATTAATGTGCAAAGCAGCTGGGGTCCACGAACTCCTGGGCTATAGCTGAGCAGCTATTTTGGTGCATTTTGTTTTCAGTGAAATAATTGAAAATTTAAAAACGTAAAATTCATTGGCTTCTTGCCCTGTCATATTTAGACTAATCCTGATAATGGATCAGTAACTATGGATTTCACCAAGGAAGGGCACAAAATAACTGACCCAAGTAATTTAGAAAACAGATGTCTTTAGTTGGTTCAAATTCTCAAGACCAGATTTAAGGAAAGCCTGTGGAGCACAGTGGAAGCTTCCATTTTAGAGGCTTTGTTTCCCCTGTCATATAGTTTTTCTTTCTGCCACATCTTAATTCAAACTCTTGAGAAGAGGCAAAGTGGTCCCCAAGATGTATTTATGGTATAAATATATCTACTGCAGAGAAATTCTTTAGATAACTACTGAACCTCATATTCTTTACCTACTTTTCAAGTCACCCTTTATTTCAGTGGCTCCCAAGTGGAGGTTGGAGATACCTAGGGAGTCTATCATGAGCCTTTGGGCATCCTCTTAAATCATGCCTAGATTGGTGTGCTATTTGGAAGGAAATTTTATTCAGTTTCAAAGAAGTTATTTGTGTTCTCTTGGCTTCTCCCACTCCCCCTGCGTTCCTACCCGGAAGTCCTTTTTATACTAGGGAAATAAAGCCCAGTAGTAAAACATAAGCTCCCAACTGAAAGGTTTTCCTTTCTAGCTCTTACTGAGGTCATGGAATTTCTCAGAGGCATCCCAGGGGAATCCTGAGGGAAAATGAGTGTGATTACAGTGGACTACTTAATTCTGTCTGATATCCAGTCTTTAGCCAATCAGAAGAGAAGAGAGACTATCCAAGACTACCACATCCTCCTGAAGGAAAAAGAGGTTGAACACTTTTGCTGTAGATGGTACTCTATAACTAGGACCTTATACAGAATGAAAATGCTTGTCTCTTATTCAAAAATTATTTAGGACTGGGTACGGTGGCCCATGCCTGTAATCCCAACACTGTGGCAGAGCGAGGCAGGCAAATCGCTTGAGGCCAGCAGTTCAAGACCAGCCTGGCCAACATGATGAAACCCTGTCTCTACTAAAATCACAAAAATTAGCCAGGCACGGGTGACAAATGCCTGTGATCCCAGCTACTCCGGAGGCTGAGACATGAGAATCGCTTGAACCCAAGAGGCAGAGGTTGCGGTGAGCCAAGATTGCACCACTGTACTCTAGCCTAGGTGACAAAGTGAGACTCTGTCTCAAAAACATAGAAATAAATAAAAATAATTATTTCGAACTTTAAGACAGTGACAGCAAAGCAGTAAACCGTGCTCCAGACCCTTCTAGGTGCAAGGCCCTGTAGGACTGCACAGTCACATGCTCTGCCCAGAACAAACCTTTTCCCCCTTTGAAAACAGCCAGTTTCGCTAGCAGTGTTGACTTGCCTTGTGAAACTTGCTCCCTGAAAATTTTGTTTTGAGATAACTGGTCATAAAACCTGGTCGACTTGCTGCCTACCAGTTAAACTAGGGTTATGATAAGCAGACCTGTATGTTACTTGGCCACTTAAAAATATATATTTTATCCAAGGTCATGTTTTAGAAATAGAAAAAGACATATTTTTACCTAAATTAAAGGACATTTCATCCAACTGAGTAATCTCTCCTTACTATGAGTTTCCAGTTTACATTACCTAGTAACATTTCTTCCTGGGATCATGTTCCTCTAACTGAATACATGGGCTTCATGCCCTTCCTGGGACATCATAACTTTGGAAGTTTAGACCTTGATGTCTGATAATGTGAGTTCAGGTTCTCATTGAAGAACATAGGTCACCTTTTCGTTGGTATTCCCAGGGAGTTTTAATTAATTGGGGATTAAAAGGATTGAGAGCTGTGGTCTCTGAGTCTAACAGAGGTTGACTCTCTCGAGGCTTCACCTGACAAAATCCAGGAAAATGCTGTAATCTTCTCGAAAGATTAGTTTTCACAGTGATGATGTTTTTGCTAAATCTGTAATCTCTGCCTTCTTTAGAACCATTTTTCTAGACGTATTTTTAAAACTCAGGCTTTCTTGTCTAATGGTAAGAATAAGTGTGCTAAGGAAGCTTCTGGACCAAGGGAATTGAAAGGAGAACTTTAGGCCCAAAATATATGGTCAAGTTCTCACTGAAAGGCCAGAAGATACCCTCCAAGTTAGCAGGCAAGAAGTGCAATAGACTAACAGACCTATGGAAGCCATGGCTATTAAAAAATCAGAGCGTTACAATCTTCAGCGGTGCTGTTCATTCACCTTTACTGAATCCCCAGCACTGGGACCATGTCCTGGTGGGGATGTATTACCTTTTTTTTCTTTAACAAAAATAATTAACTCTGAGCTTTTGCCCTTGGAACAGCTCAGCTTCCTTGTTGATTTATGAATTTTGGGTTTTTTTCCTTTTCTGTGGCCCGGAGTTTGGCCCCCTGTAACTTGTTCAGTGTTCTTTTCATTACATTTATGCCCACCCTCCCTGCATAGAAGGAAACTCCCTGTCGTCAAAATAATAGGCTGTTTTTCTACTTTCTCCCTCCCTCTCACCCATTGTCTTTCAGTGGGGTGAAAAGGTCTTCACTTTTCTTTCTCCCCCCAAATTTTGCTATTAATAACTTCTCGGACGTTGTCACGCATAGACTTCCACTCACTCTGGAGGGTGTTTTTTGTTTGTTTAACACAACGTGTTTCCTGATTTGAAAGCCATGTTTCCCAGAGTTGCTGTGATGGGATTATTCCACACTCACCTCCTACTGGCAGCATTTATTTCTGGCTGGAAATAAGCATTATTGGCAGCTCTCTGCTGGCCTGGGGTCACACTGCACAGAGCTCCAGCCTTGCCGGATGGCTGAATGACTGCCTGGGCTGGTCATTTGCTTACTTTTCTATTCAGATGAGGTTAGACTCTTTTAATGACTGAGGAAAATATGACTAAGTAATGCTCCTCACTTTCTTTTCTTTCTTTGGCTCTGGAAGGAGAAATTACCCTTTTGAACTTTGCATGGGATAGAAATTAACTCTGCAACAGCCCAGTTTACATAGATGTACTTTCCACACCACTTTTCGGGTAGATTCCCCTGACTCAATGCTTTTTATGACTAAATATAGTACCAAATTGCCTTTTTATAAAATTTTTTTTAATCTTAGTTCCTTTCTTAAGACAATCATGACACATTCCACACGTTAAACCTGATGTCGATGGCTCTAAGGCTAAAAAATAACTTCCATTCAAAACACCACAGTATGAATTCTCACAAGCAAATGTATGACTAAACATGAGTCAGCAGATTGCACTGTTATTTTAGAAAGCAAGGATTCTTGGGCTACATTCCGACCTAGACCCACAGGCAGGCTCAGATTTTTAGGTATTTGTGTTGATACCCAGAGCTCAATATCTAGTTTAGATAGATGCATGATGAAGTCAGTGATTCACAGTTTCCTGGACAATCCTGAGAATATAATTCGACTCCAGTCCTCTACTGCAGAGAAGAGTACAGTGTCTCTCTAGTAAATGCTTGGCATGGCCTTGAAGATCTTCCCCAGCTTGAACATCAGCCCCCTCTTCCAGCTGTAGCTTACACACACCCCCACATCGTCTGCGTCTCTGCCAACCCCGACCACTGGCTGTTCCCTGCTCTTTCTTACCCCAAACCTCTGTTGCTTACCCATAATATGCTTCTTGGGGAAAAAGCCTGCCTTTCAAATTCTATTTTTTCACTACAGCTGCAATCAAGTGCCAGTTTTCCTTTCTTCTAACTCCTTTGAATTCCTAAGGCCTTTATTTGCTCAATGAATATTTAATGTGTCTACAATATGTGGATCAGGCACTAGGGTAGACACTTGTTCACTTTCTACTTCCATTAAAGTTCTTATCACACTGCTTGGTGGCATCTCTTACATAGTGTTCACTTGATTTATTGTTCCTTGTATAGTATACTGAGAAAGGACAAGAATCACCTTTGTATGCCCCAAGAAAGCTTACCACATCTACTCCAATTAATTGGCATTGAGTGAATGAATCAAAAAGTGAATGATTAAATATAGAGATGGCCTTTGGAATCATGAAGTTGTTCATCCCCAAAATTGTGTAGAGATTGAACACTGTCCTATACTATTTGGGGATCTTTATTTTAAACATAGAATGTATATGGGAAATTGTTCAGTAAAAAGCTTTGAGGAAAGAAATTTTCTCAATAACAGCTGCTATTCATTGGGTACCTGCTACGTGGCCAGGCTGTCCCAACACTTTGCATGCATTCCCCCTTTGGATACACAGAGTTTTCTCATGAGATATTTGTTGTCACCCTTTTTTTTTTACAGATGAGAAAACTGAGGTCTTAATTCACTCAGGGTCATGCAGATAGTAAGTGGCTGAGCCACAGTTCAAATCCACATGCGCCTGAACCAGACAATTCACTAGGCCCTTAAAACCAACAGAAATTCCCTCCTATGGGAGATGGTGGAGATTATTGTGTGTGATAACATCTGAAAACTAGAAGGTGAAACAGGACTTGTGTGGGGGGAAAAAAATCTAGAGCAATAATTTGAGGGTATCAGATGAGGGAAGATGGCCTAATCCAATTCCATATCAAAATATGCAGGAGGGAGAGAGAGGAGCCACTTTTCTCCATGTCCTTTCTAGATTTGTGATTTAAGATGAGTCCATCAAGGAAATTGTAAATTTTATGCTTCTGAGTATAGAAGGATATTTGGGTATAAAAAGACAGTTGTCTTTCCTTTGGATGTTTGCTTCTTTCTGCACTGTAGGTAATAGGGATGATTTGGAACAGTGGCGTTTCTTTTTTTCCCCCCCCCCATTTATTTATTTTATTGCATTTTAGGTTTTGGGGTACATGTGAAGAACATGCAAAATTGTTGCATAGGTACACACGTGGCAGTGTGATTTGCTGCCTTCCTCCCCATCACCTACATCTGGCATCTCTCCCCTTGCTATCTCTCCCCAGCTCCCCACCCCCCACCGTCCCTCCCCTATTTCCCCCCAACTGACCCCAGTGTGTAGTGCTTCCCTCCCTGTGTCCATGTGTTCTCCTTGTTCAACACCCGCCTATGAGTGAGAACATGCGGTGTTTGATCTTCTGCTCTTCTGTCAGTTTGCTGAGAATGATGGTTTCCAGGTTCATCCATGTCCCTACAAAGGACCCAAACTCATCGTTTTTGATGGCTGCATAATATTCCATGGTGTATATGTGCCACATTTTCCCTATCCAGTCTATCGTCGATGGGCATTTGGGTTGGTTCCAGGTCTTTGCTATTGTAAACAGTGCTGCAATGAACATTCGTGTGCACGTGTCCTTATAGTAGAACGATTTGTAATCCTTTGGATATATACCCAGTAATGGGATTGTTGGGTCAAATGGAATTTCTATTTCTAGGTCCTTGAGGAATCGCCACACTGTCTTCCACAACGGTTGAACAAATTTACACTCCCACCAACAGTGCAAAAGTGTGGAACAATGGTGTTTCTTACCCTCGGGGAGACAGAAGTAATCTGAGTCAGATATGGGCATTTCATAATTACTACTAATACATGAACCAAATGGCTCTAATGCATGTATTGCCTTCTCCACCATGTGAGTTCTTGTTTTTCCTTTTAGCATGTACCTCAGTTCTTTGATAACAGCAGTCAAAGAGCATGAGGTAAGAAGGTTGAAAAATCCACAGTTAGAAAATGCTTGCCTCCGTTTATAACACAGATCTGTCTTTCCAGTCTCAGTAATCGGTGTTCGTTGTGTTACCAACTTTAGCTATAGTAAACAACAGAAGTCATGATTAATCAAGCCATGGTTAATCAAGAAAAGTCATAATCAACCAGCAGAAATTAGAATTAAGCAACAGAAGTCATGATTAGGCAACAGAACTCATGTTACCGATGGAATTCATGATTAGCCAACAAGCTGTGATGTATAACAAAAATCCCAGTCAACGTGCACAAGGCACAGTTAGCCAGCAGCAGCCCAGACTGACTAACCCGATTACAACTCAAATTAGTGGTCTGCTACTAACTTCTGAGAAATCTAGTTGTTTAGTTTCTTAAATAGAGGTGATATCACCCTCAAGGAACACGTTTTAATAAGTAAGTTAAAATCTAAGACTGTTATTCTGGTTATAGCTAGGACTTCATCATTTAGTAAGCAGTTATTAATTGAATATCTTCTGTGTGTCAGGTTCTGTCTTAGCCCTGAGCTATTCACCTGGTGAGTCCCAACAGAATTTATTAGGTGTTGAAAACTGAAACACTTTCCTGCCAGTTTTTGACTTGCCATTGCCTTGGGTCTTCCCTCCCTCCATCCAACTGTGCTGTCTTAGTTCCAGAGAAGTCGTATTAGGCACTGCCTGGAGGCCACACTGGGTCCGCCAACTTGTCAGCTCAGGTTCACAGGAACCAGCCTTTCTACCTATCCTACTCCCTTTTCAGGGAGGCATGGATATCAGCAAGAAAGGTGGCACACTTGGCACTGACACCTTAGTGGAGAAAAGCGCAATGCCTACTGGATTCCCTGAGGCTGTGGCCATCAGCCACAGGTTGGCATCACCCTGTGCCACCTATGTAACCTCTGAAGCAGATAGTACTATTGTTTAAGACTTTAAGTATCATCCTTGAATAGGTAGAACATGGAAGGAAAAGCAAAACACGTAGGAGAAGCAGCATCCACGTATGCTTAGATCAGTCAGAGAAGGCTTCCTGGCCAAGGTGATCTCATAGAATTTTCCTGGGTTTACTGAGAAAAGGAAGTTCCCAGAAAATGAAAGAGTAAAATTATGGTGTCAGCAGTTACAGAGTTGGTATCTGGACGCAGTGTCCAGGATGAGTGAAATGACATCTGATTATTATATTTTTGCATTTCTCTTATTTCATGAATGCCTTCTAATATTGACAGTGGACCTGGGTTTCCACATAAGTCAGAGGTAAATGGTTTCCACTTTAGACAGTGTTAAAAAATAAAAGGGATCAACTTAAATTGAAATATTAGCTAAGTAAACTGTAGGTGTATGAGGATATCTGCCCCCCACCCACACTGCCCGCCCCCACGTACACTGGATTCTCAAAGCAGTGATCTACGAGTCAATGAGGTTTATAAAACAATTCATAATATCAGTGAAGGGGGAGGAGGATTTGTATCATGCAAGCCTTTCTTTTGCTCAGAGGGCACGTCTGTTTACCCAACCCATGTATAAAAATACCTCATAGCATTTATTTTAGTCAGCGCGTATTCAAGCATGGTGGAAATGATTTACTGAAACTTAGACCTTCTCCTGAAATCCAGCCAAAAATCTGATTTGGAAAACCAAGAAGTCCTATTTAGTTTCTGGCGTCATTGTTACTGAACCGCACGGACTGGGTAATTAGTGACATATAAAGTTCTTTAGTTCCCTAGTCGTCTTTCATTTGAGCATCATGAGGTTGTTTTTCTCTCCTTCCCGGTCACTTACTAAGAGATTGCCAAACTGAATATTTGGTTTTTAATAAATGGAGGGAGTCACCTTTGTCTGTACCTCATTTTCTTCCCACGTGTGTAAAGGGCTATGTCTGCCATCATGTCAGTGTTTCTCGGCAGAAGAGCAATGGAGGTGTCTGTAAACTTGAGTTTCTACATCTGGCAGCAGAAAGTGACCTGTAGGTATTTTTTTGCAGGGAAAGATATGTTTTTAGGTGACCACTCTGCGCAGACTCTGGGAGGATTTCACAGTCTTCATAACCTGTTATTTTAGATTCTAAGCATATTTGCAGCTCCAGAGGCACAAAAATATGCTGGTTTTCTTGGAAAATGTGTGTCTGGGATATGTGACAGGAGTTGCAATCTTAAACAGGATTTCCAGGAGCTTACAGTTGAACCCTGCCAGTAAAAATATGCTTATTTAGACATCAAAATCCTAGGGTGCCCACATAAGTATCCTAAACAATGTGTGTTACATGACCATTCTTTGCTAATGTGCTTTAGCTTTGAGTGTTCTTAGCTTTGGCTCCTGCAGTTTTAATTTAATGTACTTCAGGGAAGGTTGAAAGACCAGATGGTGGGTCTTCATTTCCATTCAACACATTCATAGTGTTTCTTGCATTCAAGAGAATAGTTTCTGGTGTAGGTATAAGTCACGTCACAACTGGTAAGGTAGACCCCCTAACTCTTAATACTTATAGCAACGTGGAAGATTTTTTTGGGCATTTAGAAGAGAGAAAAGGCAACAGGTGTCACCACTCACCATTCATTCATCTGTGTATTCAACAAGCATCACTTGATCATCCATTGTCTGCAAAGCTGTATGTAGAAATGGGGAAGATGAATAAGAAGCTGGGGACCCCTTGCTTCTGGAGCCTGAAGTCTGCTTTATTTCATCAGTGTTTCACAGAAAATCAGGATAAATTGCTGCTTTTATCAAAATATGATTTTCAAAAAGTTAAAAGCAAAGAACCCATTTAAGTATTTAGTAGGCCCATGTTGAAAATATATTTAACTCATTGATGGAGGGAATAGAAGGATGACAAAGCTGGTTTAAAGGAATATATGAGAAAGATACTCAGGTAGATAGAAAACAAGAGAGAAGAGGGAAGGAAGAAAAAAAGAAGACCAGAATAAGATTGCAAAGTTAGATACAAAATGGTTCATGTCCTACAGGGCAATAAAACAATAACGTTTGGGGTTACTGTTCATTTGGTCCGAAATGTTTTGCACCTACACTAGACAAAAATCATGTGTAATTAGCCGGGCGCGGTGGCTCACGCCTGTAATCCCAGCACTTTGGGAGGCCGAGGTGGGTGGATCACGAGGTCAAGAGATCGAGACCATCCTGGTCAACATGGTGAAACCCCGTCTCTACTAAAACTACAAAAAATTGGCTGGGCATGGTAGCGCGTGCCTGTAATCCCAGCTACTCAGGAGGCTGAGGCAGGAGAATTGCCTGAACCTAGGAGGCAGAGGTTGCGGTGAGCCGAGATCGCGCCATTGCACTCCAGCCTGGGTAACAAGAGTGAAACTCTGTCTCAAAAAAAAAAAAAAAAAATCATGTGTAATTTACCAATTTTCTATAGCCTTTATAGAATCTGGGTCTATTCAATAGTAAATAATAAGTCAAACAAAGTTACATTTCCTGCGAGTGTTAGATGACACTTAGATGGGCTTGTCAGTCAGTGGTGTAGTACATTACTGCCTGATAGAGCTCTCTGCAATGATGAAAATATTGTATATATGTGGTGTCTAATATGGTAGCTAGGGGCCAGATATAGCACATATTTAGTCAGCAAGTATTCTAGCATGGTGGAAATTTGAAATGTAGCTAATGTAACTAAGGAACTAAATTCTTAATTTTATTTACTTTTCATTAATTTTGATTTAAGTAGCCTCATGTGACTAATAGCTACCATGTTGGACAACATAACTCTAATATGCCATTAAATGGGCAGACACTCATTTTTCTTTCTTGTTTCCAATTTTAGATAATTTTTTAGAATAATTTTTTTTAAATTGTGAGAGGAACTCAGTATGTAAAAGAACTCAGAGAAGATGCCTTTGAAAAAACTAACTCTTGCATTAAACAAATGATTTCTCCTCTCCTCCCCTCCTCCCCCTCTCCCCTCCTCCTCTCCCCCTCCCCCTTCTTTCTCTCTCTTTCTCTCTTGTTGTTGAGATGGAGTCTTACCCTGTCACCCAGGCTGGAGTGCAGTGGCACACAATCTTGACTCACTGCAACCTCCGCCTCCCAGGTTCATGCAGTCCTCCTGCCTTAGCCTCCCAAGTAGCTGGGATTACAGGTGTGCACCACCGTGCCTGGCTAATGTTTGTATTTTTTTTTAGTAGAGATGGGTTTCGCCATGTTGGCCAGGGTGGTCTCAAACTCCTTACCTCAAATGATCCTCCCGCCTCAGCCTCCCAAAGTGCTGGATTACAGGAGTAAGCCACTGTACCCAGCCAATAATTTCTTTGATTGGATAAAAATCCTCATGTATTTGGTTTCTTGGTAGGGGCTCACCTGAAATTGTTCTGGCCAGCAAGGGAGCCAGTTATGAAGCCAAGCCTGTTTGGAGGGAGCCCAACTCTGGTGTTTTCCAAATAAATCAGCTTGGTATTACCTTTCCTTTAGCAAGATAATAATGGTCATGTCTAGTTTTGATTAAAAGGGGCTTTTGGGTTTGCAGCAAGGGAAGAACTCTTGATCTCTCAAGAGGATTTTAGGGTTTATGTAAGTTAACTCTTCTGCCATCACTTCGTTACTCAAAAAAAGCAGTTTATGCATTGATAAGGCTGGCTTTGATTTCTGATGAAGCTCAGTTGCCTTACTGGCTTTTCTCATCTTCTTGCTTGTTTGCAGGGCTTTTTCCGCAGAAGTATTCAGAAGAACATGATTTACACTTGTCACCGAGATAAGAACTGTGTTATTAATAAAGTCACCAGGAATCGATGCCAGTACTGTCGACTCCAGAAGTGCTTTGAAGTGGGAATGTCCAAAGAATGTAAGTGGAGTCTCAGAAAACTTTCTCCCTGTTTTCCTTATCTCTGTGATTTGCTCACCTTCCACAATCATGTGGAATTCACATGTGACGCTAATGATTTCTTGCCAAGGGTAGGTGTGACTAGAGATGACCCGAAAATGGGGATTCGTGTGGAGATTTCTAGATGAAACTTGAGTGACAGTTGGTGGAAAGACAGGAACTAGGTGTCGTGGATGGCAGATTTGCATTCCAGGGCAGTGGCTAACTCGCTGTGGATCCCAGAGTCGTTAGCAGTAACTCAAGCGTATTACATAGTCACTTGGTG
Source organism: Sapajus apella (assembly GCF_009761245.1). NCBI lineage: Eukaryota > Metazoa > Chordata > Mammalia > Primates > Cebidae > Sapajus > Sapajus apella. The sequence continues at coordinate 45,557,352 of NW_022436944.1, forward strand.
ACCCCATTTCCCCATCTTGACAATGGATGTAAGGATCTTCACCGGTATCAGTGAGGATAAGATAAAATGACAGGCATCAGTGTGAGTAGCAGTCATAATTTGCCATTTTTTAGGAGGGAAGGATTGTATACCTTGTGGAAGAAACATTTCAAAATCCGGGACACTGGCATTTTTCCAAACTTGATAGTTTTTCTCCTCCAAGCCGTCTTTTCCAAACAATAATACCTTTTATTAATGCAAAAGAGATTTTTAAAATACATTAAAACTTGGCTACTAGTCCAGAAATATCTGATGTTGGGGATTTGAAATATACAGGCTTTCATATAGACAGAGTATATACACTGCCACAAATTTTGCCCTTTCTCTCTTGGATGTGTACAAATCTAGGGAATAAGAAAGTATTAAGCCAGGCATGGTGGCTCACGCCTATAATCCCAGCACATTGGGAAGCCAAGGTGGGTGGATCACTTGACGTCAGGAGTTAAAGACCAGCCTGGCCAACATGCTGAAACCCCGTCTCTACCAAAACTACAAAAATTAGTTGGGCATGGTGGTGGGTGCCTGTAATCCTAGATACTCAGGAGGCTGAGGTAGGAGATTGCTTGAACCTGGGAGCCAGAGGTTGCAGTGAGCCCAGATCACACCACTGCATTCCTGCCTGGGCGACAAGAGCAAGACTCCATCTCAAAAAAAAAAAAAAAAAAAGAATGAATGAATGAATTAGGTGAATGGGTTGGCTCAAGCAGGCCTATGGAGGTCATGGGGATATGTGTCCAGTGAAGCTCTTGGGGACTACTACTCTTCCTGTAACTCCATCATGGGGGATTTTGGTGATGGCATGCTGCACGCGTGAGCAGTGGGCTGGGTGCTGCGTGGAGACCCTGGAGGTACCTGAGACATGGCTACTGCCCTTCAAGAGTATGGGACCAAGAGCCAGGCGCCCCAACCATGTCCCTCTAATGGAGTTGGAAGAATTATATTATAGATGAAGGGCTCTTAGATTTTGGAAGTGGGTAACATGGCCTTGGGTGAAGATTGACTAAAGAGGGAAAGCCCCTCTAGCCAGCCAGAGGCATTGCTCTGAGGGTGCTGAGCTCGGAGTCTTGCCCTCGGCCGGGAGCTCTTGCTCAGGGATTGTAGCAGATGTTTCGTTAGCCCACCCAGATACATTTCCTAACTGTGCTCCTGTCCCTTCACCTTTTTTTAACTGTACTCAGATTTTAGTTTTCCTTTATACTCCTTTGGTTTCTATGCTTCAGAGAAAACTTCCAGGCTGGGATCCGCTCAGTCAACTAAAGCCCATCAGCATATTTTATGTTCCAGCCGCGTGTGTGAACATGTAACCTAGGCTGGTTCAGTGAGAGGGAATTCAAGACTCACGTATAGAATATCAGGACAAAAGTACCCTTCCCTTCATGCATGTGAACAAGAACACAGGTAGCCACAAGTGCCCTTGGTGGCCATCCTCCAATCCCCAGGGAAGTCAGCTGTGGGACAGCGCATCCACTGGAGATGGAGAAGTGGAAAGATAGAAATCAGGCCCTTAATAGCACCATTGAATTACTGAACTGGCCAACCCTATGAAACCACTGCCTCCAAGTCCTTTTGTTATATTTGCCAAGAGGAACCCAGTAAGGCATTTGCAATGGGGGTCTTGTTAATATTTAGAGTCCTCATGAAGGAGACTGGACTGGGTCATCAGACAGGAAAGCATCCTACATGTGCCATTCCTTCTGGCAAACTCTTTCCTCTGGGCAGTAGTTCCATCTGCAGATGATGGGTCACTTGGCCACATTTCATTCGGTTCCTTTACCTCCCTCCAAGTTTTAGAGCCATTGAGTTACTTGAAATCCACACATTTGACGATATGAAGTTTACATCCAATTGGCTCAGGCTCTAAATCCTAGCACTGAAGAGAAAAGCATGATAACCTGAAATAGCCAGATTATTTATATGTGTGAGATTCACAGGATGGTCACCTACTGCTCTAGTTTTGATCTGAGGCTCTGTAGACATGGGTGTCACACAGCATTTCTGTGGGAGAATTTCAGTTCAGGCTGAAATTATAAATGAGTAAGCCAGATGTGGACTAAGGGAAAATCACTACTTTTGCATTATTTTGTGTGGGCTGGAGACCCATTTCCTGCTTACATTACTTAAAACCCATATCCTGCTGCTCTGTAAAAACTGGCAGCTTGGTTGGCAATTAAAAAAAATAATATTTACACACACAGGGAAACTCTAGCATCAGCCCTCAAGGAGCTTATCACCTTAATTAGATTTAAAAATATAGAAATGGGAAGAAAATGGGATCATTATGTCCAAGTACACAAAAATAAATATATATTTGTTAGAAGGAAATTGAAGGGAAAGAAATAAACACTTGAAATATACAGATTGAGCATCTAATAGGGTATTTTTAAAGTGGAAACAGAAGGAAGCAGGCAAATATGAGAATCAGTAACCAATTATACCACAGTATATGCACCTGAAATGAACCCAAGAATAATAGATACTCGTAGAAAGTTAGAAGTGAAAAGGGATCTTAGAGATTGATTTTCACTCACCTCTCTCATTTGACATACAAGTATACTAGGTCTCAGAAAGATGAAACAGTTTTCCCAGCAGTCCCAACTGGCTGAAGACATAACCGAGACTGCACTGAGGTCGGCCACTTCCCTGCAGTAGCAAGATTAGCGAGATTCACATTCCATTCTAGCCATAGGACATGTCAGTTCATCGGTATGTGTCAGAATCCTTTAGATGAGAGTGACAGAAAACCCAGTTCAAACTGGCTTAAGCTACAAAAATCTGCGCATGTCACTGAAAAGTCCAGAGTAACGTGCTGGAACCAAGAGCACGTGTTTGTTTTCGGGGCATTGTTTCTCTGTCTCTCACAGCTGATTTTGCCATGCTGGCTTCATTTTCAGGAAGATTTTCCCCCTGTCTAACAAAGAAGGGCACCAACAGCTCCAGGCTGATAAGCTATTGACCCAGCAAAGAGAGAGACACTCAGATCCTGATTGTTCCATCAGAGCCTAGGGACAGATTCTCATTGGCCTAACTTGGGTCACGTGCCCCTCTGTGAATGCCATTGCTTTGGGCAGGGCGTTGCTTTGGGTGGAGGACAGAATATTGTGATTAGCCAGGATTGGATTACCTATCAATATCTACAGCCCAGGATTGAGGTTGACTCTATCCAAACCACATGGGTGGGGAGTGTAGAAGAAATGTTCCTCAGAGGGGAATCAGAAAAGGAGGCCAAAAAGACCCCATGTCCCCCTTGATTTGTCAAGTCCCACGGTGCTGTTCCCAAGGCACTCTTCTTTATGCTGTGGGAGAAAAGTATAAAATTGAGAAAATTTAAGAATCATATTATCGTAATAGCTAAGTAGACAGGGTATTTTCTATGTGCCAGGTACTACATTAACCACTGTTTTTTTTTTTTTTTTTTTTTTTTTTTTGGTCACCCACGCTGGAGTGTACTGGTGTGACCTTGGCTCCCTGCAACCTCCACTTCCTGGGTTCAAGTGATTCTCCTGCCTCAGCCTCCTGAGTAGCTGGGATTATAGGCACCTGCCACCACGCCCAGCTAATTTTTTGTATTTTTAGTAGAGACGAAGTTTCATCATGCTGGCCAGGCTGGTCTCGAACTCCTGATCTCAAATGATCCACCCGCCTCAGCCTCCCAATGTGCTGAGATTACAGGCGTGAGCCACCGCACCCAGCCTACATTAACCACATTTAATGCTTTATCCCATTGATCCTCGTAACAACCCTGTGAGAGAGGTTAGTTACAATTCCTCCCTCCCAAGTCCCACCTTTTTTTTGGCAGATGTGGAAGCTGAGACAAAGAGACATTACTTTACTCAAGGTGACACAGTTAGTAAGGGGCAGTGCTGAGATTTGGAGCCAGGCAGTTTAATGAGAAAGTCATATTGAAACTGAAATGTATACTACATGCCATAGAAAGCAGTGTTTAAAACTCCGAGTTCCTTTTTCCACTCCATTTTATTGCCAGTGGTTAATAAAACAATAACCATACTCCTTGCTCTGTATTAGAGATGTATCCCCTATAAAATCATGTGCAATTTAATTTTTATAGATCAAATTTGATTTTACATGTGTAAGGGGATTTACAAGTAAAAGAAATCCTTTAACGTGGCCTACCAGAACATCAAACTTATTTCTTCATTTTTTTCTGTTTTGTAAATGCTGGTGGGTATACCTTGTATTTTCCAAGGGCTTTATAGAACTAGGGAAGCCTTTTTGCAGAGAAATAGCTATCTGTCAAAGCATAGAATTTGAACGTGGTAATAGCAAGTGAAAAAAAATCAATTTTCAGCAGCATTCTAAAAGTGGTACAAAAATTTATGAAGAATTGAGGAAGAGGGCAAAGGAAGCAAACTGACTCAAAGTTGAGTGATGAGCTTTTGCTGGTGCTGTGGGGAGGCTTGTTATGATGTCAGAAGAGGACAGCATGTGGCAAAGCCCCGAAATATAAACAATTAATGAAAAGGAGAAACAATAAATGCAGGCATAACATTTGGATTATAAATGTCCAGACAAGCTTATGATAGAGATAACAGCTAATGGTCCATGATGGGAAAGACAGTTTCAGATGCTACTGTTTAGAAACCGTGGGAGTAAAGCCCTAGAAAGCCTGATCAAATGCATTTGAGTCAGTTACAGAAATTCAAATGAATAGTTCAGATCTTTAAGTCAGGGGTCAGCAAACTATTTTTAAAAACAACTGTCTCTTTTTAAAAACATGCTTGAAATTTTAGAAAATATTTTTGAGGCCTTGTGCAGTAGCTCACACTTGCAATCACAGCAATTTGGGAGAAGGAGATGGGAGGATCTTTTGAAACCCGCCTGGGCAGCATAGCAAGACCCTAACTCTACAAAAATTTTTTAAAAATTAGCTGAGAGTGATGGTGCGGGCCTGTGGTCCCAGCTACTCAGCTACTCAGGAGGCTGAAGCAGGAGGATCACTTGAGCCCAGGAGGTTGAGGCTGCAGTGAGCCAATTTCATGCTACTGCCACTCCTGCCTGGGCAACAGAGCAAGACCCTGTCTCAGAAGAAAGAAGATATTTGTTGGTTTGTGCACCTTGAGATCCCAGTCTTTATTACTTAACTCTGCCATCATAGGACAAAAGTAGCCATGGAAAATAGAAACAAGCAAGTGTGGTTATGTTCCCGCAAATCTTTACTTACAAAAGCAGGTGAAGGGCCACGTTTGGCCCACAGGCCATGGTTTGCCAATGTCTGCTCTACGTGGCTCGTCCAGTGGCCAAGGATGCCACTTCAGGCTGCTCTGTGATCCTATCCCATGCTTATTTCCCACCAGTAGACACACCCAGCTTCCAGCCACACTACCCCATGCTGACTGGCAAGCCCTACAGCTCCATTTTTCTGAGGATTCATCTCCTTCTCCTTCAGTTGGACCCCAGGAGCCTGATGAAATGTCATTTCCTCTTTGAAGCCTCCCCTATGCCTCATTTCACACTCTAGGCAGAGTTATTCATTCTTCCCTCCCCAACCCCATGTTCTCACAGTGCTTTGCACAAAGCTCCATGAACTGCAAACTTATTATATAGGTAGTATGATTCTTCACACACCAGTGAGTCTCCCTGGCTTGATTATAAACTCCTAAAAGGCATGCATCATATCTTTCTCACCTTGTAGCCCCCAAACTTAGCATGAAGCCTTGCTCAATGACGTTAGCTTGATCAAGTGGTTAAATGTGACCAGTTTTAAAGACAGTTGAACCCAGCTTCTCCCTGGCTTTACTTTCTGCAAAGTTGTCAGAGGCAAAACAGCCCTGGGTGTCTATTCAAATCGCAGTCATTCATTTATCTGCTAGGGGCCCAGAACAAGTTATTCAACTTCTTTGAGGTTGGGTTTTCTACCTCGATAAGAGGAACATTGGTATTGACTAACAGCCCAGGCGTGACATGTGAATTGATGCTTTTAATCCTGTTTAGACAGCAGAGTTTCCATAAGCTGCTTCCTCTTCGCAGTTCCCTCCCCTGGAAGACATTAGATCTTCTAGGGCTTTTGCCAGTGAAAACGGTTGAGCTGAGCAGGTGTCTTGGGTAATTGTGCATGGCAGCAGAAGCCCAGTTAGGAGGGAGAAGCCAAGACGGACATGGGTTGGGTTTGGACCCTGCCTTTGCCAAACCTTGGCCAACAAAGAAGGGGGTCCAGGAATAGGGGAGACAGTCGGGTTAGGATGCCAAAAGGAAAATGGAAGACAAGAATTGGGCCAGAATTACAACTTGGGTGCTGCGAGGAAGGGACAATAGTTTATACCCTGGATGCCCCTAAGGTTTGGTTAGGTTCGTTCCCATGGGTCACTGGCCTCCTCCAAAAACTTCCAACAAAAACACCTTGGAAGGTACTGTGGCTGCCATGCCCTCCGTCTAGTTCTTCTCTTTCTGAAAACCACTGGCCATTAATTCATACAGGGAGCCTCTTTGTATTGCTTTTTGAGGTTATGTTTATATGTGCCTATGCCCTTGAGTGATGGGCAAAACATGTCTTTGATTTTGTTTGAGAAGGCTTTTTAACGTTTATTTCACAGCATTTTTTTCCTATGACAGTTTCATAAGTGTATTTGTAGAATAGAGCAATTGAATAATCTCTGAATTTAAGAGTCCCTAAGCACTCATTGACACCTTCTCATTTGGGGCATATTGAGCTTAAAAACAGCTTTTCATGAAGTCTCTAAATTCCAATTTATACTTTAGATATGAACGTCCCCATGGGTCGATTGGATGGAATAGATGTGCTTTCTACAGACACTTAGATACTTCTGTGGGAGAATTCTGTTGTTCGGTGTTTCTCTCATTTCCCCTTTACTGTTAAACTTAGATTAAAACAAACCTTTTGGACTAAAGGCACTTAACCTCAGTTAGAATCACCTTTGCTGGTGCACAAATTATATTGATGTGCTCATTGGTTCTACTGCTGGATTTTACTGGCTTAATAACAGGGAAATTCATATTACAGGTTGCCCTGTGTAGTTGGGAAATTACATAAAAATCATCATCAGGGCACTGAATGTCTTTCTAATTTTAGTTTATTTCTTCATTTGTTCCTGTGTTAGATCCCAGCCTGTTACTACGCTTCCAAGGTTCACGGTGATCATTTTGTTCACCCCCACCTTCTCTTCTTACCCTTTACTCTGTGGCACACAAATCCCTAAAGAGCTCCCGAAAAGTCAGCGAAAGGCTGGAAACTCCCTACTTTTATATCTAAAAACGTTTTAGAAGCTAGAAAATAAAAATCTGCCCCTTTCTAGTTGCCGAATATGATTGTGCCTACATCTGTTTCGGAGATTTAAAAAATAACTTCGGTTTGGGTACCAGCAGCCTGGTGATGTCAGTGCCACTGTGGAACTCAAAGCCCGTTAACACTCAGACTGTAAAGGAAGTATTAAAATTCCTTCAGCTTTACTAACACATTTCTCCCTGCTGCCTGTCTCCTGGAGAGGGGACACTCAGTACATTCTCACCTTAGAAAAATGAGAAATTTCCATTACACAACAGAACAGCACAGGGGGAAGAACAAAGGGCTCTGAAGTTAGTCTGAGCTGGGTTCAAATGCAGCCCTCGCCTCTAGCTGTCTCAACATGGGCCCATCGCAAAATTTTGCTTCACGTTGAATGAACTAACCCATTGCGTGGAGATGATCACGGTAACATTGTGGAATTGTTTTGTGGATTGGCCCTCATGAGGGTAACGCATTTAGCACTGTGCTTGGCACAAAGTAGGTGCTGAACGAGAGTGGTTCTCTCTGCTGCTGCTTCTGGTGGTGGCACAGTTTGATGCCACTGTTACTTGCTGCCACAGCTGTGTTTTATTATAACTACAGCCTTGATTATACTTCAGGAGAAAAGTTAAAAGCAGAGGCTCTATTCATTTTGAATTGTTTAGAAACCACAGCGTAGAAACAAAGTTCCAAATATTATGTCACAGCCTTAAAAATAAAGCTTGCATGCATGGTTTCTAAAATAAATATCCACCTCTCTTGGCTACTGAAACCGGGAGGCAGATGGCTCATTTGCCCAGAGATGCCGAGACATGTGTAATCAGAGAATGAGAGGGTATCCTAGTATCCTGGAACCCAACTCCATGGAGAAAACTGAACTGGGGTGTTCAAAAGGACGCCTGGCCTCCTTCCTGCCTCAGTCAGCTCAAGGTGAGGCCATCAGGGTCTTCCAGCAATGCTGAGCCCAAACTAAATCGCCACAGAGGCAGAGTTTCCCCTCTCGCTCCCTCCATCAGCTGCCTTTCTTTGTTCATGTGGCACCTTCCATCTCTCCTCTGCCTTATTTGGGACTCTGTGGCCTGCCTTCCTCCAGATCCATCACGTCCCTTCTCCCAACCAACTTCTGTCTGCCCTGTGGCCTCCTCAGCAAGACTGCTTTTGCTTTTAGCCCCCTAGAGGAAAGCTGAGGAGGACACCTGTGGCGCTCTGGTAGTTCACGGTCACAAGGGGCTTTACCAATGGCAACAGCTCCAAGACTTCAGGCTGTCCCGTGCAGCAGGGAGGATAGGAACATATCTGATTCACAGTTTCCTGAGACAGAGAGAGCAAGAGACCTGCCTAAGGTCACACAGCTGGTTTACTCCCATGGGTCTGAATTCTAATTCCCAGCATCATTTCCGCTACACTTTGCTCTCTAAACAGTGAAGTTCTTGCATACATTTATGGCCACACAGTTTTCAGTATCTTTACCCATATTTGCTCCCAGATCAAATATTCTGTAATGACCGACTGGGTGTGGTGGCTCACACCTGTAATCCCAGCACTTTGGGAGGCTGAGGTGGGTGGATCACTTGAGGTCAGGAGTTTGAGACCAGCCTGGTCAACACAGTGAAACTCTATCTCTACCAAAAAAAAAAAAAAATTAGCTGGGCCTGGTGGTGCACCTGTGTAATCCCAGCTCCTCTGGAGACTGAGGCACGAGAATTGCATGAACCCGGGAGGTGGGAGGCTGTAGTGAGCTGAGATTGACACACTGCACTCTGGCCTAGGCAACACAGAAAGACCCTGTCGGAAAAAAAAAAAAAAAAAAAAAAAAAAAAACCCTCTAATTATATATGTGGTTTGATTTGATATATATCCTAGTTTAATGCAGTATTTCCCTAAGTATAAACTGCATGCCGTGATATGAAATGTAATTTTAGGGAATGAACTTGGCATGAGGACGTATCAAATCATCTGATGATAAAGTTATTTCCTTTTCAATATTGATTGTCTTTTTATTGTCAATGAGAAAAATCTCAGTTTGATGCCAGTACATCCTTAATTAATACTTCTAGAATCTCTGCTAATCTCTCTTTTTAATAGAGGATAGCAACAGTACCTAGGTGGGACTGAATTATATTGACTTCAGAAGTCTGCAAATTTTTTTAAATGGCCAGGCCTTACATATTTGGCGTCTGCAGACCATTTGGTGTTTTTTGCATCTACCCAACTCTACATAGCTTCACAATTGAGCGTGGAGGGCTTTGTTCCCCTAAAACTTTACAAACACAGGCAGTTGACCTGAAAACTCTGTTTATCTTTTACCCTACCTTTCTATTTATGGCAAATGACACGACTTTCCCCTCTATAGTACTAATACAAAAATTTCCTCTAAAGTTTATTTAAGAAAAAAATCAATTAAGACGGAAATCCTAAGTATATAGCGGCCTGTGAATATGTACAAAATTGTGAAGGCAGTGCTTCAAAGGACGGAAGTTTGAGAAACACTGGTTTTATATGTTCTTGCATCTTAGGATTAGAAGCAGAGTCTGCAGCTGTGGCCTCGGCCCTCTCAGAGCCTCCGAAGTGCCTCAGTTACGGACAGATCCCACTGACACATCCTGCTTTGCTGCCCTCCCCAACCCTTCCTCACATCCTGAACTGTGCACAGCTCGAGGATGGGACAGGGGGTCTCGCTTTTCTTGGACCCTCAAGGTTTAGACCTTTCCTAATAAATCAAAGGGTCAGTGAATGGGCGGATCTGTCACAGTGAATTTTAAGCATCCAGGGAAGCTGATGGAGGGATCACGAGAGGCATGGGAGACTCACAAGTTGCACCATTTAACGCCTTCCCAAAAAATGGCAAGGCATTATGTGGCTTAAAGCATGGACTTAACAGGCAGTCAGATTCACACCTCAGCCCACCACTTGCTTAGCTCTGTGTGATCTTGAGCAGGTCACCTAACATCTGTGTGCACCTGGCTTCTTGTCTGTAACATGAAAAGAGTGATTGTACCTACTTCGTGCAGCTCTGGTGAGAAGGAAATGAATTACTCTATGGCAGGGGCTAAAAGGAGTACCTAGCTAAGCGTTAGCTTCTGTTGCTATTCCTCCCGCAATGATACCCAGCCATCCTGGCTTCTAAAGAATAGTGCATTCGCTCATCAGTGGTCCTTAGTGACTGGACAGAACAGCTAATGCTCCTTCCGGCCCAGTGGTCCGTTTACTCAAAACAAGAAGCACATGTCCTTAGGGCTCAAATCTACCCCCACAAGCAAGGTGATGGGTAGATGGGATCAGAAGCACAGTTTCAGCTCTAAGCGGGTGATCCAATGTTGAATTCATGGCCCTTCATCAATTACAAAATCAACCCCAAAAGTCCAAATGTGTCAGCATGGGCAGAGAGCCCTGCACAGCTGTCCCAGCCTGCCCAACTCTGATCTCTTGTCACGCGCCCCCAGTTGTGCCATGCGCCAGCCATCGTTAGCCACTCAGTGTCCTCTCTTATGACACAGCATCCTCAGGGTGTGCCTGCTGTTCTCTCTGCCTGCAACGCCTTTCCCTCCCACTCCTCCTTGAAGCCATCTTTTTCCTAAATGCACAGGCATGCACACATACACACGACACACTTTTCTAACAGCAAGGAGTGTGTGTGGGTCACTCTCGCCTCTCCATTCTGTGACATGTTAGTGGTAACTCTATTGAGAAGACTCTCAGAGTCAAACTTCCTTGCGGGGGTCCAGGAGATTTTGGTGTGGGTGGGTGGGTGGGTGGGTGTGTGTGTGTGTGTGTGTGTTGAGAGAAGGAAAACCCATGGCACAGGACGTCCCTCTCTGGCTGGAGGTGCTTCAAGGAGAAGTAAGGAGTTTGGTTTTTGAGTCTTCAATTGTGAGTCCAGTGCCTTGTACTTATATACTTCTGGAATGAATTAAAAGCAAAAAGTACTTAAGGACTGGAGATTCTGAATCAGGAACTTCTGTCTGATCTTTCCAAGAGTTAAGAGGTTTGAACACGTGGACTTAAAGTGAAATACAAGCCCAAGAAAACTTTAGGTCTTATTGCTAGCATGAGACCATTTTTACCTTTCCGGTTCTGCCTCCTTTCGCACTTTGCAGCGTATGAATGATAGCATGTTACCCTTTCATGACATGACATCCCAATGCTGTTTGTTCCGTGGTGGATGTAAACAGATGAAGCTTGTAAACAGGTCCTCACAGAGATTTACTTTCTCTCAAAACTATATGCAGGCACACAAATATTTTATCAAATCGATCATTTGTTAAGGTGCACTATTATTTTATATACCACTAAAAGGGAAAATGGCACCTATTAAACCAAGACACACTACAGATTTTAAAACAGGTAGCAATTTCACAAAGAGGGAGAGGAAGGGAGAGAGGGAAAAACCAGACAGCAACCTTGTAAGAAAAAGGAAGTACCTTCCATTCTCAGCTGGAAGTATTGTATGTTTTCATCTTGGGCTATTTTTTATTCTGCTTTAAATAGACATTGATAAAACCTCAGTACCCAAAGACAATCTCCAGCCCAGAGAGTTGGCTGAGTAAATATGCAAGTGCTTCTAAAGTAGCTGGCCAAGAGCCCTTTGTTTGGAAACAAATGTCTCCCTAAAAATAGCAGCCCGAAATTCTCCTGTAGTCCCTGTGTCCTTTAGGCACCTTCTCCCAGTGACAGCAGTTCTCAGGAGGGTGGCTACCTAAATCGCTCAGTAATTCCTTGCATAGAGTACAGTCTGGAATTTCCTCCTCCGGGGGTGGAATCAAGCGCTTCAACCCTACCTCTTCTCCTTCTGCAACCACAAAAATATTAACTCGTATGGGTAGGTTATTTCTTTCATCCTTCTCCCTTTACAGCTGGAAAACAAAGAGTTGAGCTTTGTTAATCTGATGAACTAAATTAATGAAGACAGGCATCTTTTAGTTTGAGGAGCAGGCAAAGCAAACACCCTGTTTTCTCAAGAGAAGGAATGTTTTTGTCCCAGATACATACTTGATTGTTTCGATGCTTCATTGTACGAAGTGTAAAATACCTCCATGATTAAAAAAAATGCCCTGCTGGTTTCATTTTCAAAATGATTTTAGGACAAAAATATTTTATTGACGTTGGAAAATGCAAATCCTCCATTTTTCTTTGCTTGTTGTTTTTTGGGATAAAGGGGGTTATAACATCAGTTGGTCTGACTTCTATGCAATATTTTGGTTTTGTAACATTGTTTAAATCTTAAAGCTAAGGAACTTCACTGGTGTTTCAAAATGGACCCATTCAGGAGCCAGTCATGATATGGCCCTTCCAAAGGGCAAGATAAAAGATGATTCTAGTAAACTCTGCGGACTCAAGGGATTGAATGACAACAGGAAGAGAATCAAGTGAAAGATAATGAGTGAAGAAGTCCCACTTTATGTCCTGAGAGTGCCCAGACAAAACACTTGAACAGATTTAAACTGAATGGAAACTTTGCTGTGATACCCTTGGGCTTTTACTCTCAGAAATCTGAAAACACGAGGTCTCAGAAAGTACTCCTACCTCACTCTAATGGATGCAGTAAGTGAGTTATTTCAGGAAGAAAGACATCGGGGCTTCTCTTGGAGATGGCCTTCCCTGCATTCCTCAGGATAATAATGGTGCCCAGGTCTATGGAGTGCACAGCCCCATTTTGTTTTTACAAATAGTGCTTTCTGTGTGACATTGTATTTCTTTAAAAGAGAATCGCATCCATCAGATTGAAGTGTGCTGCTTTACTCCACCAGCATGGCTGACACTGAAAGGACTGACTACAGCAAGTGTTCGTGAGATGAGAAGCAACTGGAACTCTCATGCGTGGCTTCTCGAAGTATAAATCGAGCCAAAGTTTGGAACACTATTTGGCAGTATCTCCTAAAGCTAAACATACCAATATGACTGAGTAATTATATTCCTAGGAACACGCTCAAAAGAAATGAGAGTCTGGGTCCACCCAAAGACACATATAAGAATGTTCACAGCAGATTTATTGATAATAGCCCAAACCTGGAAAAAAAAAAAAACTCATATGTCTGTCAACAGTAGAATGTGTAAATAAATTGTGACATATTCAAATAATGGAATAGGCGTAGTAAAAAAACTAGCAGCATAGATGAACTCACATAATATTGAGTCAAAGAACTTAGAATAAGAGACAAGAAACATGCTGTATTATTCCATTTGTTTAAAGATGTAAAATGAACAAAACTTGTCTATATGATAAAGATGAGAATGGTAATTACCCTCAGAAAGGAGATACTCAAAATAGACACATGGAATCCCTGTGGGGTGCTGGACATCCTAAACTTTGATCTGATCTGTACATACAAAACTATTTGTGTATCATATACCTGTGTCAAAAAAGATTAAAATGTGGAGTAGCGGAATGACCATTTCTTCCTGTGCATAGAGAAACTGTGTTATCACCAAGAAGAGTAATACCTCTCATTAGAAGAATCTTCCTTCCTGTTAATTCTTTAAAATTTCTTCAGGCGGTGTTTTAACGTCTTGACATTTTGCCTTTTCCTCTGGTTTGAGACCCTTTCCACTTCAGCTTTGAATGCGTAAGGAGCACCAGAAATGTACTATGACCCTTGATCTACTCCTAGTTCTGAGTATGGTTATCTAATACCCGAATTGCATCAACCCACCTAACTAGCTTTTTCTTTTAGGGCTATGCAATGCAAGTTAACAGTCCATGGACTTGTTTACAGCCTGTTATATTTGAAAAAGTATTTTAACTATCAGATAATACACAGCTAAAAAAGATAATGTGAAAATTATTTCTAAATGTTAAATTATCAGTAATGGCAGTACGTTTCTCTCAGAAATATAGTACTCAAAATGTGATTTATGAACTTACATGGATTCCAGTTTAATAATTAGCTAATTATTTTTTCCATAATTAAAAAAAGCAAGGTGTTTTGTATTTTGATTCATTCATTAAAGGCAACTGGGACTTCAAATGAATACGTAATCAAATTGAGACTGGCTTAGGGAAATTGACAAAAACTTTTGGCTGGTAGAACAAATGACCTAGTGTAAAAAAAAAAAAAACAAGCCATCAGAGTAGTTTCTTTGTGAGTACTAAATTTATCAAAACTCCGTCTTTATTTCCTTGTCCGTTTTTTTTTGTTTGTTTTTTTTTTTGGAGACAGAGTCATGCTCTGTCACCCAGGCTGGAGTGCAGTGGTGCAATCTTGGCTCACTACAACCTCTGCCTCCTGGGTTCAAGCAATTCTCGTGCCTTACCCACCCAAGTAGCTGGGATTACAGGCATGCACAACCATGGCCAACTAATTTTTGTATTTGTAGTAGAGATAGGGTTTTGCTGTGTTGGCCAGGCTGGCCTCAAACTTCTGGCCTTGAGTGATCCACCCACCTCGGCCTCCCAGTGTTGGGATTACAGATGTGAGCCACTGTGCCCAGCCTCCTTGTCCTTTTTATTTTTATATTTTTAAAGTGTTTAATATATATTAATGGCAGAAAAGAAACCAGTAAAAATGGCAAATTCTCTCCTAATGCCAGTTTGCAGAGTATGAGCAATTCAGCATTTGAAATTTATACATAAAAACATACAACTTTTGTGATTCATGAGATGGTGTTTTAACGAACTGATTTAGAATATGTAGTATCACTTTTAAAGTATCCAGACTAATGGAGTTGCTTATCTCTGCAAAAGCAAATATTAGCAAACCCTCACCCTTTTTATATGGATATATTTATCTCTTGATGCTGTCTTCAATGAATACAATGAGGCTTACAAAAGTATTGTGAAAAAAATGGCAACCCAGCAGCAAAAAGACAAATAGCTCAATTTAAAAATGGCCGGTGAATTTGAGTAGATATTCTACCAAAGAAAATATACAAATAACTAACAAACACATGAAAAGGTGCTCAACATCTTTAGTCATCATGGAAATGCAAGTCAAAACTATGATGAGATACCACTTCACACCCATTAGGATGGCTGTAATAAAAAAAGACGAGCAATAACTAATGTTAGAAAGATGTACAGCAATTTGGACACTCACACAGTGCTAGCGGGATCGTAAATGGTACTTTGCCACTATGTAAAATAGTTTGGCAGTTCCTCAAGAACTTAAACAGAGAGTCATTATAGGACCCATTCATTTTACTCCTAAGTATATACCCGAGAGAAATAAAAACATGTGTCCACACAGAAACTTGACAGAAATGCTCATAGCAGCATTATTCATAATAGCAGAAAGTTGAAACACCCAAATATCCATTAATTGATTAATAGGCAAATAAAATGTGATAGATCCGTACCATAGAATATTTTTCATCCATAAAAAGGAATGAGATATTGATATATGGTACAACATGGATGACCCTTGCAAGTATTATGCTAACTGAAAGAAGCCAGACACAAACGGCCCCATAGTCTATGAGTTCATCTATATGAAATGTTCAGAAAGGACAAATCCATAGAAACACAAAATAAATTAGGAGTTGCCAGAAGTTGTCAAGGAGTGGGGTGTGGGGAGGGCTGTAATGAGTTCCTTTTGCGGGGGTGATGAAATATTCTGGACTTAAATGGTGGTGACTGTTTCACAGTTTTTGAATATATTAAAAACTATTGAAGAACACTTTTTAAAAGGGTGAATTTATAACATTTGAATTGCATCTCAATGTTAAAAACCAGATGATTTTAAAATGTCAGGTTAATTGATGTAAGGGAAAATACAAAAATAAACCTTGGAGTCAGATTCGTATTCTAGGCTGTGTATGTGCTAGATGAGGGCTTTTACTTAGTAAAAATTGTTTCTGGTAGTCAGAACTTAAAGGGGACAAGATCAGTGACAAGATACTTGGTGTCCACAAGAGGAAAACAGCCTTGTTATTCGGAAGAATCGCAGATTTTCTAGAAACTGATGTTTGAAATGAATGTTTCCCATAGGTCTTTATGTAGTGAGTACTGGGAGACGTCATTTAGGATGTCCTTGACATTTTTTGTTTCTCTTCCTCAGGACATCCCTCCAGGTACTTATTAAATGTCATCTGTATTCTAAATTGAAACAAAAAGGCATAGGAAAGCAAGGTAATCCTTATGACCTAAGACCACCCCAAAATAACAATGGGCATGAAATGGATAGAGTAGAATAGACATGGTTTCCTCAAAACAATAATCAACTCTCCTCTTCATTCCATTTCCAATTCTAGAATTTAAAAGGGCTCTCCTTGAAATAATGCCTTTATGGGTATTGTCTGTTTCTGTTTGATTTTCCCTTTTAAGGTAGAAATCAACTTTTTATTTTGAACATTTTTCTCTTTGGCAAGGTATAACTTACATATCTTAATGGCATGGACCTTAAGTGTACTGTTTAGTAAGTTTTCATAAATATGTACATCCTTTAAAACCACCTCCTAAGTCAAGATATTAGAAAGAAGCATGTGGGAGCTTTCTGGGGTTGGAACATTTTGTATCTTGATGTGGGTGGTAGTTATAATTAAGGTAAACTCTTCCATTGCCTATCACCATAGGTTAGTTTTGCTTGTTGAGGTTCATATGCATAGAATCGCAGTCCATGCTCTTTTGTGTCTGACTTCTTTCATTCATCATTATGTCTGTAGGATTTTCCATCTTGAAGCATGTATTGGTTGTTTGCTCCTTCTGTTGCTGAGTAGTATTCTATTTTATAGATAAGCTGTTCTCACATTAATGAACATTTGGGTTGTTTCCAGGTTAAAGCTATTATGAATAACATTGCCATGAATATCCTGTACAGGCTTTGTGGGAGGCATGGCCACTTATTTCTCCTGGGTATAGACCTAAGAGTGAAATTAATCACAGGGATGCGTGTTTAATTTTATTAAAAGCAGTCTGTTTTGCAACTGGTTGTCCTACCTGCCATTTTTACCTGCATCAGCGGCGTATGGGAATTCCGGTTGTACATCCTTGCCATACCTTGATATTTCAGTCTTTTAATTTCAGAGATCCTCCTGGGTACGAAGTGCTAGCTCATTGTGGTTTTAATGTGCATTTTCCTGATGACTGATGATGAAAGATAAAACCCAAAATGTCAAAAGTTATTGTCATGTTCTTTGAGCTTATCTGTATTTTTATTATTAATCATTTTAGTGCACATTTGTGTGATTTAAAAAAAAGAAAAGCTATTTTTAAAAAGTGAATTAATTCAGATTATTCTGAGTTAAAGCTTCAGTTTTCCTGATTTTCTAACACTAAGTAATATTGGGGATTGACAATGCTTTAGATAAAAATGGTTGAGAAAAAATGAGGCCAATACTGTTTTTGCACCTACTTCTTTGTTTCCCCAAAGAGGATAAAATCCATTCCTATTCATTTATAAATCTTGATATCTGAGGATAACATCCATATTCACCTCAGTGTGAAAGACCGTAACTGAGGGTCAGCTTACGAGCCAAATCTGGCCGGCTGCCTGTTTTCATCAATAAAGTTTTATTGGAACACAGCCACGTGCATTCACTTACATATTATCTACTGCTGCCTTCTTGCTAAACAGCAGAGTTGAATAGTTGTCACAGAGGCCATACCACCCACAAAGCCTAACATATTTACTATCTGGCCCTTTAAAGAAAAAGTTTTGCCAACCCTTGCCATGTTCACCCTTAAAATTTTTTATTTTAATGCAAACTGGTTATAAGAATTTAGCTCCATGCCAAACATATGCGCAATTTGTAACTGCAGCCTTCATTTCTATCCAAGTCATACTCAGTGGTTATGTGCCTTACAATCCTATCTCAACAATTCATTAGGGACCTTCTGATTTCAACTCTGGAGTGAAAATTCTTAAACTAGTCCTCTACCATCCTCCAAAATTTAGTCATTTTAGGTACACGGAACATAAACGATGTTGGTTCCTGATACAAATGTAACTATGAAGTTGTGTCCTTTAAAAACACATACAGATGAGAATTTAAACATCCAACTGATAACTTTTTTTGTAGATAAAATAAGAACTGACTAGGAATAAATGAGCTTGACTTTCTTGTCTAGAAATTGCCTCAGAAGGCAGTTGCAGAAGAGGAGAGAGAACATTGTAAGCGGTGACAGTAGAGATGGAATAGGTAAACTCAGGGTGACTTCTCTTTGAACAGTCATATATCATATAAAACCTCACTTGTTTATAGCCACACATGATATATAGTGAAATGCTCTAACATTTGAGTCCAGTTCATGACAAACTTACCACCCTTCACTGATGCCGTTAATAAATTACCAAAAAGGCACTTAGCAAATTCCCTTAAGCTAGCATGATGTACTGGCCCATTTTAAAGATGAACTTCAAGAAAGAAGTAACTGCCTCTGTTTTGTCACCTGTAACCCAAAAGTCTTCATTTCTACCCTTTTTGCATCTAAGGGAGTTTGTGAAAATAAAATATCAAGAGTATCAAAAAGCTGTGAAAGTGCTTTGAGAAATCAAAATGCGCTAGAAACAGAAGATATCATTGTAGTTAATTTTATTGACTCAAAGCCTTTGGGTCTCCCCCGTCAGATAAGGACAGGGCATTACCTTTCTCTGGAAGCCCACATCACCCAGGACTTGCTGTCTGCAGAGCACATCTCCAGTGAAGAAATCTTTGCAATGCATGCTCTTGTCACAGTAGAACTTCCCCGGCCTACTTAGCTTTCAAACTTTGCGCATCTAAAAGATACAACCATCTTTCTTAGAGTTCCTTCCTAGATCTAATTATACAAAACCGGGGGTGCCGTGAGCATCACCTCCCATCCAAACTCATCACACACGTTCCTGTTTCGAGGGCGAATCAACATGTGAACTTTGCTGCTGCAGGGAGCTGACAGCTGCTTCTGAGTTATTCCTGGTGCCTCTGACTGTTTCTAGGATATTCTGGGTGAAAAAATAAGATATGAGAATTCACCAGAGCTTTGGTTCTTCTGGCCTGTAATTCATTAATAAATGCAGAAGAGATCCATGCAGTAGGAAGGAATATATAGTATCCACCTGAGTCTAGTGTAACAGCTGTCCATTAAAAAGAATATGAAACGTAGGGGCCGGCCATGTTCAACCAGCTGGGTGGCCAAGGCAAGTCCCTTAACCTCTCTGGGTACTGCACGTCTATAAAACAAGGGCATTGAGGCAATGATTGGTAAGATCCCTTCCAGACATCACACAAGCTGAGACAATACACTGTAACATCCCTTTAATTAGAGTCGGTAAAACCTCTTCATTGAAAATCATATTTGCTTCCAGGACATAATTACAGTGAAACTTAATTCATACTGTGCTCTGCTCCAAATAAAGTAGAGAGCGAGCTGTTAAGTGGTTTTTGAACACAATGTGCCAAGATTGACTTCTCTTGCTGCTTCCTTCTCATATGTCACCTTTTTGTGTGGGGATCTCTGAATGCTTTTGTCATGGTGTGCTGTAAAACTGTATCACCAGTTTAGAGATGAAATACCTGAGACACAAAGAGGTTAATTACCTTGCTCAACAAAATACATGAAAACAAAATACTTCAAGCAGAAGTGGTGGAGAAAAAGACCTGTATGTGTGATAGGAAAGATAATTAAAGTTGTAATTATGCACTTTACATTTTCTAGGGGATCTCCCATGAACATGCAGTCTTAAAAATCCATCAAATTTGTACTTTTTATGTCCCTTACCAGTAAACTGTGGTTAGGAAGAGAGAAACTAAGAGAATGGTCTCAACAACCTTTCGGTGGGCATAGGGAGCGGGGCACATGAGAAGGTGACAATATACACGCGTCACCCTACCCTGTGTACCAAGCACAGACCGCTCGTCTCTGGCTTTTCATCCTCAACTTTGAAGTTTCCTTTATTTAGCAGTAGAGTTTCTTCTTTATTATCCCATGAAAAGAGTAGTTCGCCAGGGAAAGGTGGCAGGTTAAGTCACTTGATGGTATCTGAGAGGAATGAAGTGTTGCCTCCTTGTTTGAGAGCACAGCTGGAGGTGGAAGGTAAGGAGAAGGAAGATGTGAGCACAGTTTGCGGGAGGAGCAAAGACAGATAACACTGGAAAGGTTTGGCCCAGATTCAGTCAATCAAGGCACAGAATTTCATTCTGGAAGCACAGCCCTGGGTAAGGGGAGGTCTGCGGGTCCTCCTAGAGCCGTCGGACATCTCCATTCTTGAGATGCCTCTGTCCTGCCTTCTTCGAGCACACCGCGGGTGTATTTTGAAACTATATGTTATGGCCCTAGATTCTTGGCTTAAGGTTCTGTCGGCAGAGAAGGAGACCCAGGCTGGTTGGTCTCTGGGGCATGACCCCCAGTAGACACTGGGTGAGGGACAAATGGACACCTGATTGAATCTAAATGTTCTCCGGTTTTATGGTGCTGTCTAGAAAGTTCTGTTGGTCACAAGGGCTCATATTTTACACATGGAAATGTTTGATTTGGTGACAACTATGTGTTTATCATGATCCCACTATGCATTGAAAACTGGATTCAATGTTCAAGCATAGTGGAATCACAGCAAACGTGCCCGAATGTATTGAGAATATCATTGGTTTCCAGTAAGTTTCGTCAATGTGGTCAGAAGCATTATTTCTTTACGTCTATGGAGTTGAGGGATGTCCTCCCAGGGGAGTGGTTCTTTGCCCTTGTTTGTACTTGATTTCCGATCTAATGGGGTAAGAATTACATTCTTACAAATAGACTTTCAAATACAGGGCGTGATCATTGTCTCAAGGAAGTGCGGGTAAGTTTTTTGGCAATGCGAAGGATATGAATTATTACCTCCAGTTAATTTGGCGGGTTTCATGCGAGGAAAACAAGGGAGATACTGAAATTCCTGTTTAAAGACTCAGGAACTCAAGATTTATAGCAGTAAAATGACTTGGCAATGTCAATGGCTAATAAGGGGGTTGTGCTGGAATAGAACCTGGGTGTGCTGTTTCTAGGGGGTGTGCCTTTATTGCCATCACATCCTATTCTTTGAAGAGGGGTTTTCACCAGCTGAACTGAATAAACTACAATTAGGATTGTCTGAAAGGGACCCTGTCTACCCCATACACTTATATGGTTCCCTCAAAAAAGGCTTAACAAATGTTATTTGAAATTGGCAAGCAAGTAGCTTTCCTATTATTTTTATATTTGAATAAAGAATCAGCCCCCACTCATACTTTCAGAGCTAAAGGAAGAAAAATAACCATAAATCTTCTGTAGCAGTTTTTACAAACTTTTCCTCTTGTGCACAGAACCTGTTAGTAACATTGCATTATTTTTTTTAATTGGCCATTTTTAGCAATAGTAGAAGGGGGAAGTCACTCATTCCCATTCCTAACGTACAGTTTAAAAACTGCCTCTTTAAAAAGTTGTAGCATTACATCCTATGGGCAGTGCCTAAGGCTGATGCACACTGAATTTTCTGTGGGGTTTCACTGCTGTGACCTCGATATACTAGAGGTTGTTCACTGCAGCTGGGAAGGAATTTGTTTAAAAAGTGAAGGAAATTTCTTGAAGTATCTAAGAAGCATTTTGAAATCAGAACTGCTGCCTTTGACTCCACACGATGTATGGCTGATAACAAACATGCACCTTCTGAGGCGTTTGAGGTTAGGCAGTTAACCGACAGTTCTAATGGACTCAGACGTATAACCAAGTCATAATGACCTACTTTTGTTACCGCAGCACCTAGCATAAATCATCATTTTAAACTCTTTGGAAAATCGGACTTTTCAGAGAGTACTGTTACATTCAAGGGCAAGGTGTTGGCCAGAAAAATAAGATCTGAAGGATAATTTAATCAGAATCTTTGTCCATCAGAAATTAGGGTTAGATTTGCAGCGTATCAGCAGCACCACTGCAACCACCATCTTCTCCATCTTGATTAGATTAAAGATGAAGTTCCTAGGTAATTTCGTGCAAATCATTTTTATCTCATAAAAGTTAAAGACTAAAACCACAGACTGACAAGCTCCTTCAAAAATTTTCCCTCACTCCCTCCTTCCCTCCTTCCCTCCCTCCCTCCCTCCCTCTCTCCCTCCCTCCCTCCTTCCCTCCCTCCCTCTCTCCCTCTCCCTCCCTCCCTCCCTCCTTCCCTCTCACCCTTCCTCCCTCCTTCCCTCTCTCCCTCCCTCCCTTCCTTCCTTCCTCTCCTTTCTCTTCCTCTGCCTTCTTTTTCTCTTCATATGTTTTTATTTTTATTTTTTACTATTATTTTTTTCTTAAGATAGAGACTTGCTCTGTCACCCAGGCTGGAGTGCAGTGGCGCAGTCTCGGCTCTCTGCAGACTCCACCTCCCAGGTTCAAGCCATTCTCCTGCCTCAGCCTCCTGAGTAGCTGGGATTACAGGCACACACCACCACACCTGGCTAATTTTTGTATTTTTAGTAGAGACAGGGTTTCATCCCGTTGGCCAGACTGGTCTCGAACTCGTGACCTCAGGTGATCTCCCCCGACCCCAGCCTCCCAGAGCGCTGGGATTATAGGCTTGAGCCATCATGCCCGGCCCTTTTCTTTGTATATTTTTGAAAGGTCTTCTTTTATAACTCTTGGGAATAAAACCGGAAATTATACTTTATGTGGAAAATTTCAGTTTACCTCATAATATTCTAAAGTGTTCTGACAAAGCTCTTCAAAAGTCCATATGTTCATGGTGTTAAATAGATGAGGGGAAAATAGAACACTCAAAGATCTAGCTCAGAAAGAAAATTCTCAGAATGCTAGGTTATCCTGTCCATTTTGGAGGCAACACAAGACAGGCAGAATGAAAGTGTGCTGTCATTTTGAGGGGAGAGGCAGAGGATGGAAGGGGCAGAGAGGGTGGTGTGGAAGGGGTGGGGAGGGGACACAGGTTAGGAGGTATTAATGTGACACCAAATCGCCCCTGCCTCCCATGCTCAAAAATAAGCTCCTCGAGGTCAGAATTTTCACCGTCATTGTGTTCAGAGACCCCTTCAGCAAACATAGCTTCAGGCTCATGCCTTCCTGAATTGACACATTTATTCATCTATTCCCTGAGCACTTACTATGTAGTCTTTCAACAACCAGTATTTACTGTATGCTGTTTTAGGTGAAAGTCAGCATTGACAAAAGGATTGCCGATGTCCTGAATTTTATGTTCAGGGTTGGGAGAGGGTCGACAGAGGTGGATAATAAGCAATTTTACATAATACAGAAGATGGCCATCCCTGCTTAGAACTGTGCTGTACAATGTGGTAGCCATGTAGATGAAGCATAGCCTCGTGACGCTATAGGTGTCTATTTTATGAAGAGTGGTCATGGGTGGTGTGTCTGGTCAGGTAACATTTGGGCAGGGACCTGAAGGAGGTGAGCAAATGAGCAGGCAGATATCAAAGGAAGAGTGTTCCAGGCAGAGGAACAGCAGTTGCAGAGCTCTGAGCTATATGCTTAGGGTTGAGTGGTAAAGAAGACAGACACAGTCATGGTTCATCCTCTGGCATTTTCGTTTATAGGGAAGGTGGACATTAATCTAGGAAACAGAAATGCGTAATTAAAAACCAAGCTACGATAGAGAATAAGTAGGGGAAGAGACTTGGACTGGCTGATGAGGGGAAACCTCATGGAGGAGATGTGGAGCCTGAGCACATGTATGGAGAGAAAAGGGCATTCCAGGTAGAAGAGCAGCATGGGAGAAGGTCCCAGGGCTGCAGTAAGTCTGCTGGGAACCCAAATGAAAGAAGATTGCTGGGGCTGGGATATAGGAAGTGGTCCCATGCGTCACTGGAGAGGAAGCCAAAGGCTGGTGCTCTTGCAGCCCACTTGAAGGAGTTGGACTTTTATTCTCAGTGCAGTGTAGCCCAATGATAAGTAATAAACACTGAGTGACATGATCACATTTGCAGTT
Source organism: Sapajus apella (assembly GCF_009761245.1). Classification (NCBI taxonomy): domain Eukaryota; kingdom Metazoa; phylum Chordata; class Mammalia; order Primates; family Cebidae; genus Sapajus; species Sapajus apella. Next base: position 45,581,427 of record NW_022436944.1, read on the forward strand.
TGAATATACGGATTGCGCATTCTACTGTGTGGAGAATAGATTGGGCAAGGGGCTGGGAATGGAAGTGGGTTTTCAGTTAAGTTGTGGCAAAAGATAATGATGGCTTGGACTCATGGAGTTAAAGAGAAATGAAAAATTCAAAAATGAAGAGAAGTAAATGGATTTTGATAAATTAGAGATAAAACCAACATTAAATAGCACATAAAAGGTACGTGGAGAATGTTAGATGGAGTGGATAGATGAATGGAATGGAGGGATGGATGGATTGGAGTGGATGGATGGGTGGGTGGATGGATGAGTGGGTGGATGCACGGGTGGATGAATGGCTGGTTACTAGTTCTCTGGCTTCCAATGCAATTCTAGCAGGTCACTCTCAAACTTTAAAGAGAACAGGGTGATATCTAAGCTGGTACTTAGAAGTGTTTCCTTCTTCAGGTAGACCTTTAGTTTCCCATGATTCCTTATTCATGATTTTAATGATGGAGTTCTGCTGGTGAAGGTATTACATTATTTGCCGATGAATGTTCTTGCCTGAAAACCTCACTGATAGTTAAGCATGCAGCTGGAAGCAGGGTGTGAGGGGCAGGTGCATGTTTCAGTGTTTGTATGTAATTGCTACTTTATTCAGTGCCAGCAGTGGGAAAGATTGAGTTGCTTAGAGCGGTGCTTCTCAAATGGACTATGTACATCAGTCATCTGGGGATCTTGATAAAATACAGATGCTGAATGGGCAAGTCTGGAATCCTGGCATTCTGGATTCCCACCATCTCCCATGTCATGCTGATCCTTCTGGTCTTCAGGCCCTACTTTTTTTTTTTTTTTTTTAGAAGAAGGAGTTTTCCTTTTTTTCCCCATGGAGGGCAATAGCAGGATCTCGGCTGACCGCAACCTCCGCCTCCTGGGTTCAGGCAATTCTCCTGCCTCAGCCTCCTGAGTAGCTGGGCTTACAGGCACGCGCCACCATGCCCAGCTAATTTTTTGTAGTTTTAGTAGAGACGGGGTTTCACCATGTTGACCAGGATGGTCTCGATCTCTTGACCTCGTGATCCACCCGCCTCAGCCTCCCAAAGTGCTGGGATTACAGGCGTGAGCCACCGCGCCCGGCGAGGCCCTACTTTGAGCAGCAAGGGCTTAGAGCAGTGATCGGCAAGTGGCTAGATGGCAAATATTTTCAGCTCTGGCAACAATTGATGGCAAAGAGTTCCAGAAATGCCCTGTGAGCTGTCTGCTCATGTAAACCCAGCAGCGAACCCTTGTCTGTGATTCAGTTTCCTCCTTAGGGAAACCTAGCTGGCGAGGCCTGCAACTGAGAAACACCGAAAATGGCAGCGAGAGAGCACTGTGTTTTACAAGTAAGCCAATTTCCTTTAGGATAGAGGTCAAAAAAGCTGTGCTTGAAATTAGTCAGCTGTGGGTTCAATTCCATCTCCAAGTTGTCTGTGAACTGGAGTTTCCTTAGGTACGAAATGGGGCTGAGCTGACCTTGGTAGTGTGTTATTGGAGAGGATTAGCTTGTACACGAAGCGTTTGGTCCCAGACCTTCCACGCACAGGATAAATGGAACAAAGGACAACTAGTATACCCTTATGTTCTCAGGCATAAAAGGTGTTTTGAGGTTTTTGAGAGTAGGTAGATGCTCTTGGCATCCCTCTAACAAACCTAAATGCAGTGATTTCTCCCAAGTGACTAAAACTATAAAACTAACTGTGATCATCTTTGCCTCTAGAGATTTAACAGAAAACCAAACAAACAACTCACTGTGTAAAGCTCAAAAGAAAAGAAAAGCCCTCCCCCTCACCCCCTACAGATTTCTTTGCTGTTTGTTGCTTCACCTCAGCGTCTCCTACTCAATGCATAATGAGTGCTGGTTTTGCTCCAGCGACAAGGCCGTGCACAGAGCCGGGCGGGAGGCCCGCGGGTGAGGCGCTCTGCGAGCTGAGCCAGAGGCTCAGGAAAAGGCTTGCCAAGCACTGATGTTTGACTAATTGGTAATGTCTGCAGAGTTGGCACCAAGAGAAAAGAAAGTAAAAGGCTGGTGAATGTTGAGGAAGGAAGACAGACCTGCAGCCAAGCCTCGAGTGTTTGGAGAAAGATCCTGTCCGACGTGGAGTTCAAGGAAGCTTGTCAGACTGTTTTGAAAGGGTCAGTCCAACCCCTGAAGGATGGTGTGCCTAGGGGACCAGTCTTTGTTTTAGCATTTGCTTTAGCTGGGCAGGACAGCAAGAGACTGAGACGGGAAGATGGGCAAAGACTCACATGTGCCCTCCCGAGTCCAGACAACTTGGTGCAGAATTGTCCCGTAAGACCTGGTTATGACATTTTAGTGGTGCCACACAAGGGTGCTGGGACAGGGGAGATTCCAGCGTGGGCCCCAGGCTGTGTTGGAACCAGTTGTTCTGATTGTTGAACTGAGGTAACTTGCTCACCCAGATGTTTCCCTCTGTGGCACTTAGTATCCTCTGGAGGAGGAGGAGGAGGAGAGGGCTCCCCTCCTGCCATGTCATTCAGCGCTGGCCAGTCCAGTGGATAGGATCCAATCAGGTGGGACCTCAAAGCAGCCTGCTTCCCCTTACCTCCTGCTGAGAGATGGAAGGGCCCGTTCCTCTCCAGGGGCCTCCGTATTCCCCATGGTAGGGAGGGTGGAAGTGGTCGCCTTATGAAAAAAGATTCTTATTTCCCCTCTATTTGCATCTGTCCAGGGGACCACACCACATAGTAAGTAGCCTGATGTGTCCACTTTCAGAAGCAGCAACTTTTTAAAACACAGACGTTCTTTGTAAAACAAAAACATAAGGACTCACCTCCCTGGGAACCCTCCTCGGGACCCGTTCTCATCTTTTCAAGTCAGCGTCTGTTGGGCTTCACCTCCTCGGCCATGCGACTCTCGTGGGCTTTCTCTTGGTCAGAGTGGTCTTTCTGAAACTGACTAACTAAATAAATAATGGATTTGTGGCTCTCCCTTGCTCAGAATGGTTCACTTGTTCAATTTTGAGCAGGAGAGAGCTCAAATGTAACAATCAGATAAGGAGTAATTGGAATATTATTTAAAGCTGATTGGAGGATAAGTGGTTACAACATTTTTGAAAAACAATTTAGCATTATTTGGTAAAGTGAAAGATTTATGTACCTAGTAGCGCAGAACAAAATAGACATATTTCCTAGGTATGTGTGTGTGTATGTGTGATGTGTGTGTATAGAACCGGCCTGACCAACATGGGGAAACCCCATCTCTACTAAAAATACAAAAAATTAGCTGGGCATGGTGGCACATGCCTGTAGTCCCAGTATATACCCACACATCCTAGAAAAAAGTGTGTACAAGAATGTTTCTAGCAACACTCTTCAAATCAGCAGTAGAATGCATAAATAAATTCAAACAATGAAATACTATACAACAATGAAATTGTAGAGTAGAAAAACATGGGTGAGGCCTAGGAGTCATCCTAACATAGGGTCAGCAACAGAAGCATATGTTTCTGACGACTAAAACACATATGTTTTTATTTATGTGAGTTTCAAAACATGCAAAATAGCCTTTTCCTTAATGGATGGAAATGTGATAAAAAATCAGAAGGAAACTGAGGAAGTGATGAAATGTAGAATGCAGTTACTGCCGAAGGATGAGGGAATGGGGAGGGCACCCAGAAAACTTTAAAGGAAAACGTGATATGATTTGTATTAAATGTATGTGAGGGAATTTCTGGGGTGATGGAACTATTCTATGCATCTTGATCAAAGTAGTTTTTCCATGACTGTATACATTTGTTAAATCTCATAGAACTGTGTGTCAAAAAGGGCGAATTGTGTCAAAAGCGTATGGCTGGGTTGCATTCTTTTCTGAAGGCTCTAGGGGAGAACCCACTTTCTTGTCTTTTCCAGCACCTAGGAATGCCTGCATTCTTTGACTTGTGGTCACTTCCATCTTCAAAACAAGCCATGGCCAGAGACTTTCTCACATTGCATTGCTCTGATTGTAACTCTTCAGGCTCCCTCTTCCACATTAAAGGAGACTTGTAGTTACACCAGGCCCACCCAGATAATCCAGGATATTCTTATTTTAGGGTCAGCTGATTTTTAACCTCAATTCCATCTGCAATTTGAATTCCCCCTTGCCATATAACATATTCACAGCTTCTGGAGATTATGATTTGGACATCTTTCAGTGGGGTGGGGGAGGCATTACTCTGCCTACTGCCTACTGTGATGAACCAATAAAATTATCCATTGAAATTTAAGAGGCTAGGCACGGTGGCTCATGCCTGTAATCCCAACACTTTGGGAGGATGAGGTGGACAGATCATGAGGTCAGGAGTTTGAGACCAGCCTGACCAACATGGTGAAACCCCATCTCTACTAAAAATATAAAAATGAGCTGGGTATGGTGGCGGATGCCTGTAATCCCAGATACTGAGGAGGCTGAGTCAGGAGAATCGCTTGAACCCAGGAGGTGGAGGTTGCCATGAACCGAGATTGCGCCACTGCTCTCCAGCCTGGGCGAGACTCCGTCTTTAAAATAAAAAAAAGAAAAGAAATTTAAGAGAGTGACAGCATGTAGCAAATGCTACTTCCTGGTTTCAGGATCATATGGACTTATGCTTTAACTTTTCTACTCTAGGAGCAGATTCTAAGACAAGGATTTGAATGCACATCGTTTTTGTTTTGTGTTTCACATAATTGTTTTGTTTTGTTTTGTTTCTTTCACATAATTACCAGAAACACAGGTGTGGAAATAGAACGCGATAAGGAAGTAAAGATAGCCAATACAGCCGGGCGCGGTGGCTCAAGCCTGTAATCCCAGCACTGTGGGAGGCCGAGGCGGGTGGATCACGAGGTCAAGAGATCGAGACCATCCTGGTCAGCATGGTGAAACCCCGTCTCTACTAAAAATACAAAACATTAGCTGGGCATGGTGGCGCGTGCCTGTAATCCCAGCGACTCAGGAGGCTGCAGGAGAATTGCCTGAACCCAGGAGGCGGAGGTTGCGGTGAGCCAAGATTGCGCCATTGCACTCCAGCCTGGGTAACAAGAGCGAAACTCCGACTCAAAAAAAAAAAAAAAGATAGCCAATACAGAGTGTGTTTTAAGGTAGTTATTCTGTGTGCAAATAGAACTTAACTTTGGGAACTATGAGAAGCAGTGAAAAGTACAAGGCTCAAAGTTATCCCCCAAGCATCAGTTATCAGTTCTCTTAGGAGAACTTCATTCCCTGGACCTGTGGGCCACTTGGGCTGCAAAGAAAGCCCTCAAGCAAAGATACATGTGTGGGTAGTTGGAAGTCAGGGCAGGACATACTGAGAAAGTCAAGGCCAAGAGGGAGATACATATACAGGTGTAGAGAGAGAGAGAGAGAGATTTATATATTATGTATTTATATATGTGTGCACGCATGTGTGTATCTCAAATTATTAAAGTCTTCTGGTAGTTTCTCTGATGATAATTTATTTTATCTTTGTAGCACTTTGCCTCCCAAGAGCACTGTGTGTTTGAAAGCTGTCGTGTGCAGCGCGAAAGTGCTTGACCAACTGCTTGGTTAGCAAATGCTCTCTGGCTAACATCCAGAAGTGATGCAGTTTTCTGTATTTTTATATTCTGATAAATTTTGTTCTAGAAAAAGGAAAAGATACAGACACTTTTAAAAAGTGAATTCCATTTTCATAGCCTGCAAATTATACAAATTTTGTGTCAGGATTCTTTTCTGCCAGGTAGGAATCCGAGAGGGGCAAAGAAGAACTTAGTTTAATTTCCCTCAGGGTCTTTGCTGAAGGGACCAGAACAGAAATCTGGATTCAGTTTCGTTGGTAAAAATAATCTTCCCACCAGAAAATGTCAAAAGCTACAGTGTTCAAGATATTTGGACCTATTCGTTTCAATAAAGACTGATAGGTGGGGTGGGGAGGGGAGATTTTGAGCTGTGCCGTTTTAATGAAATGTTTAAGGTTGAAATAATGGTTCTATATAGCTCTTGACATGATTTATTTTATTTTGTGTCAATTTGCCTAAAATGTGTAATGTTGTGGCATTCCACCGAGGGAGGGCTGCAAAAGGCTCTCACTGAGTCATGGATTATAATTTACATCTGGAAAGTCTACACATTCCATAATTATGGTGTGCTATGAATTAGTAGAGTAATATTGAATATCCCCAAACCCCTTATTATGGCTGCTCACTTGAAATATGTTTTCAATATACATTTATTCAGCAGTGCTTAAACATGGCAAGTCATAAACACATGCTTTTTAAATCATGTGGCTACATTTTCTTCCTGCTTAAATGTAAGATCAGATGTTATTAAAAGCAGAGGGGTGGTTGGGGGGTGAAAGGAGAGTGAAGCTGAGAAAAAACAAATAGCATTTTTCATTTTAAAAGATATGTCTCCTATTTATGATACTGTTTCTGCAAAGCAAAAGAGGGAAGAGTATTTGAGAGTCTTGTGGTTGTTTCTCTGGTGATAATTTATCTTTATAGCATTTTGCCTCCCAAGAGTGTTTGAAATCTGCCATATATAATGTGGAAATGCTTGACCAACTGATTTGGTTAGTGAATGGTCTCTGGCTAACATCCAGGAAGAAAAGCTAAATATTCAACTCTCAGATTACTAAGAACATGGTCCAAATGTCTGGAGCCCTAAAGAGGCTTCCTATAACTGCTTCTAATGTGAGAATTTAACTTCATTCTTTGTTGAGAGTGGCTCAGACACTGAGCCACAGGATGAGGGAATTACTCCCAGGGAATACAATTTGGCGTTTTGGAAAGAAAGGCATTGCGTTCCAGGATATTTAAAGTTCACTTCGGAGGCTGGCGTGAGTCTGTCTGACACTCTTAAACCAGCTTGAGTCCTATGCTTGCAATTCCGCATGCTGACACTAGGTGGCAGGCAATACTGAGGTCATGACAAACTGGTGCAGCTAATGAGCCAGAAGGTATTATATCAAAGACTCGAAGAGAATTCTTTATGCAAGAAGAATACTTGCTAAAAATAATCTATAGGCTGCCTCTGCCTCCACTTTTAAATCTAATCCATTCATTGTAAAGACTATGTTAGTGCACACTAACAAAAAGCTCTATTTTTATAAATAAAGTGAAAATAATTATGCAGTTTTATGGGGAGGGGACACATTACTTTGTTCATATAACCATAATATTACACTTCATGCCACTATTTAATAGACATAATAAGTTCTATAAATGTGGTTGTGTTTTGCTAACCCTGAAAAAAATATGAAATCCCATAGATAAATACGTTGGTAGGAAATACTGGAATATGGGAGGATTGTAATAGCACTGAAGTCAATCGAAAACATTAATTTAACAAGCCAAACTTAATGCGTGATTAGTTGCCTGGCTAGTGGCATATTATTTCACAAGAGGATAGCATTGTTTATTATTTTGTGTCTTGGACTTTTAGTTCTCTATGGGTAGGATCAGTGCATGGAATGCAGTGTAAAGTTTGGATATGTTTGATTAGTGAGAAGTGAGGGAGGAGATTGTATCTTATGTGCCAGCCAGTACAGTAAGTGCTTGCTTTGCAAATGATATATCTAGGTTTCTACTTTGTTGCTTTCATTCTACCCAATCATTGGCAGAAATCATAAAACGATCCCATAGAAGGAGCCAAAAGAACCCACATGATTCTATTAGACAATGCTAAATGAAAAAGAAAAGCAATGACAAAGTTTAAGTTTAAAGCAGGGACTATCTTGTGTAAATAAGTTCTTAAATTAATATAATTGAAAGCATGATTTAAAGTAATGTAAACTCTCGGGCAAGATTAAAAGCCTTACTTCCTAATTCTTCAATGCTTTTGAGTAAATCTTTAATTAAATCCTGGTTTCCTCACTAGTGATGGTGAGACTGATTCCCGTTGAAACTTTTAGTGCTCTTAGGGGGCTTCTCAGAGTTCATCCTCAGAAGCAGAAATAAGCCCTTGCTCCTGTCTAGCAATTTAAGAAACATTTTCACCATGTGCTGCTTGAAGAAATGCCTGATAATATTTGGCTCAGTGCAGCTCTAACTTCCTATAGAATTAAAGGTTCAATTTATTCTTTTATAATCGATCATCAGAAAATGAGAATATTAGCAGTATAGACTTTGGAATCAGCCCATGTGAGTTGAAAACCCAGCTTCACCATTTGCTGACCTAAGACTTTGAGCAAATAACCAAAAGCATTTGTAAAATTTGAGTAATCATAGCACCTCCTTTGATGATGGAGAAGGTTGGATGGGAACCTATGTACCATGCTTGGGTACTATGTACCTGGTACATAATAAGTAGTACGTTCAATAAATAATATTACTATTATTAATGGGTCCTCAGTTACCTTACTGACTCTGAGACGTACTCAGGGTTTTTACACTTTTTATCCTTCATAGCGTAAGTAGAGAAAGATCCCTGCTTCACAAGCCCTGTGGGAATGGCACGCGTGCTTTCCCTACTCTTCCTACTTTTCCTCCTTCCGTCAAGTATCTGGGTGTAACAGGTTCCTTATCAGTGGCTTTCCTGGGCCCCTCCAGCCCAGTGTTTGCTGAACACACCTGTTTGGATACACTTTACTGACAGAGGCTGTAGTTTCTGTTTCTTTTTTTTTTTTTTTTTCCAGAGAAAACTTTGTGAAACATCTAACCACATTTCAGGTTTGTATTTTGTTTTATGCAAACAGCCCCCACATGTCGGCTTTGGGACTAGCACCTAATAGTTGATCATCTTTAAATAAAAGATGGGACAGGCTTATGCTGGGCTGCCAGTGCACTCAGCACTGGAGGAGGTTCCAGCTTCTGCTGACGAGGGGGAGGCCATCACTCCTCCAGAGACCCTTCCTTCAGGTGCACCAGACGCGTCATTCTGAAGCCTAGATCGTATTCTGTATCCTTGCCAGTGAAGTGAATGAAAATGATCAAAATAGCTACGTGGCTGTAGGAGAAACACAACGGAGCACACTGGATGTATCGTGTTAACGATGTGGAATGGAAGGAGAAAGTAGTCAGGTTTGCGTTCCCCAGTGGAGGAGAAGCAGCAAGGACAGGGACTTGGTTTTCACTCCGCTGTTAGGCAGGCAAACTGAGTGTCCTGTTGGTTACTTAATTCCTCAGGGCTTTGGATCGGTCGTTCTAAAACTTGCTTCTCTTCTTTTTCTTAATTAATGAATGTGGATGAGTTCTGAAATGGAAATCCTTTAGCTGGGGTCACTGGTCACTTGGAGGGCTGTCAGGGCAGTATTGTCTGGTGTTTAGGGACACAGCTTAGCTTTATATCTTGGCTCTACCACCTGCTGGCCATGTGACAATGGGCAAATAACCTCTTCATGTCTCTATGTCCTTATCTCTCTCTTTTTTTAAATTATACTTTAAGTTCTGGAATACATGTGCAGAATGTGCAGGTTTGTTACATAGGTATACACGTGCCATGGTGGTTTGCTGCAGCCCTCATCTACATTAGGTATTTCTCCTAATGCTCTCCCTCCCCTAGCTCCCATCCCCTGACAGGCCCTGGTTGTGATGGTCCCCTCCCTGTGTCCATGTGCTCTCATTGTTCAACTCCCACTTATGAGTGAGACCATGCAGTGCTTGGTTTTCTGTTCCCGTGTTAGTTTGCTGAGAATGATGGCTTGTGAGTTCATGTCCTTTGCAGGGACATGGATGAAGCTAGAAAACATCCTTATCTCTCAGATAGGAGAGAACATGAATCGCTGCTTCATTAGGTTCCTGGGCAAATGGAATGAATACAGATGGTTCCTGATTTATGAGGTTGGACTTAGAACTTTTTTATTTGACAATGGTTTCAGGGTATTAAATGCATCTCAACTCAGAATATTTTCAACTTGCAGTGGGTTTATCAAGATGTAGCCCCCCTGCCATGGTAAGTCAAGGAACATCTGTACCAAGAAGCAGCTTACAGGAGTTCCACAAACAGAGAAAGCCATCCATAAACATGAGCAAAAGTGAGGAGGGCGGAACGATGACAACAGTGATACCAGAGTTACCCATCCACTGTCACCCACCACTGTACTGATCCTTTCCTCCTACCTGCCGTTAACATTTCACCATTCAAAACATATTCAGTAGAACCCGAGTATCAGGGTTGAGAGGGAAACAAGCAACTTGAGCTGATTGTAAGTACAAGAGCTAAAGCCAAGAGCAGGTCAAGTGACTTTCCTAAAGTCACACGGCTAGTTAGAGACAAGGCCAGGCCTAGAAAGCATAGCCTGCAGAATTCCAGTCTAATGCCAACAATATTTGTCATGCTAAAGCCATGACACTGGAATAAAGAATATTAAAGTGTGAATGCCTCAGAAGACTTAGCAGGGTCAGTTTCTTGAAGGCTGAAATGGAAGATGGATTATGCCAATTCTTTTCAACCCCCCCAAGCTAGCTTACAGAAAAAACCCACCAGGCGGGGAAAAAGTCAAAATGGAACCGAGGCATTTGGAGAAGGGCAGAATGTTTTAAATCAAGTCATTCCTTAGAAAGTAGACTACAAACCTAGGTAAGATTTGTGGTTTCAAACAAACAATCAAAGATTTTTGTCTCTGGGCTCTGGTGGGTATGGGGGAATTCTTGCAGGGAAAAATAAAATGCAGAAGTGTTGCTGTTGTGAGCAAATGAAGCTGGGTATTCTGGAAGAAATGCTCTCTCAGAAACTTACAAGTGGGAGCATAAATGGTAAGAAGTTTGTGGGGTAAGTGGCAGAGGGTTCTTCATGGGAGTTTTATGAAAGTCACCATGAAATAGAATTTTTAGAAGCCCTAGGAAAAGAAAGTTGGGGAGTTTTCCGGTGAAATTTTGGACTGAGAAAGAAAAGAAACCCACATTGTGCTAAACAAGATGGTGGATCCAGTTCAGAGAAATTGAGTAAGAGACGAAATTCCCAGAATCAGGAGAAAAACTAGTCAAAGACTTCCCCTGGGAGTACCCGGATCAAAAATCTTTCTCAGGGGTCTCTCGCTACAGGTGGCTGAGGAGGGGCCTGCTGCGGTTGGAGGCTGGAAGGGGTGGTTTGGAACCCAGTCAAGAAAAGACCCCAAACCCACGGGGACAGGGAAGTTGAAAGACTGGTTTGGCTTCGTGGAAGGGAAGGGAGCTTGGTCAAGAGAGGCCTGCTGACAGGAAAGCGGCTGAGAACAAGAAGCATCTGGAAAGGGCCATTTGATGCTTTAAACTCATGCCAAGCTAATTGAGTAATGTGAGCTATGTTCTTGTAAATTACTTCGACTGTATATAGTTCTTCCCCTGAGATTGTCGTACCCGGCTGTTCAGAATCGGTTGTGTGTTAGAATAGGCCCTGAGTGTGCTGTACTCTGTGTGTGTGTGCACGCACACACAGATGTCACTTACTGATACAGTCTACATTCGCGATACTATGCAGGGACTCCCTTATTCGGCTTGCGCAAAATTCCCATGCTGCAGATGTGGACACTGAGGCTCTCGTGCGGCTGTTCTGGTGCCCTTGATTCCCCACCCCACGCTGCCCTATCCCGAAAATGCTTGTAGAATGAAGGGAGTGTGGGTTTGGGTATGTGTTTCTGCGGCTCCCGTCTATAAGGAGGCTGTCTTCTATGGCTCCAACTCTGAATCATGATGCCGTTTGATTTGTGACTCTCTTCTCGAAGGCCTGGAGCAGACCCACAGTTCACAAAGCTGAGGACAGAAGTTTTCACTGTGATCAAGATGGAGAGCCTTGCTCTTCTTTACACAGGGCTCCCAACCCAGATCTCCTACCCCTTTTCTGCCCTCACAGACAGCTCCCAAAATCTCAGCCTGCCTGTTTTGTTCTTGCTTGGAAGTCAGGAAATCTAGGTCAGCTTATCCAAGTAGAAAGTGCTACTTTATTGAGTTAACTCTGTACAAACAGCTGCCTCTTTACTTTATGGAAACCAAGTCCCTTGTGTGTAGAATATTGTCTCTGGAAGTTTTCAGGGGCTTCCAAGTAATCAGTTAGATTTAAAATCAACAGTGAAAACTTTTTCTAAGAAAGCAATGATGTTTCCCGGTAACAAGTGTCTTTTTCACTGTTTTATCAGACACTGAGTCAATTCAACCTTTTTAATGGTAAAAGGACTTTAAAATGGCCAGTGTTACAACATCAGTGTCCAGGAAGACTGGAATCCACCTGACGGGACAGGAGGCTTACACCCATTTCACAATGTAACTTTCTTGTTTTTCCCATAATTTGACCCAGTTACATCATTAAACCCATCTGGTTATTAAAAGAAAAGGGAGCCGTTTTCATTGCTAAGCATCATTTTGAATTCTATCTTCACATCAGGGTTTCAGATGTCTCATATTGTTTTTTTTGTTTTTGTTTTTTAACATGATGTCTCACTCTGTGGCCCAGGCTGGAGTGCAGTGGCATGATCTCAGCTCACTGGAACCTCCATCTCCTGGGTTCAAGCAATTCTCCTACCTCAGCCTCCCGAGTAGCTGGGGTTGCAGGTGTCTGCCACCACTCTCAGCTAATTTTTGCATTTTTGGTAGAGATGGGGTTTCACCACATTGGCCAGGATGTCATGTACATAATTGTAATTTTAAAAAATGTATTAACATACAGAATTGCTGTTCATAATATTACTCTTCAGCAGTTTGGAGCAGGGCTACTCAAAGTGTGGTCCATGGACCAGGGATGTTCGGTGTGCTTTTTGCTGCTAGACCCCACAAGGTAGGACCTGACGTGGAGAGCAGGCATTTAGAAACTTGAGCATTTTGATAATGCTGCAACATCAAGCAGCATTTCCTTTTTCTAGTAGTTCATCTTTACTGTATTTGATAAAAGTATTTGTCCACAATAGATTCGAAATGGAAGGAAAACACTAGAATCATGGTCCTTCATCACGGTAGTTTGAAGAAAAACTATTGTATAACATACATAATTTCATTTAGCCCGACACCAAATGAGATGCTATACAATAGTTTTTGTGAGGGAGATAGGGATTGCATTTTAAGCCTCATTTTACATGTAAATAAATCTACTTGGATTCAAAGAGGTAAAAGCAGTTGATGGCACGTTTTAGTTCTTCTTACCCACAGCCAGCATTTTCTAAGATAGTACTCTGCTAATCACAGACAAGTTAAAGCAAGCTTAATTACAAATAGTCTTGCCTAAGCTTTTTAAAAGGGTTCTTTGTGTAAAATTAACCTTGAATCATTTATGAACACATAACCGTTGATGACATTTGAGTTCTCTCAATTCATAAAACCATTTAGATACCAACAAACTGGCCAATTCGCTGTGCTTTCCAAAACAGTAGAACGATGCTAACTGCATAGAAGTTTAAGGTTTGAAAGAGACCTCAGGGAAGCCACGCAGCTCCCTGGCAGTGATCCCTCCGGCAGACACATCAGTTACCGTGGGAGGAATGTCTCATGGTTGACAGCATTCTATTTGGGGGCAGCAGAGACAATTAGAAAGTCCCAACCTCTACCTATTTAACTCCTACCTGTTGGCCCTATATCTACCTTCTCAACGTACTGAGAATAATTCCCAATGTTTCGTCATAGGCGTTGTGTCCCTCCTGAAACTTCAGACATCTGTGGTTGTTCCAGTGGTTGCTTGTGTATAGAGTGCCCCTCACCCACAGACTCACCATCTGACCCCACACTGTCTTTTTTTCTTTTTCTGTCTATTTTCCCCCTTATTTATTTATTTTTCTTTTATTTCTTGTTTTTTATTTCTTTTTTTTTCCCCACACTCTCCACATTCTCTTTAGTCAATGTCCATCCTAAAATAGGGAAGTCCCATTAATGGATCCTGGACTTGCAGAGGTGGTCTGTCCAGGAAAATGATCTTCCGCAACCCATACGCTCTATTTCTTATAGTATAATCTAAGACTGCATTACCTCTTTCGTATCCCCGCCGCATCGATGTCTTACACAATTGACTCTTGAACAATATTAGTTTGAACTGCGTGGTTCCATTTATATATGAGTTTTTTTCAACCAAATGTGGATCAAGAATATGGTATTTATGGGATGCCAAACCCAAATATACAAAGGGCCGCCTTTTCGTACACACAGGTTCTTCTGCAGGGCCGACTGCTGGACTTGAGTATGCACAGATTTGGGTATACCCAGGGGTCCTGAAATCCCCAGCATGTACCGAGGGACAACTGTAGAAGGATAAGAATGCTAAGTCCTTTTCACAGGAATTTCTTTAATTTCTTTAGTTGAATAGTTCTTTTATATATTGACCCAGTGATTTATTAATTGATCAATTCCTTCCTTCACTCATCATCCAGTGAAGCATCCAGCCAGCCAGATGGTGGAATTCTGTAATATCTGCTTCCGTGATTTTAATCCTGTAAGATATTTCGAGAAGAAATCATGCTCAGTGGAAGGAAAGCGGTTTAGGCTTTTTAATCTTCCTAGTTAATTTGATCTGGAGCCTCAGTGTCTGGGCAGGCCCCAACTCTTTGGTCCACACCTCGGGGTATAGTTACCCAATTAACTAATTCCCAACTAGCTAAACTCTCTAGAATCTGAGTTTATCAGGGAGCTCCCTGGATAGACACTTTGTTATTTTTAACTTCCACCCTCATCCTCCTCCCCTTTTAGAATCACTAATGAAGGGGGTCTCTCTACCGTGAATTTTGTGACCTCTGTTTCCTTCATAACCAGATTGCAGATCTGATTGTCCCCAGCATCCCAGCCGCTGATGACATGATCACAGCATCCTAGAACCACTAAGGTGAGACATAGGCACCAAGGAATAGTTACCAGACATTTTATATGGGTCGCCCCAGGGTGCTGTGGATGGAGGAGGAGTGAGAGAGAGATCATTAACATTATTATTTTACATGTTATAATGAGCATGGATGATTTTTGTAATTAAGAAAGTCATAATAGAAAAGATTAAAGAGAAGGAAGAAATCACCCCTACTAGCTTATTGGCTAGGGCTCCTTCAGGACATGGTGAGACCTTCTTCTTTAATGGCTGTCTGACTTACTCATGACCCACTCATTTCTTAACTCCTTACATTCTGGCATCTACCTCAACCACTCTGCAGAGGGGGAAAAAGTGCTATTTAAAAGTTCTCTAATGACCTGAATCAGGGGTCAGTAAACTATGGCCTGTGGGCCAAACCTATCTGGTCACCTGCTCTTGTAAATAAAGTTTTATTAGAACACAGCCATGTCTACTTATACTCATTGTCTAAAGCTGCTTTCCCAGGACAACCACAACTTTGAGTAGTTGTGACAGAGCCTGGGTGACCCACAGAGTTCATTTTGCTGACCCTTCTCTCTATCAATAAATCCACTGATTTAGCCACTTCAGTGGCCCTGAATCCCTCCTCATCCTCCTCAGCCTCTCAGCTGCCTTAGGCTCTCTCCACCAATTCTTGAAAATGCTTTCCCTCACCCACTGTGACTGAGTTTTATTTTTCTCTCCTTCTCTCTCCGGCCAGTCTTTTTTCTGTCTTCCATTCTGACCTTTAGTTCCCTGTAGTCATACATGAAGACAAAGGTTTTTGTCTTTCGTGCTCCTATCTGTCTCTCCAGTGCTGAATGGATAAATGAGTCTAGCTCTGTCTGGAGGAAAGTTGAATTAGAATTCTTTCACGTCATCTTGCAGAAAAGACCAATTCAAAATTTACAAGTGAGTAAGTGGATCCCACTAACAGTTGAAAAGGGAGAGTTTAGCTTAAAATCCTGAGCATTTCCCCTTACACAGCAAAAGCCTGGCTATTTCGGGAACTGCTTTCTAGTCCATTGGCCCCAACACCTGACTCCTTATTATGACACGCTGTGGATATGTGCATGACATAAGCAGATAGTGTGAATATCCTCCTCTTTGCCTTCTAATTTGGGCTAGTGTCTAAGGGCTTTGCAGAGCAACCCTCTGGCCCCTTCCTCCACGGACTCCTGAGCCCCTCTATGACCACCACCAAGGTACCAGCTGAGAACTCTGCCATTCATTTTGTGGAAGGTGGCTATGTTCCCACCATCTTTGCATAGTTGACCTCAATCATGTTTGTTAAATAAAACGTCATCTGAAGAAGGAAGAACGGATGTAAAAGAGAGAGAAAAGGAAGAAGGAGAAAGGAAAGCTGGACATAGCCTAAACCTTTTATTAAGATTAAACCTGGCAAAGAAGAGGCTTCACTTTGTGTGCTAATGCCAATCAGTTAGTAGTGGGTGTGTCATGGGATTCTGAGGCTGTATTGGTGAGAAGAGCTGTGATCGGTCAGTATGTCTGCTATGGGTGTCGAAAGAAGGAGAGTCGTGGCTTACAGGCCATGCTTTTCCATTCCACTTGCAAGCTAATCGAACAGTGTATACAAAAAATCTTTTAAAAAATGATTATGTGACTAAAATATTAGGTGCCTGCCTTTGGAGGCTTCCTCCCCACCACTATAGTAAATGACTGGATTTTTCATCCTATCAAAATTAAACCCAATGGGATAGAGGTAATTTTTCCAAAAGAAATTAGGGTGGTGGTAAGGTGGAGAAATAGACGCTGAGTACTGCTTCTCCCGATTAACCAAACCGTCTAGGGGCCACCACAGGGAGCACTCAAGAGTCTAGGATTTCTCCTGTAGCATTAATGAAAGCTGTTCAGTTGTCTTAACTCATCTAAGAGCGGCTGAAGAGAGCTGGAATTTAGCCAAAAGACAAAATTTGATGTAATGAAGCTTTGCAGCTGTGTGTGCAGACATTTCTGAAAAAGTCATCAGCCCTTTGCCCTCATCTGTTCCCTCGTGCAATGAGCATTTCCATGGGTGTGGCTGTGAGTCTGCCTCACAGCGTTAGTAACTGCCATGGAGGAGGTAGTTAGTAAATTTATGGAGCACTTACTAAGAGCCCTATCAAGTACTTTCATCCGTTTTCTTGCATAATCCTTACAACAACTCTATGAAGTGTGTAGTATCGTTTCTGTTTGCATACAGGGAATCGGAAGCAAGAGGTCTGTTCACATAGGAGTGGTAGTGATCTGATTCCCAAGCCTGTGCTCTTAATCGCTCACAAATTCAAGATGATAACATTTCGTGTCCCCATGGACACTCACCTGCAGGTGGTTTTGCCGCTTGGGAAACATGCGTAACGTCTGTTGACATTTTTAGTTGTTACACCTGGAAGAGATACTGATGGAGCCAGGAATGCCACTAAACACCCTGCCGTCTGCGGGACAGGCCTTGTGACAAAGATTATTTGGCCACAAATGTCAGTCGTGCCGAGGTAGAGACGCTCATATGTGTATACGCATGTACACGTGGTTTGGGACCACGTAGAGTATCCATTGAGCTTTGGGGTCTGCACAGACAAATGGCTTGGCTCTTAAAAGACAAAGCTCACTGTGAGTAGGAATCGGCTGCTAATATTTTCTTAATGAGGAGTTGCTAGAAATAAATTTTTCCTAAAGGCACCTCCCTCCCCACCCCCAGGTTCTACTCTCCTTGACACACATCCTCCAAAGAAGACAGAAAATTCAGCCTGTTCAGGCAGTGAAAATAATTCAAACCTGTACTTCAAGATGGCCCTTCCATGAGTGCCTCAAGAGCTGCAGCTTGAAGGGGCAGTGTGGCAGATCCACTCGTTCTGGGGGCTTGGCTGTTTGCAAAATAAGGCTGTTGGCCAAGGGGGTCACCACTGTCCTATAATCAGATTATGATGCTATTTCTGCCTATTGGCCATCTGTGGCCATGTGGGGAACTATTAAGCCGCACTGACCTAAGTGAGATGGATGATAGCAGTGTTCCTTGGAATGATAGATTGACCAGAGGTGTGTAATCACCTGCCCGGTGGGGCTACAGATGGGCAACTTTGACAAGAGAGGAGCAGTCAGCTCCCCACAGGGATGAGAAAGATTGCAAATGCAAAAGTCATCTTCCATAGAATGCACCCCACAATCTTCAAAGAAGGACAAGAACCAAGCCCATGACAGACACAAGCTTAACATTAGAAACTGCGTAAGGCTTGGCCGTGTATTGAAAAAGCCTTTATAATTCCCTTCCTGGAAACTGGTTTAAAGAGTAATGAAAAATGTGTGTAATCATGATGTATAGAGATGTTCATTGCAGTGTTATTTATGCTAGCATAAAGTGGGTAATAACATAAAGGGCTAACAGGAAAAGAATATGGCTATGTAAATTAATTCACACTCACAGAAGGGAACACTATACTGCCATTGAAAGTAATTTTCTTCCAAAGGCTATTTAAAAACACGAAGAAATATCTACAATGTGAAGTGTAAACGGAGGGCAGTGGCATGATCTCAGCTCAATGCAACCTCTGCCAGTCCAGCTCAGGCAATACCCCTGCCTCAGACCCTGAAGTAGCCACCACGCCCGGCTAATTTTTGTAATTTTTTTAGTGGAGACAGGGTTTCACCATGTTGGCCAGGCTGGTCTCGAACTCCTGACCTCAAGTGATCTGCCCTCCTCAGCCCCCCAAAGTTGTGGAATTACAGCCATGAACCACCATTCCTGGCCTAGTGGCTAGGCATCTTTTATCTGGCATACCTTTGTACTTTTCTCTTAAGGAAGATGGCAGTGATGGGCTCTACTCAACCACAAGAAAGCACTCTGCTTCGTCCCGTTGCCTCTCCAAGGTGCTCAGTGTGCCTTAGACATCTGCCTGGGTCAGTCCTCTTAGTCTACTGTCATTCACTTGTGTCCTGCCCTCCCAAGCCTGAAGCTGCAGGAGAACCTGGATTTTGAGTCCCGGCGTGTCACTTGCAGTGAACAGTTCTCCTCAGACCCAACCGGCCATTGGTTCACCTGCCCTGCACTCCCATCCCCTCCACGCCCCTGCATGTGTGGTTGGCATTGCTCTGAGTGGCAAGGGAAGCCCTGGATCCAGGACTGTAAGGGTCAGACAGACGCCTCTCTGCATTGTTCCTGTCCCGCACCCCCTACTTGGGTATCTACAAGCCCACAGACCAAGAGCTGCACCTCTCTCTCCTCCCTGCCCATGGCACAGCCTCCCCTCCAGATCCTTCATTGACATCAATTTATGGAAGGCTGAGGGTGAACCAGGCACTGTTCTGGGTGCTGGTGATAGCATGTGAAGAATTCCTGAAATTCCTGCCCTCCTGGAGCTTATATCTTTTGGGCAGGTTGGGGAAGAAAGATAATAAGACAAAACAAGAAGTGAAATAAAACCAGGAAGGGGAATCGGGTTGTAATTTATTGAGGAAGTCATTAAGGAAGCCCTTATGAGAAGGTGACATGTCACCTCAGTAAAGACTCGAAGGAGGTGAGGGAGACAGTGGCTGGCTGGGAGGGGAGAGGAGGAGGGAGGGCACCCAGGCAGAGGGAACAGCCATTGCAGAAGCACTTAGCTAGAGGCTGCCCCGGCCTCTGTAGGTACCATAGAGAAGGCCAGTGTGTCTACAGGGGAATAAATGTGAGGATCCACAGCGGTAGAAGGACTCAGAGGCTGCAGGAGGAGATCCTGTTCGCGTGGGCTTTGTAAGGCTGTGTGTGAACGCCAGCTTTTTTTTTCCACCTTTAATGGCATCAGGTGTTTTGGGCCGAAGAGTGCCACACTGGGGTGAATAGCATCCAGGTTTCTGCTCCGATGAGCGCAGACTGGAGGGGAGGGCAGGACAGAGGCAGAGAGAGTGTGAGGAGGCTGCAGAAACTAACCTGATGGGAGGCGCTGGTCCCCTGGGCAGCGGGGAGCAGTGAGTGGTGGGGAGGGGTCCAGTGTTCACAGGCCTCTACACCCCTCACACATACAGGCCCAGCTGCAGAGTGGCTGTGGAAATCGAATGGGGATCAAAATGTCAGCAACTCATTTCCAATAGTCACTGTGTAGTCTGAGAAACTTATTAGTGCCAGAGAAAAGCTATTTTCTTTTGAATGAAAAGAAAAGGTACCCTTTTAACAATAATCAAAGCAATGTAGGATCACTGCACACAATTTGGAAAGTACTGCAATTCATAAAGAAGAAACTATAAATCATAATTCTATGTTGTAGAAATATGATATTAATATTTTATTTTATTCTGATTCTTTTTTTTTCTGCATACATACCTTTAAATTTTTCTTTCTTTTTTTTTTTTTTTGAGACGGAGCCTTGTTGCCCAGGCTGGAGTGCCATGGCGCAGTCTTGGCTCACTGCAACCTCTGCCTTCCAGCTCAAGCAATTCTCCTGCCTCAGCCTCCTGAGTAGCTGAGTTTACAGGCACCCACCACCGTGCCTGGCTAATTTTTTGTATTTTTAGTAGAGACGGGGTTTTGCCATGTTGTCTAAGCTGGTCTTGAACTCCTGACCTCAGGTGATCCACCTGCCTCGACCTTCCAAAGTGCTGGGATTACAGGCGTGATCCACCATGCCTAGCCACATATTTAAATTTTTCTTACCTCAGGTTTTAGTTTAACATGGTGAATATTTCCTCTGTGTCATCAAATAGTCTTTGAAAAGATTGTTTTAATAGCCGCATAATGTTCCTTCCTGGGTGTGAGTTAATGTATGTAGCCATTTGCTTAGTGGAGGATGAGGCTTCCAGGTACAGCCTTGATGGGCTTCCTAAAACTTCACCCCTGAATCAGATGAGCTTACCTGTCTGGTAACAGCAGGATTGATACCTGGAGGCCTCCTCCAAGGGCAGAGCCTGCTCCTGAGAGCTTCCGTGTCATGGAGAACAGGCCCATGTTACCTTTCCTGCAGGCAGGCACACAGGGAGAAGACCTAGGAGAGTTTGAACCCAGAATTCTAAGAGCCTTTGCTAAGACTCACCAAGATAAGCCTCTCTTCCTCCCTGGGAAAATGAGAAAGAGAGGTAGGGAAAGAGGGCAGGAGTGTCACCCCGGTGAACGACCTGTCTGTACATGAAAACCCAAGGCCAGGAAAGCAGAGGTCCCCTCCTGCCATTGGAATTTCAGCAGACGAATGAATACTTGGTCCTGGTAAATGCTCAGTACATGTCATCTTCCCCCTTCCACTACTGTTTCCAGGAAAATACCAACATTTCATAAATAGTGCCATGTGCCAATTTAATGGGCCAAACTGAATTATTGGGCAGTCATTGCTTTTCTGCCAACCTAGCGAACCCCCTGCAGGATGCAGTATAAGTTCAGTGGCTTTCCCTTGGATGTCATAAGTCATCTTTTCACACTGTGTAAGCTGAATATACTCAAGAAAGATCAATGATTCCCCCAAGTTGGCAGTGTCGTGGTAACTTTTGTTGGAGTTTAATAATGACTTTGGATGGATGGATGGATGGATAGATGGATGGATGGATGGACAGATGGATGGGTAGATGGATGGATGGATGGATGAGTAGATGGATGGATGGATGGGTAGATGGATGGATGGATGAGTAGATGGATGGATGGATGGGTAGATGGGTAGATGGATGGATGGATGGACAGACAGATGGGTAGATGGATGGATGGATGAGTAGATGGATGGATGGGTAGATGGGTAGATAGATGGACGAATGAGCATAGAAAAGGAAGAAAGGAGGATAGAGGGTGAGTGGATGGAAAAAAAAAAGGTAAATTAAGACAATCCTTGTGTTCTTTTTTTCTCTGAAGATATATGGGGGAAATAATGATTTTACATAAGTTAGTATAGTCTTTTTTTCTCAGGCGAAATAAAAACCCAATGTAAAAACCCTCATTTCTATTAGAAGTAAGTAAAGAGACATGTTATGATCTTAGTAGCATATTTTATCTGTTTGAGCCCGAGAAAGGAAGATGGCTGATTTTCTAGCTTGAGTGACATAAATCTGTGCCCCCCCATAAAATATATTGTCATTTCTATGATTCATTTGGCTTTTTTTTTTTTTGGAAGTGGACTATGGTTTGTGTGCAGTGGGTGAAGTAATTGGAGTGAGTGCTTCTCCCTAGAGACAGAATCAATCACTGTGGTAGAAGATGGTGACATTTTAGAAAGAAACTCTGAGGAAAATGTCATGCTTAAAAAATTAGATTTAAACACACTGGCTCCAGATTGATTTTTATTACACTCAAATGGATACCCTGATTGATTATCAGTCTTACAAATGTTTAGCACATTTCTCACTTCTCTAATAATCAGAATAATCTAATTTTCAATGTCATTTAATGTACTCTATTCAAGGTTATAATAGATCATATTTCTAATAAAACACAGCAATTATGTAATGGATAATACAGGAGGACCAGCATTCAGATTCCCTTGATTTTAAGGCAGTGCCAAGGGAAGACCTTAGGCAAACTCATTTTTTTAAATGTGATGCACATTCCAAGTCTTTGCCTGCATTATAGAGGATTTTTTTTTCCTGCTGATGATCTGAATGGAATTTTGCCAGAAAACTTGACCTCCCCCTCCGAAAAAAAAATTTTGAGAAGCAGCAAGTTTTGAATCCTTTTTTAATATGCTTTATCAGTGCACCAGAAGAAAAGTGACTGGCTGCTATTTATTGAGCTTCTCTCGTAATTGCTGTTTTCTTCCAATTTTTTATATGCATTCCCTGGAGGAATACTATGTTTTAGTTCTAAATATTTTTTTCCAATATCCATTATAGCAGCAGCTGACATTATAGATATTTTAGGGTGAGCCACAAGGTATGTGGTTTGGAAGAGGCTTGAATCTATATTTAGAGCCTAATACCTGTTATTTTTATTTATTTATTTTTTTTCAAGAGGCCTGACTCACTTTAGGAAGTAAGTTGTACTTTTTCTATTTGTGGCTTCTAACCAATTCCAGTCATGTCCAAATCTAGGTTAGTCATTATGAATTCCTGTTATGGCTTGCAGCTCCATTTGATGTGGCATGTGTGTGAAATGGTATGAAAACCCGGTGCCCTAACAAGCAATAGCACTTGAAAGGTTTCTTGTGTTGTGCCATGTTCTTGGTGAGGGGCATTTAGGGGCAGCAGATGGAACGATGAAAGCTGAAGCGGTGGCACACCTCATGACATTTAGAGGCTGAAAAGAAGGAGGCCAAGCAGAAGGCCCACTTTGAAGATCGATCCTAGATGGACCTGGCAGAGTGAGCAATTCAGAAGATCTGAGGGCTCCAGAAGGTCCATGCAGAAGTAATTGATGGGCCAGTACATACAAGATACCATTTAACGGAGGTGGAGATTACATTTTGATTCAGACTCGGCCAAATCAGTGGAGGAAATACAGGTTGGAAGGATCAAACTGAGGATCTGATGACCAGAAGCCTGCCATGAACCAACTGGGGATAGTCACATGCCCTCTCGTTTAAGGTGTTTGATTAATCGGATTTTGAAAGACCATAACCCTCTGTACTGGGGGCTAATCAGAGCACACCTTGAAGTGTTACTGGATTTTGTTCTGAGCACTTCATTTTAAGAGGGAAGTTACCTACAATTGGACATTATTCAAAGATTGTTGACCAAGATGGCATGAGGTCATAAAGCTGTGTGCTCTGAGATCAGGAAAAGGAGAGTCATAGTTGCTGCCATTTATTGAGTGCTGGGTCTTTTCACATTTATGAGACATTAGCATTCTTTCATGGTCATGGTAACTGACACTGAGAGAGGCCAATTTGCCAAAATTTACACAACTACTAAAGCTACACAGTCAAGATTTAAGCTCAGCTCTCTCTCTCTCAGCCTTTGTGATGTCGCCATATCTGAGATTTTCTATAGACTGATGATTCTAGATAATCTCCAAGGTCCGTTCCAACTGTAGAATTCTGATGGACTCTATTCAGGATATGTGTTCAAATATTATTGCCTGATACTTGGAAACATTCCAAGCATAAGGAGTGAACACTCTCTTACAGTACTCAAAATAAGATGAGATTAACCTGGGAACAAGTGCTGCTTAAGTAAATTGAGGTTGAGAAAATGAGGAGCCCTTTGCAGTTAAGATGCTTGGCAGTAAAAGCTGTCTACACTGTTGAAAATATCACTTCTTGAGGCATTTTATAATTTCCTAAAGCCTTGAGGGAAAGGAGTGTGTGTGCCTGTATCTGCCCGTCTTAGTCTGTTCAGGCTGCTGTAACAAAAATACGATAGACTAGGTGGCTTACAAACAACAGAAATTTCTTTCTCTCAGTTCTAAGGGCTGGGAAGTCCAAGATCAAGGCACCAGGAAATGCCTAGTGAAGGCCTGCTTTCTGGTTCTAGCTTGAGTGACATAAATCTGTGCCCCCCCATAAAATATATTGTCATTTCTGTGATTCATTTGGCTTTTTTTTTTTTTTTTTTTGGGAAGTGGACTATGGTTTGTGCACAGTGGATGAAGATATTGGAGTCTTCTTGCTGTAACCGCATATGATAGAAGGGGGAAACAAGGTCCCTGAGGGCTCATTTAAGATACTAATCCCATCTATGAGCGTTACACCTTCATGACTGCATCACCTGCCAAAGGTGTTACCTTCAAATACCATCACACTGGGGATTAGGTTTCATTGTATTTTATTTTATATTTAATTTTATTTTAAGTTCCAGGATACATCTGCAGGACGTGCAAGTTTGCTACATAGGTAAACGTGCACTATGGTGGTTTGCTGCACCTAGCAACCCGTCACCTAGGTATTAAGCCTCATATGCATTAGCTATTTATCCTGATGTTCTCCCTCCCCCTGCCACCTGACAGGCCCCAGTGTGCGCTGTTCCTCTTCCTGTCTGTGTGTTCTCATTATTCAGCTCCCACTTACAAGCGAGAACATGTGGTGTTTGATTTTCTGAACCTGTATTAGTTTGCTAAAGATAATGGCTTTTGGCTGTATCCATGTCCCTGTAAAGGACATGATCTCGTTCCTTTTTGTGGCTGCATAGTATTCTATAATATATATATGTACCACATTTTCTTTAGGAGATTAAGTTTTAACATACAAATTTGGAGAGATCACAAACATTTAGGCTATAGAACTGACTGTTTTAAGGGGTTAAGAAGGTGATGACGTACAAAATTAAGGACAGAAATCATCTTTGAAGGCTTTAAGGGCAGGGTCTTAGCAGAGTAGTTAGGATAGGAAGGAGAGGTTTTAAATGCTGTCCTCATAGTAAAGTCCTATGGTTACCCAAACAGTTCACAGGCTGTGATATGGGGCCCAGCAAGAAAGAATGAATACAGAGTCATCTATGGAACCAGGCAGCCCAGCTGAGCTCTAACAGTACTATTTTTACTGTTTACTGTGTATTGCCGTATAGGGTATTTTTCCACCTTTAGCAGATGAGCTCTTGTCTGCAAAGCATCATTTACAGAGGGGGCGAGTTTGAGAAACAGTAGATAGCCAACCCTAAGGAAGAGAAGAGGAGAGGTCTGCCTCTCCCATTTGCCTTATGGGCCCTCAGGTGGATTATGGTGCCAGTTGCTGAGGTGGCAACATGGAAGGAGAAAGAGTTACGTGGAACAGCTGAAGAGTCCCATTTTAGGGAGAAGATTGATGTGAGGTGCCAGCGATGTCTAGTGGGCAATGGGATGGTCACATCTGATGCTTAGGAGAAAGGTCTGGGCTAGAGGTTGAGATTCACATCTCCTGGATGTGTGTTCTTCAGTGGAGGGCCTGGGCGTGGATCTAACTACACGTAGAACAAGAAGAGGGCCAGGGACACGCCCAGAGATGTAGAATCCCTCAGATTCTGCCAGATAGGCCTGTGGGGACCCCAGGATGCAGATGTCTCAAGTTCAATGTTTCTCAGCTTTCTCAATCAAGCCTTCGATCTGTTTTCCATAAATCTGGAAGTTAGCAATAGTTCGGAGAGAGGGGAATCCCAGCCCATGCCTACTTGCATTCCTCTTTGCGAAATTACTTAGCTCAAGACATTTTTAAATCACCACGTTTCATAGTTCTCGCTATTTTTTAAAGTCAACATACATCCTAAAAAGTTCCCATAGCCCACTGACCTGGCCCTGTTTTTAAATAAACATGGATATGAGCAAGAGCCCTGGGATGAGACAGCAAAGCCAATAATCAGAGTTGACCACGGGCCCCGCTGTAGTCAAGGTACATCGTAGCAAAAACAGTCTCTGTGATTGAAAATGGCAGTTCCTGGAGCTGACCAACCTTTGTGCAATTTCCTGAATTTGGTCAAAAGATTATAGGGTAAGTGAGCAAACAGGCTGGGCAAGGGAAAGTCAGCCTGGTGAAATTAATGAGAAAAAAATATCATTTTAGACTATAGTGTTCCTTTCCAGCTTCAGAGCTAGACAACCTGAAATGCATGCACAGTTACACCATACGTTCTCAAGATCATGAAAATGGCTGGGGTTGGGGGAGGGCTGCCGCTCTTGCTGAATGTGCTTTGGTTTTTGAGTGGAAGGGACTTGGTAAAGGCAAAGGGGATCACTTTCATGTCAGTGGCTTGTTAGGGTACTTTGGCCTGTCTGCCTGCATCCCAGGTATTTCCAAGATAGCTGGCCCTGCTTTGCATATATCTAAATCAAGTGGGCACCCCACCTCTCAGTCCAGTTTCCTCTCTTGAGTTCTTAGAAGGTCAGTTCTCACTCTTTCTGCCTACTAAAATCTACCTGAAGGAGGTAATACTGCACCCCTCTAAAATGAACCAAGGGTATGATAAAGGTCATGGAAGAAAGAATTCTGAAATACTTACGGGTGTAAATATTCAAGGTCTATGGTTTACTACAAAACAATTTTGGGAGGTGTGGGAGTAGGAAGGAAATAAGTTTGGCCATGAGTTGACCAATGAAGCAGAGTGTTGAGTGAATGGAGGCTGACATCATGGTCTCTACTTTATGTCTGAGAGTTTATGTAGCAGATAGGTTGAAATGTAAATACATATTCCAATTGTCAGGACTGGAGGAATTAATGACATACCTATTAAGGTATGATTTTTGTGTTTTAAAGGTTGAAAATGAAAAAAATGATATCCTGCAAAAGAAGATGGGTAAACTGTAATTCACTTGGTGAATACTATGAAATGCATGAGGAGTAAAAGTACTTACATATTCAAATTTTTAGTTCTGTGAAGGTGATTTTCTTCCTGCTGTCTTTTGCTTTTTTTTTTTTCTTTGAAAGATTTGAGTAAATAAAACAGAACTGTATTGACTGCTACCTACAGATTTTTCTGCCTTCCTAGCCCCTTGTTGCCCTTTCATTGGATAGGAGCCTCCGTGAGGGAGGGTGGCCTCTGTCTCTTGTGCCCAGGCATATTTGTCACTATCCCTCAAGGATTGGGGAGCAGAGAACTTTTCTTTAGAGAACTCTAGGAATCTTTAAGCGCTTCCTCTTTATCTGTGTGTGATTTAGACACAGCTATTTGTGAGAATCCCTGTTTGGTAATGCAGTGGCCTTGGAGGGTCTTTGGATGCTTATAAAAGAAGAATTTTGGAAGAACTCTTTCTCATCACCAAAAAAAACCCGGTCATCTGAGGTGTTGCTTCCTAAGAATGTGTAGCAATCAATAAACTCCCTTCGTAATATCTTACATGTCATCACTCCCTCGGCCTGGACAACATCTGCCCTGCAAAGGCGTTGGGCGTGCATCTGCTGAACACATTTGTGTGGATTGTCACTGGGTCTTCGCTGCAGCCTGGCAGGATTGGAGGCCAACTGTTGTTCCCAGGCCTCATGAGAATCGAAACATCCCTGACATCTCTCGGGCACCTCCCCAACTCTGTTTATGTTCCAAAGATCCGTACTCAAGCCTTCCTGTCAGCCAGGAAAGTTCTTCACCTAGTTAACCGGTACTCGGCTCAAACATTCTGATGCAGAATGTTCTGTGCAGATTTTCTCTGGATGACCTCCCCTCCCCCTCCTCTTCCCCGCCTGGAAGGAAGCCCGTGTCACCTGTGTTAGCCACACTGTTTCCCCACGTGTTTTTAGGGTGTGATGTCACGTTAATCTGAATGTGGTTGGGTGAGGAATGTGTGGGTCTACCTCTGGAGCAGGGGTCTAGAAATACTGCAGGCTGTTGTTAGGGTGGGATAAGGGGATTTCCCAGGAGAAAGTATCAGTGTGGAGGTGTAGGGCTGGGGGGACTCAGTGCTGTGCAGAATATAACAACTGACATCTAGTAAGTTGCCAGAGAACTGAAATAAAACAAACATGAGGAGTGAGTATTAATTGTTTCACTTTTCGTTAAATTTATTTCCTTCTCTAACTTGGATTTATTGCACAAGCAACTTCTTAACACTCAGGGGCATTTTTTGGTGTACAGGTCCGCAAACTCTGCAGTCTATGGGTTAAATCTAGCCCACTGCTTACTTCGGTAAAGAAAGTTTTATTGGGACACAGCTCTGCGCATTTGTTGACGTGTGGTCCTGGCTCCTTTTGCATTACAAGGGCAGCGTTGAGTAGTGTGCCCAAAACGGAGAAGGCTGAAAGCCAAAAACATTTCTATCTGGACTCTGGGGAGAAAAATTGGCCACCCCCTGGGCTAGAGCGTGACTCTATGAGGAACTATGTCTGTCTCTTCACCATCATCCCCTCCGGCAGCACTCACAGTGCCTGGCACAGCATCGCATAGGTTCTGCTGTAGTCCATTTTCTGTGGGTTATAGCAGAATACTTGAAACTGGGTAATTCATAAAGAAAGAGAACATATTTCTTACTTTGGAGACTGAGAAGTCCAAGGTCAAGGCATTGCCGCTGGTCTTTTTGCTGATAGGGAATCTCTGTGAACCCTGAGAAGAGTTCTGTGGTGCCCTGAGAAGGCACAGGGCCTCACAGGGAGAGGGGTTTGGGTGTGTTAATGTGCCAGCCCACGTCTCTCTTCCTCTTCTTACAAAGCCACCAGTTCCTCTGATGATGACCCATTAATTCATAAATGAGTCAATCTATTCGTGACGCAGAGCGCTCAGTCCAGTCTCTTCTTAAAGGCTTCTCATCTCAGTACTGCCACATTGCAGATTAAGTTTCAACATGCATTTTGGAGGGAAAAAATATTCAAACCATAGCAGGTTCCCTGTAAATATTTGAATAAAATTAGTGAATGAATGAATGAGTAAATTGACAAATAGCTACTCTAGTTTATTTAACTCATGGCAAACACGTTTCCCTCCATACATGCAATGCTTTCTGCCCCCTGATATTTCCAGCACTTGATTGTTCGCCTTTCAGCTCTCTTCTCAGACGGCCCCTCATCAGAGGGACTTTCCTGCTACACTTCACAGCACAGCGCCCCCTGTCAATCTTTCTGTCTTCCCTGCGTTGTTTTTCTTCATAACACTTATGACCTGACACTGTATTGGATATGCATTTGTTTATCATCTGCTTCCCCAAGAAGAAAATAAACACCAAGATGCTGGGAACATCCTTTTATCAAGGTCACATCCTCAGTGCCTAGAACAGTACCTAGAACATAGTGGATCCCCAGTACATTTTTTTTTCTAGCTCTGTCAGAGTTAAGTTTTAGTCTTGTGGGTATCATTTGGTCAGCAAATATTTGAAAATTAATGATCACATTAAGAATTGACTGCATGCAGCCCAGGATTTCTTTTGTTTGTACTTTAGTTATTTCTTGGATATGAACTGCCTCCCCACCCCCATCTGAAAGCCTGTCTTCTTGGTACTGATCTTACACCCTCAAGGTATAGATTGGTGAGAAATAGCTGGCCCCGGGGAGGTTGCAGTTGTCTACTACTTGCTAATCGACCATTGCCTTTCTCTCTCCCCCAGGGCCTGGAGGCCGCCTCTACCTTAGAAGGCATTAGCAGATGTCTTTTTGATTAAAAGGGAAAGAAAGCCCGCTCTGGGCATGGGTGTGGGTGTTAAAGGAAGGGCAAAGGGAAGTGGATTGTGAAGCTCTGGCAGGAACGTTTTGTATGTTATTTCTTGGACTTCTTGTATTTTTTTTTTTTTTTGGCCCCCTAGCAGAAGCATTCCCAGGAATAGAAACTGGATTTTCTGTTAATATTAGACATCCAGGACTATGGCTGTAAGCTATGCGGAGAATTGTGAAGATGCCTTTATTTCTTTTTCAAATGACTCTCCAGAGAAAGAAATACCTGAGAATTAAAGTTCTGTAGGCCAGAAAGAAGATTTTTGTGAACTAAATAGGATTCGGCAATCCTTTACAGACAGGGCAATTTGGGATGATCTATTTATATTGAGAAACTGATAAGTTCACTCAGGGGAAGGCTAAGTTGGCTACAATTCTAGCCAACACTTCATATGCTGAGATTGACTTGGGAACTGTGGCTTGTTTCTGCTGTTTCATTTTTTAGCATTTTCTTTTAGGAACACACGTGGACTGAGAGTGACCCCTCAGTGGCACTCAGGACAACCACGGCCAAGTAGAAAAATTTCCCAGTTACAGTCCTCATTACATTCTTGTTACCAGCACCAATCTTTTGAAAAGGCAAAAAGTTTTCGGAATTATTGTATGACCAATATATAGCTTTGGAATTGGATCGAAATGTGTTCAAATTCTGGCCCTGTAAATTACTGGCTTAAACGTGACTTTTAAAGTGTCTTTGCCAAAGTTTCCTCATGTGCAACTTGGGAAGTCAATCGAGCATCTACCATGTGGGCTGCTGTGAGAATTAGATGAGAACGTATGTCATGTGCTTAGCACAGCCAGCACCCCCGAAGGACCGAGGTTGATGATCGCAGGGATGTTGCGTGTTCATGCCAAACTGTCCTCACAGCTGAGGGAGATGCTAGAGAAGTCCAAGTCACACCCTACAGCCCCAGTCTGGGGAACTGGTCTGTGACAGTTGGCAATTATGAGTTTGAATTTCCATAATGGGTTGGAATTTCTCTCATCTTTGCATTTCAAAGCCAAGGGCAAAGAATCGTTATTATTTTCTCGTAGTAATTCTTGTAAACAATTCCTGATGTGCAAAGTAGGTCAGTAAATTATGTGGATCCATCCTTGCCTAAGCCATTTTCTCACAATGACGTGCTGTTTAGGTGTCTTTAGAGTATGCTTGAAAGGAGTTCTCCTGCTTTGTGTTTTGCTTCCACATGGCCTTGCATTCTCCCTCTACCATACACACGCACACGCACACGCACACGCACACACACACACACACACTCTGCCATGAAGGCAGAGACTTCTGCTTTGATTTCCTCTGCAGCCTGTGTCTACATCTGATGCACAGTAGTAGCTCAGTAACTATTAGTGGAATGAATAACTGAGTCTATTTCACATTAAGTCAATTTCTAGAAGTCAAGAGCTAGAAGAAACAACACCCAGAGGGACTAAGGAATTCATCATCACTTTCCACGGACACCATTCCAATCATAAGTGGACTTTTCCCAAGGCTTTCTCTGCAGCCTGTCACTTCCCCTGAGCCTGAAACCCAGAGAGCCAATTACATATGGCACACACTGGATAACTCCCCTTGGGTGACACCTGGGCACTTGGAATTCCAAGAGAAGAAAAAGGAGGCCCTTGTTCCTCCTCCTTTGTTCCCTCACCATTGTGCAGGCTAGAAACCCTTGACCCTTCCTGCTGCCTGGCACCCTGCATCTGTTACCCTGACCCGTCCGTTCAGTCCCTCTTGGTTCAGATATACCTCTTCTCTCACTCGGAACTTCTAGCAACTACTTCAGTCGTCCCTGTACTCCCAATCATTTCTTCACCATGAGCAGGGACTCCTCCAAACAGCAACCCCAAGTAAACTTTCAAGCCAAGTCTCCTTGGCCAGGTTCACGTGACCACATGAGCAGTGGTCCAGCCACTGCCGAGAACTGCAAGCCTCACCCTGTTTTTTGCAGACCTCCAAACTGCCCTGTCGCTTCTCTCTAAGTCTGCAAACTGGCTCTGTTTTCTGCCTGGAAAGCACTCCCTTCTCCCAGCCTTTGGTCAGCTCAGGTCTCCTTTTGCTTTGGATATTTTCGTAGACAGTTCTTACGTGAACCCATCTTCCAAGATCTCACTCCGTGTTGACCCTCAGTGAGCCTCTCTGCAAATGAGCAATTTCAGATTCTCTGGGAAATTCATACAGCCTTTTTGTGTTTGTAAACATGGGTGGTTTCACTGACCTCTTCTACAGGTTGGATTACAGAAAAACATATTTTCAAGTGCTTGGCCTCAAGTTTATTTTCTAGGTTGAGTTTTGAAGGGCTTTCTCTGGCCTCCTCTTAACCTTCCCCACCCCCAAGTCTGGCTTCCGTCCTCATTGCTCCGCTACAAATGTTCTCTCGAAAGTCACTGCTTTCTCCATTGCCAAAACCAATGACCTTTGCTCCCTCTTCATTCTTTCTGACTGGCGGCTGCTTGAACACTTGGCCAGGCGGCCACTTCAAATTCTTTTCTCCATTGGTTTCTATGGTTTTTTATTCCAGCTCCTCCCACAGTTCATTTGCTTTCATCCCTGTACCCTTTTCCCTTTCCCATCAACTGCCAGCAATTCCCAAAGATTAGTTACCAGCTGCCTTTTTTTATTTTTGTGTCTTTCCTCTCTCACTTAGATTATTCATCCTCGCTCATGACTTCAACAGTCATCTCAGATTTGACTCCTAAATAATCTAACGTTGGAGCTCTTCTACTGCCAAATGCACAATGCCATCTCTCTGACAGCCTCTGGGTTCCTAATTCACCTCCCCACGAATGAAATTCGTCATATTTCTGCCAAAACCTGGCTTCCCCCCTCCCCACCAGCTACCCTGTGTTACTTCTCTGTTTTGATACCATCAGCAGCCCATACAGGGTTAAAACCTTACTGTTACCTCTAAGTCCTCTTCTTCATCCCCATTTTCATTCTGTTGCCAAGTCCTGCATATTTTTCCTTTTAGTGATTGACTCTGTCTCTCCCCGTCTCTCTGTCCTCGTCATTTCTCCCCACAATCCCTGCCTCCACATTTTTCTTTAGTGACACCAACCCCTCCACTCCCCTTCATATACGATGCAGTCATTGTTGGAAATATTTTCTCATACTTCTCTCCCATCCAGAATGTTCTTCCCTCCCCTTTGGCCTCTTGAATAACGCCCCATCCTTTAAAGGCTACCCCCAAACTAAATTCCATCACAAAGCCATGTTTCTCCAACCCTTAGGCCTTTGCACACATTGCTGTCTTCATTCAGAATGTCTCCAGCCTCTCGAAGCCCCATTCATTTAAGAAATATATGGAGAAGGTACCGGACCGTAGTCCAGTATCCACTGAGAATATCTGAGTGAATAAGACCTAGCATATTTTTATAAGGGCATTCTGCTTAAGATTCCTCTCTCTTGAGATTTTTTTCCCCATGGCCCCATAGGCTAAATTATCAACTTCCTCATCTGTGAGTCTCAGTAACATCTTAAAACCAGCCCCTTAGATTTTTAATTCATATTGCTTAAGTCTAAGCCTGAATATCTCTCTTCTGACATCCAGCTCAGTGCAGGATAGTTATTTCTTTAGAAGACTGTGTCTTTTACTAGAGTGTGAGTCTCTTGAAATGATACCTTCTCACTCTTGTTGCTTTAACATGCATAGTGCCAAACAAAGTGTACATGCTCAATAACTATTTGAACAGAGGAAGAAATAAATAGATATATGGTTGGATGGATGGATGGATGGGTGGGTGGGAAGATGAATGGACAGAGACAGACAGACAGGTAGATGGACAGACGAATGGATAAAAGCATGGACAGATGGACAAATGGATGGATAGGTGGATCAATGGATGGAAAATGGGAAAGATAGATGGACAGCTGCATGGTTGAACAAATGGATAGATGGAAGGATGGGAAGATGGATACGTGGATGAATGAGTAGACAGATGGACTTGATAAACAGGCAGCTCTTTCTTGGATGTCTAGTTGGATGAATAGATGGATGGACAGATGGATAGATGGATTAAAAAAAAAACTCCCAGTTATAAGACACTGTTCAGACCTATAGTTATTAGGAAAGAAGATTATAGTTAATTGACTGATCATAACCGACAGTGGGCTAGCCTATACCTCATACAGGAACTGCCAATTTTCTGAAAATTAAAATCAATAGAATGCCTTTAGAACAAAAGCTGTATGTGTGGATTCTGAAGACCCTTAGAAAGTTTACCACCTCAGGGACCTCACTGAGAATCACATAGGGGTATATAAACTGGCATAGACCATTTGAAATGCTGTAAAGTGAGGTTTTTAATTTAAACTATGTGATATAAACACCTACTATATCTACATGTAGACCATTTCTCTAATGATTTGGGTTTCTAAAATTTATTTGACAACATGTGAGAGCTTCTCTACATTAATATCTTAACAGGGTATTTGACAAATATCTGGCAAAATTATAAGCCATTTGTCTACCTCTCAAATGCCTTATTGACACATGGATGGCTCAGGCAAAAATCCATCGCGTATGTTAAACAGTTTCAGAAAATGTTGAATCCCAAGGATCTGAGCGTGGTCACATATGTTGACTAAGCCATGTTTGGACAGAAAGTCCTAACGTTAGAGATGAACCCACTGAAAGCTTAATACCTGACAGTTTCCTTACTCAACCTTCCCTTTAATCTCCAGTTATGTAGCACCAGGCTGGAATGCGGGTCTTGTCTTGGATAAAAATTCTTTCCTCCCTCCCTCATTTTTTCCTTCCTTCCTTCCTTGTTGTCTTTCTACCTTCCTTCCTCCACTGTGCCTTAACATTTCACATTTCACAGCTTTTGTGTATATTAAAACCTTACATTCTATATCATATATCATGTGCATTTCATGTATTGAAGGGAGAACCCCTCATGCTTTATTTGACTCAGTTTCTTTAGTGGCTACAGGACTCTATAACGGTTGATAAACAAATTGGTATAGGACTCCCACTATTTTTGACATGGTACACTGTGTTGCAATCATGTATATATCTAAATATATATGAGATCCTGTGTGGAATGGATCAAAGTTAATGTCCTCATTTTTCAGATGAGGTAACTGAGGCTCAGAGACATTAAGAGACTATCCTGAGCTTACATAGTTAGTACAATAAATGATAAGCTAAAATGCAGGCCTTTGAAATTTTACCCCAGGGTCCTTCCATTTGTCTAGTGTTCCTTTCCTATTATTTAAGACCTGTGGGTAACAGTGCTATCATTTCTGTGTGCTGTAACAGATGTGGGTGGGATCTGGAACTTTGAGTTGTAGGAATGACCCATTGTTTTCTTTCTTGTCTCAAATGCTGAATGGAGGGAACCATGTATTCAGATATCCTATAGGGTAAAAGGCATTTGGACATGTGATACTGTTGTGTAAAAACACTCCTTACACGGACTATATTACACAGATTACGGCTGTGTAACAAACCACCCCCAAGCGCTGTGGCTTGCTACTATAAGCATTTGCTGTTGTTCACAGCACCATGTCTCAGTCGGGTTGTATTTCTGGTTCACTGGGCTCTCTCACTGGGTAGGCAATTCCGCTGATCTTACCTGAGCGCTTTCCCAGGTTCAAGCTGGCTCCAGATTGATCTAGTGTGGTCTTGACTGGAACAGCTGGGCTGTCCTCCTTATGGTCTCTTGGAACTTCTGCTTCTCAGAACTTTTTCTAGGCTAAGAAAAACTTCATTTCTATTTTAGGTATAGGACATTTTAAGACATATATAACATTTTATATATGACATATATGTCTTATAACATTTTATATATGTTATATAAAACATATAACATATGCTATAGGACATATATAACATTTTAAGAGGAGTTGTATGATGAAAATATCAAACAGAACTTCAGTTCATTTGCTAAAAATGTATTGGGTTTTAAAGGACAGTAGGAATGAAAGATCGGGCCATTACATTTTATCATGATAGAGACTGTTATTTAATATTTGAAAGCCCATAACTTGTTATAAAGAATATACATGACACAGAGCAAGATATAAGCTTATCTGGAACAGTCTGCTGCTGGGAAATTTCTTTTTCGCCCTCCTGCCCTTCATTAGATACTGTTTTTGAAAGGCAGTCTATGCCTGCTCCATGAAAGAAAGATAAAGGGGTATGCTTGTGTCCCAGCTCAACTTTTTTACCCTAGGTATATGGGACCCATATTTGAAGAATATTGATTCCTGAACCTTAGACTGTCTACCTTTTTTTAAAAGAGTTATAAAAGACCCACTCAGCAGTGTTTCAGATACACAAGGGCAGCTCCGGCTTCAGCAGAAGTGAATTTGAGTTTGGTATAGCAAAGAATTTCCTGCCTATGAAAACCGATTAAGGAAGGGATACTAAACCTTTTTTTCCCCCTAGATCAGAGGTTTTTAAAAACGAGGTGAATTGATCATGCAGTAAGTGTGTGAGTTTACTCCTGGTTGAAAAGCAGAGGGCCAGCCACAATGTCCTTAATCTCCGTTTTTTAATTTTCAGTTGTATGCCATCAGCAAAGGGCTTCATGTCAGCTCTGATTCATATTGGGTAGCTGTGTCACAAAGACGAAGCCACAGACACGTGTGCCTCTTTGGACAGGCTTTAGGCAACGTTATCATTGAACATAGCCCATGGCAGCCAGAGGAAATGTACAAAGAATCCCCGCCGGTAGTGAAGAAAAGCATCCCAGTACTGCGTGTCGTCCCTCAACTGCTCGGTGTTGGGCTCCCACTGATACATGATGCCAGAACATTTTCTTTTTTCTCGTTTCTGGAATTGAACTTAAGATATTTCTTATAGCTCATGTGTCCAAAGAAAAGGATATTTCATCTAAAACTAAGTCTCTTGCCTTGCAAGGATGCCCACCACACTGTGCTTGTCTGAAAACGAATGCAAGCACAGTAGGGCTGTCCTTAGCAGCTTACCTAGAGGAGGAAAGAATATTTGAAAGACTGTCCGTGCAAGAAGAGGTCTAATCCACATATGAAAAAACAACCAGTGAGGGAAATGTGATTAAATTTGTTTTGAACGTATCCTTAGCATAACATACCACTTGACAAAGAAGTATTTGACATCTGTACGTTTGGATATTTCAGGGATTTTCTGTCACTTTTTTGAGTAACTTTAAGAAGCTGAGCTAGGCTGGAAGATCCTTGTGAAACTCTCAGAATGCTATGTCCAGGCTATTTCCCCCAAGACTTGAATATTTAATATTCTGTAAAAATTACTATTATTATTATTATTTTTGAGACAGAGTCTCGCTCCATCGCCCAGGCTGGAGTGCAGTGGTGCCTTCTCGGCTCACTGCAACCTCTGCTTCCCGGGTTCGAGCAATTCTCCTGCCTCAGCCTCCCAAGTAGCTGGGACTACAGACACCCGCCACCACACCCAGCTAATTTGTTTTTGATCCCTTAGACTTCCAGGTTGTACACGGCCTCCTGTCGCCTTTTGAAGTCCTTGCACATATGCCACCATGTTGCAGACTTGAAGCAGTCCTCTGAGGATTCCATTTGGACCCCCATTTTACAAACCCTGAAATCAAGGTCCTTGGAAATGAAATAACTATTCATTCAGCACACACTCTTTGGCATCTTACCCTCAGCCTGGTCCAAAAGGCACCTGTCTCATGAATGGCAAGAAAACTTAGCAGCAGCCTCGTTCACTAACCCTTTTTCTCTGTTTATTTATTCCAGTTTCAACTAGCATTCACATGGCGGGCACTTGAACAGGAAAAAGGCACAGTCCCACCTTCAGGTAGATTCTGATGTGGAGGAAGTATTTACTCACCCCAGTTCTATCCAGTTTCCAGTGGGACCTGCTATGTTAAATGCTTGAGTTAAATCCTTAGGTTATGGGAAAAGTAAGCCTCTAACAATTAGTAAGAGATCCACCTGCCTTCAGATCCATGGTAGTTCATTTACATAATGAGATCAGAAAATGATTTTTTAACTAAATTTAAAGCACGTTTTTATGTAGTTTTCTTATCAATATAGCAGTGTGTTAGTTACAGGCCATCCCTAACTCATGATGACCCCATAGATCTAATCACCAACTGTGACCCACTCTTCTTGCAGTTAGCAAGGAGCTGAGGAGTCAAGATGAACAAATTCCAGACTTTAATTTTCTAGCAAGAATAAATAGACCATTATGCTTCCTTTGCTAAACTGAATATAAAGAACTTTATGGACAAAAATGTCATCAATTGTATTTTCCTTTTATTTTTTTTTTGATGTGAAAGGATTTTTAGTGAAGCATTGTTTTCATCTCTTGCTGAATCCAAGTGAAATCTACATCTTTTGCATGTTTCCTGCATTAAATTTTTATTGTGTGCATGAAAATCAATATTCCAGATACATGCACAAGTGCACACATTAAAGTGAACATGACTTCATTTATTTCCATGATTAGACATTCAAATAAAAGTGCTTGGGTGTCTGTTTTCATATTCATAGGTCGAGATCCGTACATCAGAGGTATTTGTATAAGTGACACTTTTATTACATTCATTTCATTTGCAATATGATAGTGGATCATAAATATGTTACTTTTATGCCACCAAATCTGATTTGTAGCACTTAGCCCCTCACAAGGAGAATACTTGATATTTTATGGAGCCCCTTTCATCCAAGAAGCGCTTTGCAAACATTGGGCCGAGTTCTATCAGGTGTATAAATCACATCTGTGACCCTCTGAATGTCCCACCTGCTTCATCAACCTTGTGGCTACTACCGTAGGGGTGGAGAGCAGTTAGTGATTCCCCTCAGGCCCCAACGTGCTAACGCGACCCTTCATTTCTGGAAGAAAGAGGCCGAGTTGAACTCTGTATCGCCACACCTAGGCCCTGACGGTGGGCAGAATTCCACATTTAGTTACATGTCTATCTCATCTTTTGCAAAACAGTTTTGAGGCCCCCCTCCACAGGTCAGATGCAGTATTAAGCCCTGGGGGCATAGAGACAAGTACCATGTGGCCCTTGGCTTTCAGATAGTCTCAGACTTGGTGGGGAGGGCTTTGATGCAGGCTTGACAGTATTTGCTCCTCTCCTTGCCTGCCCATTCCCTCCCAGAGGTGCACCGTACCTGAAAGCAGCTTCAAACCCCCAGGTCTGGCACGGATATATGAGTGCCTATACTGGTCAGTTGCAATCAGAGGGAAAGAAGAGGCCCACCATCAAACATCCCAGGCAGGCTTTGGGGCTGAGCATCGGATGCACACTCCATGTTCCCAGAGAAGAAAGCCATCTCCCTACCCGCCATCCCATAGCACCCGTCAGCTTACCCTCCCAATTCCCAGCGTTAGCTTCCTAACCCAGGACCAGCAGGATCCCCGGGCCATAGGCAAAGCTCCCCGCAGCGCCCTTCATTGCACTCACTGCGCTGTGCACTATGTGTACGTGGAGCAGATTCAGATTCAGAGCACAGTGATTAAGAGTGGGAGCCCGGGAGCCAGGTTTCCTGAGTTCTGATCCTGACCGTATCACTCACTGGATGCCTGGCCTCGGGTAGGTGACTCACCTTCCTGTGCCTCCATTGTCTCCTCTGCAAAATGGGCATACTAGTGATACCTTCCCTGTTAGGTTGTTGTGAGGATCAAATACCGTGAATAGAAGGCTTTACGATAGTTGTAATTAACACTTTAGTGGTAAATAATACTCCTGTATATAAATTACAGTACATGTAATAATAGTGACAACAATATTCTATTATTACTGTCACAGTTTTATTATATGATTAATGTCTGTCTCTTACCATAAGCTTTTGCTCCATGGCATCAAGAACCATCCTATGTTGCAATGGCACATAGTGGATACTCAATAAATATTCATTGAATGAATGAATGAATAATGAATGAAAAAAACAATGAAGGAACAAATGAGTCCACCCATTCATTTGGTGCCACTGTGACGGCTTCTCCAAGCACCATTTTTTATGGCAAGTCTCCTCTGTCACTGACAGCCACAGGCCCCATAGCAATCCCCACAAGTCCTTGGTGTTGAGGTCACCATTTCCCCATGGAAGGGCCTTACATTCTTCGTGCATAACTAACTCACATAGGCCTTCCCAGGAGTCTGCTTCCATCCCTCCTAGCACACCATCTGTGCATGTCCGTGCAGGTGCTGCTGCTGTCTGGGCGAGGCTCTGAGGGGAGCTGCCTCCTCCGGAGTTGACCCTAGGAGGTGAATGGTGGAGCTGGCACTTGCTGAGATCTCCTGACTTCCCCTGCAATACCTGTGTCACCCCTTGCCTCCCGCTGCTGGCCTCCAAGGGGACAAGCCTCTGCCCTGCCCTGCCCTGCCCCAGGAGCTGCGGACCATGAGGCCTCATAGGGACCAGTGGTTCCAAGAAGCTGGACGGAGCTACCACCCCCAAGCCCCTGTGGCTTCTTGTGCACTGTGTCACCTCCATGATTCTGGTCGTTCTTGGTAGCCCTTCTCAGACACAGTGTCTGCATTCTTTTAGAGCTGAAAACCATGGAGGGAAGCTGCTGCTGAAGCCACGTGTGTAGAAAATTTGTCCTTCAATTTATGAAGCTGTATATAATTGGGGCATTATCACCAGAGGGGCTGTTCCCACATTTTGCAGGTGTGGAAGCATTTGTGATCATCCCAGGGGTCCTTTAGTCACATAGACAGTGGTGGCGGGCTTCGCATAGAGGACAAAGGAGTGTGGAAAGCAGCCTGAGGTTATGCCCTGGTCCCCTTTAAGTCAACTGGAAAGGGTGCTCCCAATTTGGGCCCCAAAGCAGAGAAAAGTGTTGCTCTGGTCTCACAGTTGTGATTTTGCAAAAGGCAGGTGCTCTCACTGTACAACCCAACAGAGACCCCCCACTTGGTGCCCAGCTGTAGCTCACCCAGGGCCCCTTCTCACTTGACACTCTCCCTTGCCTGCTTGGTTCAGATACTCATGTGAGCTCACCGCAGCGCCTCTGCTCTCCTGCTAACCCTCTAGAGCTGTCATTGGAGTTTTCCAGGCCTCTGGTTGTAGATGGGGACAGTGAAGCAGAATGCTTAGGAGCAGATGCAGGTCCTATAGACCTCCCTGTGGATGGGATTATGGGGAATCCTTGGGTGGGTTGTTAGTCTGTTTTCTGGTCTCTCTTTCTCTGCTTTCTGCACATTCAGCTGAAATGCTCACTCCACTACTTTCACACGTGGTGTTGTGGGCCTCAAGTTCCTTGATTGTGGAAAGGGCGTTGTAATGCCAACCTCAGTTGGCTTACTGTGGGGATTTCACGAACTAGGATTCGTCACCTGCTGATGTCCCAGCTGGCCCTTGCCACATGATCCCTAAAGGGTAGTGTGGCTGTTGGTGTCGTCTCGGCTTCAGAATCAACTCAGAGCAGTTCCTGCTGTTTAGAGAAGTGTCACCTCCCACAGAGCTGTAGGTTTTTTGTTGGTGATGTTTCAGATATATTTCACGTAGCATAACAGTCATCATGTTAAACTGTACAGTTCAGGGGTGTGCAATGTATCCACTAAGTTGTGCAGCCTTCACCATTAAGTCCAGAACGTTTTCATCTCCTAAAAAAGAAACCCTGAACCCGTTAGCACCCTCGACCCTCCCTCCCCACCAACCTGCACCCAAACTTGGCAGCTGCTAGCCTCCTTTCTGTCTTTGCATTGGTCTCATTTGAACATCCATATAAATCAAATCACACAGTGTGTGGCCTTTTGAGACTGGCTGCTTTACTGTGTACATGTTAAAGCTTCATCTGTGTTGTAGCGTGTGTCAATAATTCGTTCCTTTTTATGACATAATATTCCATCGTAAGGACATCCTAGATTCCGTTTCTCCGTCACGTGACGAACATTTGGGTTGTTTCCACATTTTAACTGTTGTGAGTCATGCTGTCATGAACATTCATGTGCAAGTTTTGCACAGACACATATTTTCCATTCTCTTGGATGTACACCTAGGAGAGGAATTGCCAGGTCACGTGGTAACTCTGCGTATAACTTGGTGAGACACTGCAGAGTACTTTTCCCCGGGGCTCTGTTTCGGAAGGACCCTACCCACTTAGATTGGACTTTTTCATTAGCTAAAGAAGGCCATTGGTAGAGGCGGGGAAAAAGAGGGAGTCTGATCACCTGAGAGTCTGTGCACTCACGCACAAGCCTTCAGGCCGTCACCTCCACTCAGCAGCCCAGACTCCATGCTCGTGAAGAGCCTCCAAGCCGTCTCTGCCACCCTGCACGACTCCTTCCCCACTCATGTGTCTCCTTTGCCCACCGGCTTCTTTATGTTCTCTCTGCTTTGGATCACGACACCTGCTCTCACCCAACGTCCTGCACCGACTGGCTGGGAGGGATCTCGTCTCAGAGGTCTTGAGGGGCCAGTCTGCGCTGGGAAAGACTACAGCTGAGGCTGCGCTACCCACTCATTTTGCCAGTGATCTAGAAACTTTCTGAGCCAATGAGCAGTGTCATTTCAGAGTCCCGGGGAAGGAAACTGTCTAGAGGGGCATTCTCTTCAGACCTGTCAGTTTCCTGAGGAATAAGTAAGTGAATCCAAGTAAGGAAAGAACTTCTCAACCATGTGGACTTGATCATATGAACTTGAGCAGGTGAACTTCTCCAAGACTCATTTTTTTATCTGTAAAATGGGCTGAAACTTGCCTATCTGTTAAGAGGAGCAAGTGAGATGCTGTGATACCATGTTCGAGATACTCAAAAAATGTTCCTTTTCTCCCCAGCTGCCCTCAGTCCTGGTTAGGTAAGAGTGGCTCGTATAGACACTGATTTTGTGGTTCCGCTCACCTCCCTTTTTTTCCGTCCTTCCTCCGTCTCACCCCTCGCTCTTTCCTCTCACCACTTCCTCTCTCCTCCTGTTATGTCTTACTATGCCCTCAGCTCCTACCCCAAACATGAGTGTTCTCATGGTGTGGACCCAGAGAACGGCTAGTTCCCAAATCGCCCTTGTGCTCTTAAGGAGGCAGTCAGGCCAGATCCTCTTAAAGCAGATCAGATTATGCCCTGGGTCATTTTGCAGCGCAGATTCCTAGGTCACGGTTGTGGTGTGCACAGCCAGGCAGCATCCAGCCTGGCACCCACTGGGCCCCCAGGGAACGTGGACTCCATGGAGGAGGTGGCATGGTCTGGTTTCACCTGTCTGCCTCTCTGGGTTTCAGCTTCTTTCTATAGGAGATCCTAGCCAAGGGTTAGAGCTTTGAATTATCCTTGGGTTTGAAGTCATCCCAGGGGCCTTTGCTGCAGGAGGATGCATGGGCTTCTTCCAGACACAATGTGGAGTCGAGTGGCTACCTGCAAATAAGGGAATGAATGGTTTTCCAGGCTGAGGATTTCATACTGTATTAATTATTATTATTACTTTCTTTTTTCTTTCTTTTTTTTTTTTTTTTTTTTGAGACAGAGTTTCACTCTTGTCGCCCAGACTGGAGTGCAATGTCACGATCTTGGCTTACCGCAACCTACCGCAACCTCCACCTTCCAGGTTCAAGTGATTCTCCTGCTTCAGCTTCCCAAGTAGCTGGGATTACAGGCATGCACTACCACGCCTGGCTAATTTTGCATTTTTAGTAGAGACAGGGTTTCTCCCTGTTGGTCAGGCTGGTCTCAAACTCCCAATGTCAGGTGATCTGCCTGCCTCAGCCTCCCAAAGTGCTGGGATTACAGGTGTGAGCCACCATGCCCAGCCTCAATTATTATTTTTAAGTAACTTTGTGGACCAAAGCAGATAACGTGGTTCATACAGGAAGCTTAGAAAGCAGAAAAACCTGAAGGTTTGAAAATCTAATCCTTATCTCCTCTC
Source organism: Sapajus apella (assembly GCF_009761245.1). Classification (NCBI taxonomy): domain Eukaryota; kingdom Metazoa; phylum Chordata; class Mammalia; order Primates; family Cebidae; genus Sapajus; species Sapajus apella. Next base: position 45,624,781 of record NW_022436944.1, read on the forward strand.
AGATGAGTTTCTTCAAAAGTGCTAGTCACTTAATTCAGAAAACGAAAAAGCAAAGACACTGAAATGTTTAGCTAGGAAATACCAATTATGAAGCAACAGGGGCTGTGTTCAGCTACCTTGACCCTTCCCTTACAGTGTCACCCAGGGCATCCCCTTGGAGGGTAAAGCTCTTGGAAAAATCCTTCTCTCTTTAAGAGATCCAGTCCACAGCAAAAGTTCTCTGACAAGCCAAGACTCTGGGCCTCCTGGGTGAGCCCAAGCTTTCCAAAGAACTGACAGGCACATGCACGTACAGAAAGACAAAGCTAGCTCTCTGCCTGGGCCTCCTGCCTGCCAAATCCCTATTCCAGAGAGATGTGTTATTACCACCTCTTCCCACTGTTCCTGTCCCAAATAGCAAATGAGCCTAAGGCAGCATTTTGAGGCGGAACCTCCCAGCTCGGGAGCACGGGCCCAGCCTTCAGTGACCCCTGATGTGCCTTCTCTTTCGTTTCCAGCTGTCAGGAATGACAGGAACAAGAAAAAGAAGGAGACTTCGAAGCAAGAATGCACAGAGAGCTATGAAATGACAGCTGAGCTGGACGATCTCACAGAGAAGATCCGAAAAGCTCACCAAGAAACTTTCCCTTCACTCTGCCAGCTGGGTAAATACACTACGGTAAGAGATGCTCCTGCCCCAGGCTGCTGGAAGTGTGGAAACCTTGCACATGTGTGTGTGTAGAGACATGCACATGTGTACACACACACGCACACACACGCTTTGCCCTGGGTCTGGCAGGGACTGACATGTTAGCCAGCTGGGGGTATGTAGTAGCCACTTCGCCTGTGCAGTAGCCTTTGGGCTTGGGCAGTCAGTGAGCAGGCCGAGTGCCTCCTCACTGCAGTCATGCACAGATGCATTCACTCTAGATGCATTAACTGAGCATTTACTATATGGCAGGCTGTGTTCTAGGCCTTGGCATCATGAACTATTCAGTGCTGCTTTCAGGGACTTTGATAGGGTGAAGGAAACAAGTAAAGCCTGTGAAACATGACCTGGGTCATGACAGACACCTATACAGAGGGACCCGGGGGACAAGGTCCCAGTCTTTTAAAAACCCCAATCCAGCTGTGAAATCCAGCCAAGATAATGCGGCCATCCCCTGGGCCAAAGTCTGCCTTCTGTGAGAGGGCGTGTACAAAACCCCTAAGCCAGGGCTGCGAAGTTCGGGGCTGGCGTACCCCGTGCCCTGTTGAGTGAATGTTCCCCCTCTGCTTCCCAGCGTTCCACTAGGAATGGCCTTTCACTGAGATTAGAAATAGAGGCAGGAAAAAGAGAAGTGAGATAAAAAGGTAGGAGGTGTATGCTGGGTGGTCTGGATCGTCCGGTGGAGAGGTCATGAAGTACTTTAATTTTTCCAAGTGGTTTTTGCGTGTATTACATTCACTGATGTATATTTCTAACTTGTGGTGGGTAATAGACACTCAGTAGATATTTGATGAATTAATATAACTAGAATGTTGCTGTGGCCTTTTTAAAAAGCTCAGGTTGCTCACCTATAATGCTATAGTTAACATACTTTAAAAAAAAAAATCCCATTATTATAGCACTTGCTGGTATGCTAGAAAAAGGATAGCATGGAAGATCCTTGAGATAAAAAGACAAAATAGTGATGCCAGAAAGAAAAAAGAACTGTGAGCAGCGGGCCTTTGCAGCAGTTCACGGTGAGCAGGGGTGTAGTGCTCAACGATGCTGGTGCCACCGTGGTATGTAACACGATAATGGTGACCAGGAGCAGGCCCAGAGGGGTGCCCATGGAAACTGGTGCCGGCACATGCCTGGGTGGCTTCTCAGATGAGCATGAGGCTGCACAGTTGGGTGGCACCAACTGCTGAAGGGCTGGCCGCATATTAAATGGACAAGTCTCCTAGCTAAGGCCAGAGACGTCGGCTCACCTAGAAGCAGAAGCAGAGCCTTGGGCTGTGCTTCTCAAAACTCAGGGTGCATCTGAAGCACCTGGCAATCTTGTTAAAATGCAGTTCTGGTGCAGTAGGCATGGCCTAGGGGCATTTCAGGCATTCAGTAGCGTTTCAGGCATTGTACTGGGCTGTGTATCAAGGTGAGGGCATGCTACTGGCCTGCAGACTACATTCTGAAGAGCAAATGAGATGGGCTTTGAGAAGCAAGACCCAGGGTGGCACTCTGGGGCCCGCCTCACCCATGGGTGCCAGCCAGGAGAAACACTGGTGTGTCTACCAGGCCAAGAATGAGGCTTGGCTTAACCTCGACCAGTCTTCACTGAGCGTAGGGAGCACTGTCCCATCCCAGAGCAAGGACACAGGGCAGGACAAGACAGGACATTGCAAAGGAGCTTTCACTTTCACCTGGAGAGAAGGTGGAATGTGACAGCATGCATCCAGAACAGAGGCCAGGGACCACAGAGGTGTAGTTCGCATGCTGCTCAGCCACCATCAGCCCCGGGACAGTGAACAGATTACTTCATGTCTCTCAGCCTCAGTTTTCCCATCTCTGAATGGGAATAATGTGAAATCATTGGGAGGATGAAATGAGACAATTTATGAAAAGCTGCTGTGGTGGGACTTGAAACTATCTGCCCAGCAGTGGGAGTGGCAGAAACGTCATTCCGCCACGCAGCTTCTGCTGGGTATGAGCTGACCCTCCAGGGGCCTGGCCCCCTGAGATGGGCATATCTGACAATACAGAAAAGTAACACGATGCGTAACCAATCCCAGAGGGTACGCCATTCATTTCTTTTAGGAAGATTTACTAACTGCCAACCATTCAGGAGCATTTCAGGCATTGTACTGGGCTGTGTATCAAGGTGAGGGCGTCTTGATCTAAGAAATGAGGGAACTCAGGCTGGGACAGTGGGAAGGGACGAAAAGAGAAGACGAGAGAAAACAGGTGCTGTGCAGGGCTGGATGGTGTTGAGCTGAGCGCAACTGGGATGTAAGGACGGAAAAGCCTGGCAGGGTCTTGACTGCCAGTTGGCGAGTCTATTTTAGTCTGTAAGTAACAGTAATTGACAGGCTGTGGTCAAAAAATCTTTATTATTATCATTGTAATCATTGTTACATCTAATATTTATTGAGCATTTGCTGTGTGCTAGGGACCATGCTAAGTACTGTAAGGGTACTAAGTCTTTTACTCCTTATAAGGACTGTATGAATTGGGTCTCATTGCCCTCATATTACAGATGCAAAAGCCTGGTACAGGAGGGCTAGATAACTTCCCCTTGTCTCTCAGTCAACACATGTCAGAGGTGAGACTTTCCTGAACAGTCTGACCCCAGGCAGCTCTTTCAACCGCTGACTACAAACAGAATCCCTCAAGAGGATTGCCACAGAGAATGTAATCTGGGGCCATTGGAGGCATCTAGTTAGGAGGGAGCTGTGACGCAGGAATAAATCAATCTTGTAGCTCCAAGAAAGTCAGAGGAAAAGAGATCAGACTGGGGAGGTCTTCCTAAAACAGGGTTTTGAGCCAGGTCAGGAGGTGAGAGACATTATATGGCAGTGCCTAGGGCCACTAATTGCCACATTGAGGGCCCCTCCATCTCCTCCAGATGCTACGTTAGCATGGCCAAGCCAGTCCTCAGACCCTGACTCACCTAGTAACCAGGTGAAATGGCTCCCACTCTAATCCAGAGGAGTGCAGGACAAACACAGCTTACAGCATTTGCCCCCTACCAGAACACACACCCTGGCATGACCAGGGTTCCCTCCTGCAGGCTGGCTCACATGTGAGGCACTGGCCCTCCTGCAAGCATTCCCTCACCACTGATGAATGGAAGCTGGAGAGGTAAACCTGTCAGCTTCCTTATTGCTTGGGCAGGAGAACTCTTGGTTACTCTCTAAACCATCTCCCAGAGTTTCCCACCTAGATGGAGCCTGCGTGTCCACAGTGATGCGCGCTGGTCGCCATCCTTCCCTGCCCACGCTGCTCTTCCAGCACTTCCTGGGCTCTCCTCCCACGTAAACTCCGTGCATTCAAATTCCACTCTCAGCCTCTGCTTCTGACCTAAGAGAGAGAAAAAGAGGCTTTCCTGTGGGCTTCTGGGGCCCTTTCCTATCCACCCCAATTGGAGGTAAATCACCCCAGTCCTCTACTAGGGCCCGCCATCCTAAACACTTTGTGGGGACTTTTTTGCGCCTCTTTCAATCGGGCAGGAAAACCAGAAACACTATTCATCTCTAGAGCATGGCCCTTCGCTACCGGGCATCCTTCCAGAGGCCTGCTGCCCACCGTGGGGTGGAGGGCGTGCTCAGCCGGTGTCTCGGCCAGCCGTGCCCTTCATTTCTACTGTCTCTCTCCAGATCTGGCTGTGTTTTTATTGTGAGCCACTTAAAATCCTTTCTGGAAGTAGGTGGTATAAATAAATAACAGCAGCCATAGCACATTCTCTGCAAGCTCTTAGTTCCGAGTTGAGCATTTTTAAAAAGAGCTTTTTTTAGACAGGCAGTTGCTTCCACTGCAAGAAACTTCCTGTCATCCTCACCCGAGTGGCATCCCTGTCAGATGCCTTTGGAATTAGTGGGCAGAGAGAAATAAAAAAGGCAGCCAGCTGCGCATCTACAGAGCTTTGAAAGAGTAGTTCCTTTTTCTTCCCTAATTAGGGTAAGATTTGGGACAAACGGTTGGGTCCCAGGAGGCCGCAGGAATGGATGGAAGAGGCAGAAACATATCCTCACGACCCCCACCTAAGGCCAGAGCAGAGCATTCACCCGAAATCTTCAGAGCTGGCATCCCTGGGAAGGGTTCTACCCGATGACCCCCCGTCTCCATAAAAGGAGAGAGGGTGGATTCCCTGTGGAAAGGTGGAAAGCAGGAGAGAAGCTATTTCTAGAGGAGCATTCCAAAATAGAATCAGGAGTGAACCAGAGGCAACGCCCTCGCTCTGAGGACGTGTGCTCCACTTCTTAGGGTGAACCCTAGTTGACTGTGTCATTTGGGCTTTAGGGCCTCATACATTCAAGTTCAACTCTTACCCCTGCTACTTAGGCATCATGTGACTTTGAAAAGTTACATCATCGTTGGTGCCTCAGCTCCTTCATCTGTATAATGGGAGGTGTTTTTTTTTTCTTTTTTTCTTTTTTTTTCTTTTTTTTTTTTTTTGAGATGGAGTCTCACTCTTGTTGCCCAGGCTGGAGTGCAGTGGCATAATCTCGGCTCACCACAACCTCCGCCTCCCAGGTTCAAGTGATTCTCCTGCCTCAGCCTCCCGAGTAGCTGGGGTTACAGGAGCCTGCCACCACGCCCGGCTAATTTTTTGTATTTTTAGTAGAGGTGGGATTTCACTATGTTGGTCAAACTAGTCTCGAACTCCCAACCTCAGGCGAACCACCCACCTTGGCCTCCCAAAGTGCTGGGATTACAGGCATGAGCCACTGCGCCCTGCCATAATGGGAGTTTTAAAACACATCTGCCTCCTGCCTGGAGGTTTCCATGGGAAAACTCTATTGAGCACCGTGCAGTTTCCGGCCCAGAGGACGTGTGCAGAATGTGCGTCTTTCCTCCTCTCCATCCCGTCAGAAACGTGTTGTCAGTTTTTCAAGCCACATGCCCAGGTTCTGTAAAGTAGCGTGGGTGTGACAGTGGGACAGATTTCCAGGAGGTGCAGCCCCCAGCCCCCGCTCTCGCTGTCTGCTCCGGCTGCCTCTGCTCCCCGGCTCCCGCGGCTCTGCCGTAGGCAGGCTGTTCATCACCAGGCAGGGCTCGGCGGGAGGTAAGCTGTCCTCGGGGCTCGCGAACGTGAACTATGAAGACTTAAGAAGCCCTGAATCCACTCAGAAAAATGACCACAAACAGACTTATTAAACCACGAAAAGACTTTCCAGGAGACGAAGACTTTCCTTTCCAGAAAAGGAAGGCCGTTTTGAACACTCGTCGTCATGGGTGGTGCTCTTTTTTGGAAACTAACATTTGTGATCAGCCAGAGGAGCAGAACCTGGAACTCGGAGCTTGGCCTCCCAGGAGAGATGCACCAGGAGGGGTGGAAGGTTGGTGGGGGCCAGAAACCCGAGTGCTAGTCCCCACTCACCTCACAGCTTTCTAATTTTGAGCCAGCTGTCACCTTAGCCGCAGTTTCTTGCTAGTAAACACACCTGTGCTGCCAACATCACCAGCCAGCAGTCCCCACCCTTTTCAGCACCAGGGACCCATTTCAGGGAAGACAATTTTTCCATGGATACGGGGCGTGGGGATAGCGTCGGGATGAAACTGTTCCACCTCAGATCATCAGGCATTAGTTGGATTCTCATAAGGAGCGGGCAGCTTGGCTCACTCACATGCGTGCTTCGCAGTAGGGTTCGTGCTCCTATGAGAATCCATGCCTCCGCTGATCTGAGAGGAGGTGGCGCTCAAGCTGTAATGTTCACTCCTGGCCACTTACCTTCGGCTGTGCTGCCCAGTTCCTAGCAGGCCACTGACCCATACCCATCCACAACCCAGGGGATGGGGACTGTTCTTACATGTTGCAACAAACGATTACTGCATACCTACAGTGCTTGTTTCGTGGGGCTGCGGGAACGAAGTCACACAAACGGGGGGACTTGAGACAACATTATTTGATCACGTTTCTGGAGGCTAGAAGTCCAAAATCAAGGTGTGTGTAGGGCCATGCTGTCTCTAACAGCTCTGGGAAAGAGCCCTTTCTTTTTTTTTTTTTTTTGAGACAGAGTTTTACTTTTGTTGCCCAGGCTGGAGTGCATTGGTATGATCTCAGCTCAGTGCAACCTCAACCTCCGCCTCCCAGGTTCAAGCAATTCTCCTGCCTCAGTCTCTCCAGTAGCTGGGATTACAGGCATCCACCACAATGCCTGGCTAATTTTTTGTTTGTTTGTTTGTTTGTTTGTTTTGTATTTTTAGTAGAGATCAGGTTTCACCATGTTGGCCAGGCTGGTCTCGAACTCCTGACCTCAGTTGATCCACATGTCTCAGCTTCCCAAAGTACTGGGATTACGGGCATGAGCCACCGTGTCCAGCCGAGAGAGCCCTTTCTTGCCTCTTGGAGCTTCGGGTGTGACCAGCAGTGCTTGTAGTTACATCACATGAATCCTCTGCCTTCTCATAGCCATCTTCTCCCTGGTGTCTTCACATCCTCTTCTCTCTGTGCATATGGACTTCTGTCTAGATTTCCCCATTTTTTTTATAACGGCACCAGTCATGCTGGATTAAGGCCCACCCTAATAACCTCATTTTAACTTGATTACCCCTATAAAAACCCTATTTCCAAGTATGGTCACATTCTGACATAGCCGGGCTAGGATTTCAACACATCTTTCTGAGGGACACAATTTAACCCATAACAAACAATAACACCTTCTGAGTGCAGAACTGGACTGCACGGAGATTACCTTTCCATGCTTGCATTTCTACTGCAAAGTCGAGCTGGAAATCAGATTTTGTCACAAGTGTTGTGAGTACTTAGAAACCTCTGGCAGCATACATGTGTCCTGATCTCTCGAAGAAAAATGTTCTGTAGGCGCTGTGCTGAGTATCCACTTTCTTCCCGAGTGGTGGAATAAGAGAAGGACATTCCCAGCACAAGCAGTAGCATGAATGTGCCCCAGGGTTTCACAGGGCTGGGGCTGGGTGGGAGGAAGACGGAGCCAAGCTTGAGGAGGTAGGTCAGGGCTAGATTGCTGGGGGCTTTGAGTGCTGGGATAAGGTGAACCTTAGCCCTAGGGAGCCACGGGAAGTTCCCAGTCATGAGAAAAAGCAGTTCCAAGAGGTGGTCCCTAGCTGCTGTTCTGGCTGGAAGGCTTTGGCAGGGACACAGGGCAGGGCTTCTGATCTTTCTCAGACGTGCCCTGTAGCTCCAGAAGGCATTCATGGGCCCTTCCAGCGACTGGGACCACTCCAGAAGTCTAGAATCTCTTGGCCAACCTCTAGGGCCTTGGACTATACCTGCCACCCCACCCCTGCACTCTACCAAGGCCCCAGATCTCTGAGCCTCAGGAGTGAAGGGGCTGCAGATGGACAGATGGTCCCTTCCAAGGTCATGTCCCAGCTCAGGAATCTTAGGCGATGGTGGTCCAGGAGCACGCCTGAAACGACCTCCCAGGGAATCCTGCCGCATCGCCCTTGCTTTTAGCCAAGCGGCTAGGAAATACTTGAAAGATTCTAGAGACCCTCCCTACCTGCCCTCTCCCAATGCCCTTTGCCCGAAGCCCTCTGTACCCACAGCCTGCACCATGCCTTTAAGATGACGCCCTCCTGTCTACCAGAGTTGCAGGGTGGCTGCCAAGTTGCCTTCCCCCAACCTGTTGGAGGCATCGGTCCTCAGGAAAACTCTGCAGATGTGTTGGGGGCCTTTTCTTCCCATGGGCAGACGTTCCCGAAGCCGTGTTGTCGTAGCGCCTAGATTATGCGTGTGTTGATCACTAAGAGATGTTGGCTGGCACGTAACATTCTCTTCATAGCCCTGCAGGAGCTCTTGTAGCTACCTCGTCGAAGCATCTAGAGATTCCAACAAGGAGGGAGATCACAGATGCAACCACAGGCTTTAGGAGTCAGGAAGTTCTAACTAGAAAGTAGAAATATGTGAGAACCAGTAGGGAGGGGGTGTCATGGTGCAGCGGTGGGAAGCCAGGACAGCACAACCCCAACTGTGTGGGTGAATCAAATGCCCCCCAGTTTGCCTGGGGGATCTTGCGCAAATGACTGCGCTTCTGTGGGCCTTTGCCTCCTTATCACCCAAATGGCTGATAATGATAATATTGATAGTAATATAATAATGATAATATTACCCACCGCATGGGGGCGCTGTGACAAATAAAGCGAGTCAGTGATTGTTGAGCGCACAGAACAGTGCCTGGCACGAGGAAGCCCGTAGGAAAGGGGTGGTCACATACAGAACCATACAAAATGCAGGAATGGCATGTGGGTGACAGGGATGGTCTGCAAACCAAACTTGAAAGGACATCCGTCTCTCAGGATGGTGGAAGGATTTCAGGCCTAGGGAGGAAGGGGGCATCTCCATGGATACACCCAACATGGCCGCAGAACTTTACCTCTGCATTCCTTTCATGAAAATTTACATTTCCTTCTTAGCTTTGCTGGGGGAAAAGCCAGAACCCTTGAACAAACCACGGTCATACCCAGAAGCTGCCTCCAGTGGGATTTAAAGATGCTGGTGATTCCACTTGAAGGGTCTTTTTCTGAAAGTCCTGCCAGCCCGTTGCAGCACAGAACCAAACCAGCAGAAGAAAGGGATCCATCTGCATGGCAAAAATTGCCATTTAATTGGATTTCATAGTAAGGTTGGATTTTCTGCTGCTTAAGATGGCCCTGGGGGCCATGGGCGTGGCCCTTCATATGGGCCACCATGCAGCATCCTGCGGGGGCAGCCGCTCCTGTAGCTCCGACCGAAGAGGTGGCCTGCTCTGGTAGCCCTGGCCAGCCTCTCTCGGTTGGCAGCGGACCGAGGAGAGCCCCTTGCCCTTCTGCCTTGGCTGTTTTCCTCCTCAGCCTGCCTCACGCTCACAGCAAGGGCCTTGCCTCACCACCCATTTTCTGCCTCTCCTCCTCCGCTGCTTTTCCTCCCTGCACACCCAGAAATGCTGCCGAAAATCCACGCATCCCTGGTGCTCTCCACAGCCGCCTTCATTACCAACCCAAGCAGGCCAGGGCTCTCCATTTGCCGCAGCTGGAAGATAATATATAAGCCATTTGAAGCCTCATGCCTATGAATCCAGCAGCCAGTATAATAAAACACCAGGTTATTTTGTGTTTTATTAACTGCCTCTTCCCTTCAGTTTGCATAATAGTGAGTTAGATTTACATGCCGTTAAGACGGCTGTGCATTATTTTTAATGGAAGGTGCGACAGGCTCCTCTCTCTCAGCCCTGGTGCGTGATAAAGTAACCTCATCCAATGTTGATGAAGATTTCGTTCTCACTCGCTGGGTCGGGGCAATGTCTTTTTTTCCAGATGGATACTCTATTGTAAAATGATTTCCCTCCATAAGCTTGACTCTCCGTCCCTCTCTTCCGTGTCATCTTCCCATGAACCGGATAAACTGCCTATTAAATTTAATTACGGCCGGAATGGCCACACATCTCGATCTCATGTTCCCCCAAGTGTACTGTATTCCACCAAGGTCCTGGAGGAAGGAGGAACATAAATCTGGAGATGCATGTCTGCTCTCCGCAAGGAATGTTGTGGAAGGCAAAGTTGGCCACCACCGTTTTTACAGCGCCCGTGGCATCTCGTGCAAACTCTTCTGTCTGGCTTTCCGTGCGGACATAAAAAGCAAGCGCTAGTTTTATTGACTTCTTGTAGACTGATTTTAACTGAGGTGGGGAGCTAAAGCTGTCCGTTTGAGAAACACAGTACCTCAGTACCTCTCCCAAGCCGTTTACATCTGTCAGAGGACCAAACATCAGCCTTCTTTGGGTGGTAAATTACAAATATCTCATCATTTTACCTGTAAATATCTTAATACATGTTCTAAATGAAAGAAGCTTCTGCAAACAAAAGGAAAGCATCAGTGCCACTATTACCATCCTAAAATAAAACGGTCTCCGACACCTTCTAGCCCCTATTTCTGGTTTTCTCGTATGTATCACCATCTCCTTACAGTTTATTTTTTGAATTGAAATTTAGATAACATTTACACCATGCAGTTGGTTGTCAGTCTTCTAAATCTCTTAAGTCAGGTTTATTGTGGTATCATATACATAATGCAATTTTTATCTTTTTTAAAGGTGTAGCTTGATGAGCGTGACAAAAGTGTGACCCCAGTCAAGGTGTAGAGGCTCCAGGGAGCTTCCTGTGCCCTGTGACCAGCCCCACCCGCATTCCCGCTCCTGGGAAAACCACTGAGCTCTTGTCAGTTACTATCGTTTTGCCTTTTCCAAGAACGTCATATAAATGGAATCGTTTTGTACGTTTCCATTTCCTTCAAAAACGTTTTAAAGGCGTTTATGTCTGCCTTCTTTGGGTTAATGTGCTTCCAAGGTTTATCCATGCTGTGTACGTGTTCCCGTTTCCTTCCTTATTAATGCTATCCAGCATTGTCATTGCAAAGTTGTAATCACAGTGTCTCTCTCCATCCATGAGTTAATGAGCGTGTGGGTTGAGTTACTTTCAATCGATAGATTTCTCTCTCCACTTGTTCTCCCTTGTGATGTACATGTTGAAGGAACCAGTTCATTGGATTTTGTGGATTTTCTGGCCTTCTGGATGTTGACAGCTGCACCCCCTTTGTGTAGTTTACCATGTCCTTGGATTTCCTGAGGTTATATCTAGAGTCTCAGTCTGATTCAAGTTTGATGTTTGGCCAGAATATTTGATAGGTGGTGGCGTGTTTTTCCATCAGGACACTAAGGCAGGTGGCCTGTTTTTAAGAGATTAGCAAGAACTGATGGTCAGTGCCTAGAGCCGTTCATTCATCCCAGTTAGAAAATGGTGAATCCTCGTTCCTTGTGTTTGTTACCTGGATAACTGTGTACAGAGAAACTCCCTCTCATCTGTTACTTGATTATCCAGTGGTACGAGCATAAGATTTTTAGCATTTTAAAAGGATGAATCCAGGCTAAAAATGCAGCTGCCCACCAACAAGCTGCCTGCCTAGGCTGACATGTCACCCCTTTAAGGGGAAACACGTTGAGTTTCCCGCTTCCTGTAGAGCTTCCCGGAAGCTGCACCTGATGTGACATTTTCCGTCCCTCTTAGAATTCCAGTGCTGACCATCGAGTCCGACTGGACCTGGGCCTCTGGGACAAATTCAGTGAACTGGCCACCAAGTGCATTATCAAGATCGTGGAGTTTGCTAAACGCCTCCCGGGCTTCACCAGCTTGACCATCGCAGACCAGATCACCCTGCTGAAGGCCGCCTGCCTGGACATCCTGGTATGTGCCTTTTTGAGCTCTGAATAATGGGGCTGGAGAGGGAGAGAGGGCACCATGGAGGGGAGGGAAGGGGATCAACAGGCATTGATGATCTCCAGAGGAGGTTTTGAGTTTCGACTCTAGCACTCACCTGACGCAGCCTCTGGCTCCTTATCTGCAAAGTGGGCTGAATTCCATCCCTCAGGCTCTCTTCCGGTCTGCGAGGCTCAGATGAGCTGAGGTTGGCAAACGACAGGTTAATGCTGCTCTGCTGTTTCAGTCTTCCTGAATGTTTCTAAGTTCATCCCAGACCCCTTGATTTTACAGGAAATGAAATCATCACACATGTTGTCAGGACCCCAGGCACCTGTCAGTTACTGAGTGACCGTTGCCACTCTTCCTTAGGTCTGTTTAGCAAACAGGACACATAAGCATGCAAGCTTCCTGCACGACCACCGCGCGGGTCCTCTCTCTTCCTGAGTGGGAGGGGCTGTGTGTGCTTAATTATAGTAACTGTATTTGTTTCGCAGAATGGTTTATACCCAAAGTTATGAAAGACACAGTGAGGGCTGGGCGTGGCAGCTCACGCATGTAATCCCAGCACTTTGGAATCCCAGGCCAAGGCAGTCGGATCACAAGATCAAGAGTTTGAGACCGGCCTGGCCAATATGGTGAAACCCCATCTCTACTAAAAATCCAAAAAATTTAGTCAGGCATGGTGGCATATGCCTGTAATTCCAGCTACTCGGGAGGCTGAGTCAGGAGAATCGCTTGAACCCCAGAGGCAGAGGTTGTGGTGAACTGAGATTGTCGTACCACTGTACTCCAGCCTGCGTGACAGAGTGACACTCCATCTCAAAAAAAAAAAAAAAAAAAAAAAAGACATAGTAAAAAAAATCAATGCTTTTACAGCACTTCAAAAGCTGATTTTACTTTCCCAATGTTCTGATGCATCCGTGGGGGCCACGCCCTTGTCTCACTTTCTCCATGGGCCTCTCTGCATACATGGTTTTAATGGGAGCTGCTCCCATCCAAGGAAACAGTCCCAGTCTGAAGCCCCTACCGGGGAAAGACAGGGCAGACATCCAGCCTGTGGAGGGCAAAGTGTGCTGACCCCCACCCTTGCTAAGGCTCTAGAAGCAGTAGCATGAGCAGAGCAGGAAGCCAAGGGGCCTCAGGGATCCCCTTTGTACAGGTGGGGAAACTGAGGCCCACAGACATGCTATGACTAAATATTTGCATCCTCCCAAAATGCGTATGTTGAAGCCTTAATCCCCAATGTGATGATACTAGGAGGTGGGGCCTTTGGGGGTGATTAGGTTTAGGTGAGGTTATGGGGGTGGATCCCCGAGATGGAATTAGTGCCCTTACAGGGAGGTGAAGCGAGCAGAGCTCTCTTTCTCTGCCTTGTGAGGATACAGCAGGAAGGCAGCTGTGACCCAAGATAAGTGCCCTCACCAGGAGACCAACCGTGATTTCAGGCGTCCAGCCTCCAGACGCGGGAGAAGCGAATGTTGTTGCCGAAGCAGCCAGGTCTCTGTCACAGTGGCCTGAACTAAGACAGGAGGGCAGGGATCTTCCCAAGGTCACAGATGGGGGTGGTGGAAGATCAGGGGTGGAGTGGGGTGTAGAACCAGGGTGGTACTGGGCTACCTCCAGGCATAAAAGGATATAAAAGAGAATGAGAAGCATAAACATGAGCCCTGAGGGATAGCAGGGGTGACAGAGTTGGGGCCACAGTGAGAGAACCAGCTAGACCACTGGAGAGTAACAGAGGTGATTTGGGCAAATCAGTAAGATGTTAACAATGAGCTGTTAGAATAAGGAGTGAAAATTACCGGGCCTTTTATTTATTTTATTTTATTTTTTTTGAGACAGAGTCTAGCTCTGTTGCTCAGGCTGGAGTGCAGTAGCACCATCTCGGCTCATTGCAACCTGTGCCTCACAGATTCAAACAATACTCCTGCCTCAGCCTCCCGAGTAGCTGGGACTGCAGGCGCCCACCACCACAGCTGGTTAATTTTTGTATATTTATTAGAGACGGGGTTTCACCATATTGGCCAGGCTGGTCTTGAACTCCTGACCTTGTGATCCGTCCACCTTGGCCTCCCAAAGTGCTGGAATTAGAGGCATGAGCCACGCTGCTCAGCCATTACTGGGCCTTTTAGTGCTTTCCTGACAAGAATGTAAAATACATTTTATGTAGAATTTCCCTCAGTAGAATTTCCCCTAAACCACAGAACACTTCCAATATATCAGCAGAGACTGGAGTTACCACCACAGTGTCCGAGTGGTCTGTGAGGACACACAGCAAGCAATGCTGTGTAATTCCCGCAGCCCGGCATCACGCAGCCACCCAGCGGGGCCTGGGGCCTTCCCAATCCTCAGGCTCTGACCTTGACCTTCTGCTTGTTTCTTAATCCTTTTGTCTAGTTGCCAGATGATGACAGTTTGTGATTCCTGGCCCCAACATATGGAGTGAGAGGTGTGCTTTGAGATCCTCTGGGAAAGTGTCTTATTTCAGCAAAGCCACACACTTAGTGATCAGGGTGCAGTCTCTACAAGATTCAAATCGCCTCCCCCTTTTACAAATTCCCTTCCTGCCTCCAGCAGCTCTCTTCCCAGTCATAGTTTCTACTGAATCCTCCGGTGTCCTTCCAGGCCCATGGATCCAAGAAGTAGCTGTCAGCCCCTCGGTAGAGTCAGGCAGAGCAGAAACCAACGTTTTAACCTTGGTCAAGTTATTTAACTTCTCTAAGCCTCTGCTTACCTGTGTATAAAATAGAAATGCAAATCAATAAGGCATTAAACAATGTAATTACTTAAATGGGATTAAATACATTGACAATTGTAAGCACCTAGCATGTAGTAGCCACTTAGCCAATGGTTCAGAAAGCCAGACTGAAGCTGGGTCAGCGTGGGTCAGCGTGGGGAATGTCAGCCCCGTGGCGGGAGCTGGAAACTTGAAACCACTCCCTCCTGGGCCATGGGGGTGAGGAGGCTGGGTTGAGGTGCCATAGGCCAGGGAGGAAAACGTCCTGATAGTTTAAGGGCAGAGACCCCCAGTCATATAAGACAAAGCTGGAAGGAATACCTATTTGGCCCCAGACAAGAGCTCGTTTCTAAGAATTTGTAGCAAAGACAGTTAATCACATCCTGAAGGTGCACAACTTCCAAGAGCATATTTTGAATGAGGGTATTAACAGGCAGAACTGGTTAGAAGAATCTTCTTATCTAAGCCACTGATACACAGATAGACTGGGATAGAGAAACTAGGTGGAGGGACAGACAGACACAGGCTGAGGTTATCCTCGGCCCCTAGAAAGAGAAGCCCAGGCTGACTCCCCGGTCATCAGCCCTGACTGAGCACTGCCTGTTCAGAGCCACGTGTCTCATTGTGTTGCGTGTGGTCTCTCAGCAAGACAGGGCCGTGTTTCTGGCTGCGTGCCTGTCAGGGCTGGTGCTTTCACCGGAAGATGCGGTCAGCTGCGGGACATGCAGCTGAGGTCCCCGGGAAGGGTTGATTCACGATCATGAGGTAGGAGCCCTTGTGGTCCAGGCAGAATAGGATGGAAAGCCTCATCTGTCCTGGCCTTGCTCCCTGCCACGTCACCTTCCAGGGGAATTTCCCATCCTAGCCTCCGCTCGGTGGGGCCCCTTTGGTGGGCGGCCCACAGCCTGGCTTCCTTCACGAGGTCGGGGCCAGAAGATTCTGAGGCCACACTTCAAGTTTCTTGTTTTCCCACAGGAGCCACGTAGCCAAAATGTCCCTATTAAGATCGGCAGACTCTTCATAATCACTGCAGATGGAATTTTTTTCTCCTTTTTAAAAATAATTATACTTTAAATGCTGGGATGCACATGCAGAACATTCAGGTTTGTTACATAGGTATACATGTGCCGTGGTGGTTTGCTGCACCCATTAACGTCATTTACATGAGGTATTTCTCCTAATGCTCTCCCTCCCCTAGACTCCCACCCACTGACAGGCCCTGGTGTGTGAAGTACCTCTCCCTGTGTTCATATGTTCTCATTATTCAGCTCCCACTTATGAGTGAGAACACGCAGTGTTTGGTTTTCTGTTCCTGTGTGAGTTTGTTGAGAATGATGGTTTCCAGCTTCATCCACGTCCCTGCAAAGGACATGAACTCATCCTTTTTTATGGCTGCATTGTATTCCATGGTGTATATGTGCCACATTTTCTTTATCCAGTCTGTCATTGATGGGCACTTGGGTTGGTTCCAAGTCTTTGCAATTGTGAACAGTGCTGCAATGAACATACGTGTGCATGTGTCTTTATAATAGAATGATTTATAGTCCTTTGGCTATATACCAGTAATGGGATTGCTGGGTCAAATGGTATTTCTGGTTCTAGATCGTTCAGGAATCATCACACTGTCTTCTACAATGGTTGAACTAATGGACACTCCCCCAACAGTGTAAAGCGTTTCTGTTTCTCCACACCTCACCAGCATGCAGACGGATTTTTGTTGTTTCTTTCTTCACTCAAGAGTTGGCAGCATCCTGGGGTGGTGTTGAGGCAGGCGAGGGAGCCGGAGCAGAGTGGAGCCTTCACCCAACTCTGCCCTCGAGTTTCCTTCTTGTTTAATCTCCTTCGTCTCCTTTATTCCTTTTTTTCCATCCCCATCACCTGCCTCTTCTCCTCGGCACGTAATTAGGATCAAGTCTTTTTTAACTTAAAATAAAAATCAGAGGCCAGGCGTGGTGGCTTACGCGTGTAATTCCAGCACTGTGGGAGGCCGAGGCGGGCGGATCACGAGGTCAGGAGTTTGAGTCCAGCCTGGCCAACATAGCGAAACCCCGTCTCTACTAAAAAAAAAGACAAAAAATTAGCTGGGCGTGGTGGCACACGCCTGTAATCCCAGCTACTGGGGAGTCTGAGGCAGGAACATCGCTTGAACCCAGGAGGCAGAGGTTGCAGGGAGCTGAGATGGCACCACTGCACTCCAGCCCGGGTGATAGTGCAAGACCCCATCTCAAAAGAAAATCATAAAAACAAACCTTGAGGTGGTCAGACTGTGGTTTCTCTGCCGCTTCTTTCCCTCCAGTCCTCTCCCCTCCCACCCCTCCCTTCTTTTCTTCCTCCCACAAATATTTGTTGACCACCTGCTGTGTGCCGGGCACGATTCTAGCCTCTGAGGAGGCAGCTGGGAACCAAGCTAAAGCCGTAGCCGTCATGGAGCCGACCTTCTCCTGGGGGGGACACCGACAGTAAGCAAGCAGATGGGCGGCTTAGACAGCATCTTCCGCGCAGGGCACCTGCCAGCAGGTGTGAGGAAGTGAGCGTGCCTGGAAGGGAGGGGGCCAGGGGAGCGAGGCCTTGGATCTGGACATAGGGCCTGTGATCGGGCACGAATGTCATTCTTGGTGTCCTACAGAGTCGTCAGTGCGTGATGAGCAGAGGTGTACCGCGGTCTGAATTTGGTTTGAACGTTTGCTGTGTCTTGTCGTGGAGCACTGCATAAATACTGGTTGAAGTTGTGATTCTCACACGTATTTACCAAGCTCTTACTTTGTGGAGGGTTGATGGGAGAGAGGGGAGTCCCTGCCCTGTTGGACTTGACAGTCAAGCTCTCCAGCCCCGCCCCGCCTGCCCCTGCCTTCGCCACAGCGTTTATCTCCTCCGGCCACGCCGCCCGCACCCGGCCCTGGCTGCACATTGACTTTGCTTTCCTTCAGCTCGCCCCAGCTGTGGGATGCGGGCTCTGAAACCAGCCTGCCTGGATTCAACATCTGGCTCTGCTGCTTACTAGCTGTGTGACCTGGGGAAACTTACTTCCCTCTCTGAGCCTTAGTTTCCTCATGTTTACAATGAAGATGACTAGCTTCCCTTCAGGCTCTGGAAAGCATGAAACGAGGTGTCACGTAGAGCTTAGGACTGTGTGGCCCCCTCAGGCCTCAGTTACACTGAGTCTTGTCATTAAGTTGTATCATACCCTTGGCGGTCCCGGTATCATCCACATTTTGTAGGTGAGGCAGCCAAGGCCCACGGAGAAGCCAAAGACCCATAGAGCTCCCCCGAGAGAGTTTCCAGCCTCTGGATAGAGGAGGGCAAAATTGCTTCTGCAAAGTAGAGAAACCTGAGCAATTTTCAGATTAGAAAATGACCCTCTTTGCCAGGGTTTGTTTAAAGACTATGGTGGAGAATTCATCAAGCAGCTATGTTTTCTACAATGAAATTAAACCATGTGGGGACACAGCAAGGGATAATGATTCACTTGCGATTCTGAAGACGTGGTTTTCATATCACCCCTGTGGGCAAATGCTGGGGAAAGCTGGCACGCCAGAGTGCGTGCGTGGTGCAGCCAGGCCCCTCAGCAGATGCAGCGACAGGGTTCTTCGTCCTGGACAGGGGCTCGTGCCATCTTGCCTCTGCGGGGGTTGACCCCGTAAAAGAGCCATTGCCGCTATTTCTCAAAACTGGAACTTCAGAAGCGGGGCTGATTGCATCTGTCAACACGGGAGAAGGCTCAGAGAGGGGAAGTGGCTTTCCCAGGGTCACACAGCTAGTAAACAGTGGCGCCAGGTGTTGAACGCAGGCGAGCTGCCTTCAGAGCCCACATTCAACAGCTGGGGCGAGCTGAAGGAGAGCAGGGCCAGTGTGGAGTCAGGATTGGGTGGGCAGGATGGGCGAAGGAGGTATATACTGTAGTAAAACGGGGCAGGCCAGGCCGGGTTGAAGAGCTTGACTGTAAATTCTAGCTGCCCGTCTGGCACAACTCACAAGGGCGCCTCTCTTGGCTACGTCACCTCCTGGCACTGCCTCGAATCTCAGTCAAGCTCTGTCCTGACCCAGAGCCTTTTACATCCCATGTCCAGGTTACCCACCCTCTTCTCACGCTCTTCCTGGCCTATTCCTCATCTCAGCTGAAATGCCATCTCTTCAGAAAAGCCTTCCCCGAGCAGCCACCCAGTTCCTTCCTCACGCTGTGGGTCCATCCCAAGCTCGTAAGGCGTAGCGTAATGACAGGTGTATTTCCCAGCGGTTTCTTCCCTGGTCTGTTGTCTCAGTGAGTCTAGGAACCATGTTAGGGTTGGTCGCTGTGGCAGTTCCAGGCCTGAAACGGGGATTTAGTGAATATTTGTGAATGAATGAGCAAATGAATGAACAGCCAGAATTCAAATTCCAGCATATATGTTGCTTTTGGAATATCACACCTATTAAGGCTTCAAGATTTCAAGTCTTTGCCTGCAGGACATGTGGCTTCCTGGGTCCTGCCACCCGCTGCCCTTACTTCCCCCAAGGAAAATATATACCTGCCAGTCACAGCAGCGCCTTGCTTCTGGTGATACAAAAGTGACAGCATGTGTGACTTCAAAGTGTGACTTGTGGCTCCTGGAGTCGCTGGAGACCGGGCATCTATACAGCCATGGAGAGGCATTCTTACATGAACCAGTCCCTTCCCGTCCCCTTCCTGGGGACTCAGTAGAGACAAGAGCCCAGGTTGGCAGGGCGGGAGCTCTGGGCCCAGAGCCCCACAGCTTGAGTTTAGGCTTCAGCATCGCGCGTGGGTATCTGCGCCATCATGGGGCAGCCCTGGGTCTCCCGTAGCCCCAGCTTACCCACAGATATGGCACGATTACCCCGTGAGGCACCAGGAGCTGCTGTGGGGTAGCCAGTGTAGTGTTCAAGAGGTAGGTGGGCTTTGCAGGCAAACTCCCCGGGTTCAAATCTCAGCTCTGCCATTTAGGAGCTGAGTGAACTTAGGGATGTTAAGTGACCTCTCTGAGCCTCCGTTTCCTCATCAATTGAATAATAGTAGCTCCTCCCCATTTACGTTGCTGGGATAAAGAATTGAGTTAAGTAGTCCCTGGCATGTAGTAAGTGTTCCTTTAAATAAGCTGTAATCGTCGGCGTTGAGGAAGCCCACGCGGCCTTTGTGCACGGTGGCGTCTGAGCCACTGGGCAGTAGCGTCTGGGGCTGTGCTGTCAAGGTCAGCAGCTGTGGCTCGGGAGTGTATTGCAAGATAAACGCTGTCTTTCAAAGACTTAGTATTGACACATGGAAAATACCTCCTTCATGTTTTTTTTTTTTTTTTTTTGTATTGATTACATGTGGAAACAAAAATATTTTGGATAGCTTAAGTTAAAATAGGTTATTAAAATAATTCTTAACATTGCAAAACGTGGGCTGCGAGTATGCTGGTCTAGAAAACAGGGACAGTGACAGGAGCAAGAGCCTTGCTGCTTCTAACGTGTGTATTTGCTCCTCGGTCAAGGCAGGCTGCCCACGGGTCCCACTGGGGAAAACACTGTTCCCGTGAGTTTGTCACAACAGGCACTGTGTCTGCTGCGTGCACGTGGTTATTAGTACCACCGCCTAAACACTGTTACTGGTATCACTACTTAAACATTCCCACAAGCAGATGGGGATAAATTGTCAAATCAGATCAGGATCTGCCCACATGTTGCCAAACACAATCAGTGCAGAGTGCCTGAGACGGGCGGGCAGTTTGAGCTTTCTCCTCTGCCTAAAAACTGGGCAGTCCCTTGAGGCCTCCTTCTGAGGTTTACAAGGTAAAAGAGAGTCTGATGAAGGAATTCAGTTTATTCATTCAATAAACATTCATTCACCAGCCTGCTGTGTGGACGACACTGTTCTAGATGTTAAAGACACAGCTGAGAGCAAGACAGGTGAAGAGCAGTCTCATCCTCAGAGCTCATATTCCAGAAGGGAGATCGGCCAGGAAACTCAGATCGTGACAAGTGCTATGAAGAAGAGAAAATGGGGTGGTGGTTTGCATTGTGGAATACTACACAGCCATGAAAAAGAGTGAACTACTGCTGTGTACACTCATATGTGTGAATCACACAGAGATAATACTGAGTGAATAAAAGCCAGACACAAAAGACGGTATCCCGTATGATTTCATTGATCTGAAGTTCAAGAACTTGCAAAACTAACTTGTAGGAATAGAGGTCAAAATAACGGTTACTTTTGAGGAAGAGGTTTGATTAGGAGGACTCATAGGAGCCCCTAGGTGCTGGAAATATTCAGGTTTGATCTAGGTGGTAGTTGTACAGGTGTATGGTGTAGGGAAAATGCCTGAAGCTGTATTCTTGAGATTTCTGTACAGCCCCAGGCGTGTGTGCTGTAGTCGTTATCTATTGCAGTGGAACAAAATACTACAAAACTTAGCAGCCTAAAACATAAGCATTATTATGTCCCGTCATCATGGTGGGTCAGGAATCTGGTACTGACTTCGTTGGGTGGTTCTGGCTTAGTATCTGTCATGAAATAGCAATCAAGACACTGGCCAGAGCTGCAGTCATCTAAAAAACTGGCAGAGGCTGGGAGCTCTCTGCTTCCACTTTGGCTCTTCACGTTTGCCTAGCAATTGAGTGCCGGTTATTGATGGGAGGACTCAGTTTCTTGCTATGTGGACCTGTCCATGGGGCTGGTTACCTGTCCTCTTGAAATGTCAGCTAGCTTCTCCAGAGCAAGAGATTCAAGAGAGAGCAAGCAAGAAGGAAGTGACAGTGATTTTTGTGATCTAGTGTCAGAAGTCACACACGGTCACTTTCACCATATTCTGTCAGAAGCAAATCACTCAGTCCAGGACACACTCAAGGGGAGGGGAATTAAGCTCCATCCCTTAAAGGGGGTAGGATCAAAGGAAAAAAGGGTGATGGGTTTTGGAGGAGGTGACGTTGAAGCCGGACTCTGAGAACAGAGCCATGTGAAGATCAGGGAAAAGCATTGAGCCAGAGGGAAAAGCAAGGGCAAACGCTTTGCCTCAGCAGTGAGTCACTGAAAGGTTACAAAGAAGACCGACATGGCCAGAGGCTCATGAGCAAAGGAAAGGAGTAGCTGACGTTGGCAAGCAGGCAGAGTTTGGATTTTATTCCAAAGGTGACCAGAGCCATATGAGGAGTTTGCTCCTCTGATGAGCATTTTGAACAGCATGCTCTGACTGCCGTGGATGGTACTGAAGCAGGAATGGAAATAAGGGATCACTTCAGAGGCCCTCACCAGAGGTGATGGCAGCTTGGTGGACAAGTCCCTGGCTCTACCTCTGTGGTCCACTATCATCAGATCCTTCCAGGGTTCCATTATCAAGCAGGACCCCCACCCACAGGAGACACACAGAACACACACTCCCATCAAAAGCAGTAGGGAGATGCACAGCTGTCTTCGCTGATGGCAAGGAGGGAAGGTTCTTTTTGCCCTGAGGAGGATCGACTTTGAGCATCAACAGGAGCTCTGTGTTGTCCGACAGGGCTCCGCTTTGGCGAGGCGGCCTTGGCTGGGTTATTTTTACCCATCTCGTGACGCCTGCGTGCTGGTCTTTCCAGATAGATGCCTTCCTTCCAAACAAAGAGTGTTTTAATCCTGGAGAAGTACTTGG
This sequence comes from Sapajus apella, assembly GCF_009761245.1. Taxonomy (NCBI): domain Eukaryota; kingdom Metazoa; phylum Chordata; class Mammalia; order Primates; family Cebidae; genus Sapajus; species Sapajus apella. The sequence continues at coordinate 45,646,988 of NW_022436944.1, forward strand.
TGGTTGCCACTGGCATTTGATTTTGATGTGACAAAATGAAACGACTTGGGTTCCCTCCAGAGACAGGACCAGCCGGGAGCTGTGAGGGGGATACCTGTTTCACATGGGACCCGTCCTGTTTCAGGCTGGGGCAGGGGCAGGGGCAGGGGCAGGGAAGGGAGGCTCCTCAGATAAAAGAAGACATTGAGCTGAAGACATTCCTTCTCAGGCCATGCGCGTTCGGCTTTGGATGTACCAGTTGTACTTGGTTTCGGCTTTGAACTTCCTAGCAAGAGAGGCAACAGAACATAGTTTAAATGCCTCATCTGAACCTAAACACATGCTAACTTTTGAGCGGAAAACTTTTTTGGATAGAATAGTTAGAAACATTTGAGTGCTGCATTTGGATGTGGATTTCTAAGTGAGTTACTGGCAATTTGCAAAGTCCTAAATCCTGGTCTTCTGTTCCTTTCCAGCGAATCTCTGGATTCTTTGATTTTTGCAGAGGACAGATCTCATGCATTCCTTTCTCGGCAGCATGCTAAAGCTGCAAAGACATGTCTAGTACCCATGTGATTCCAGACTAGAAACGTGTCTGGGGATTTGAGGCCCATCAATATTGGGCATGCCAACTTCATTATTGTTGAGACAGGGTCTCTCTCTGTCGCCCAGGCTGGAGTGCAGTGGCGTGGTCTCAGATCACTGCAACCTCCCCTTCCCAGTTCAAGCGATTCTCTGGCCTCAGCCTTCCCAGTAGCTGGGACAACAGGTGTGTGTCACCAGGCCCAGTTTCACTGTGTGGGCCAGCCTGGTCTCGAACTTCTGACTGCAGATGATCCACCCCCCTTGGCCTCCCAAAGTGCTAACTTTGACCGTCACTTGCTAACTTCCCATACAGGTGGTATTTCCTAATGTTCCTCCAGGTAGTTGAAGGGACATGAGGCTGGGGATTGGACGACCTGTATTCTAGGCTCCGTCACCATTGCTTGTGTGATCTTGAGCACCACACTTTACCTCCCAGGGCTTTCAGGGGAAATGTGAGGCTTTATGCCCAGTGCCCTCTGGGTCTTCTTACTGCTCTGACATTGGGAATGGCTTCATACCTCGTCAGCTACCAAGATGAACTGAAACAGGCCAACCAATCAGGAACACAGAGGAAATGGCTGGGCTAGCTCAGAGAGGCCCTTGGGCAAGTATGTGGGAGGTGAAAATGATCACCCATCCAATGAAGAGAGATCGTGGTAGTGTTTTGATAACCACACACATTAACAATCAGATGCTAGTTCACTGTGTCACTTGATCATGTAGTAGGAACATTAAGAAGTTTGAGGACATGTCCTGATTTAGATACCTCTACCACCCCTCCCAATATAAAGTGACGTTTGTGTTTCCAGGCCACAAGCTCTGCACTGCTCTGCACCAGGCGGGCCACCGTGAATAGCTGTGCCATTATGTGCTGCCCAAAAGTGCCCAGTAAGGCTTATACTGAAATTGGTACTGGGCTAAAGATTAATCTTAGAGAGGTGTCTAGGCTTGGGTATTGGCATGAAAAGGGAATGAGGCAGCTATGTAGCAATGGTTAAAAGCACAGGTTCTAGGAAAAGCCTAAATCAAATCATTCTACTGGCTTATGTGACCTAGCATAAGCTATTCACATTTGTTTCCCCGTCTGTAAAACGGGGTAATAGTAACACTTAACTCATGAATTGACAAGAGAAATGATACATTAAAGTGTTTAGTGTGGTACCTGGTACATAGTAGGTGATCGATAAAACATTAGCTATTATTGTATGTTAAGGATGAGGAGTGCTACTCATTCACAATTTTCCTCTCAGTTTTAACCAATAAGACACTGAAGTCAGGCTTGAAATATATATATACCAGCAGAGGCGCTGCACGCCCTCTGCAGGGCATCCCAGTGCCTTCCTGCAAACCACACTGGAGTCTTTTCCGTAGGAAGAAGGCTGGCTTCCAAGTCACTGCCTTCTTGGAGATTTAGAGAACACAAAAGCATGTGACCATTGCAATGTACGTGTCCCATCGTGGTTCATGTGGTCCAGTGGGTGTGAGGCTCTGTGGACCCATCACCAGTCAGAAAGGACTGTCTTCACCATGGGAAGTGTCATTGTCCCAAACCCCCCGTGTTTCCCTGACGAGATGAGAGATTTGACAGAAGTTCTTGTTCTAGGAGCCCTGGTGGGAATATGGGCAGGGTGGAGAGGGCTTTCCTACAGGGAGGTCCGTCCTGGGCAGGGTCCTGTGTCTTCCTCAGAGGCCCCTCCTTTCTGCACATGGCCATGTAACAGGAAGAATGCAGGACTTTCTGAGCACATCTGCCTTTCTGTAGGTTGATGCTGAGGTGGACATTTCCAGGACTAGACCCAGTCAAATTGAGCTCCTGTATCTGGGAAAAACTCTCAACTTCTTCAGCCTTCTGGGTTATTCACTTTTGTCCAGGTGGGATTTACTTCTGTCCTTCAAGCAGCTCTGAAACATTTTCAGAGGCAAAAGTCAAGTACGGAAACCTGGTCAGCAGAAACGTGGTTCTGGGTGGGAAATGCTCTGGAATGCACAGAGCTCCTTACCAGCAGTTAGGTTAACAGGGCAGTGGAAACATGAGCCAGGATGGAGTATCTACTGAAGCGAGGCATTTTTAGTTTGTTTGGCTCAGAGTGAGGCACAGGGCAGTGAGCAGGAGTCTCCTTAGTAGCTGGCGCCCCACGGAGCCGACCAGATTATGTGTCAAGCATGCACTGGGTGGGATTGGGAGACTCTGGCAGAGTGACTGAAGCTTTTTGCCTATATAAATCCTGCCTTCACTTCAGGGTTTGGTGGAAATGCCACCTCTTCTCTGTGGATCTGCCCTTGATGTCCTCTTGGCTGTTTCTGAGCTTTCCTTCTTCTGAACTCTGTAGTACCTTGCTGGTTTCACTCATGTGCCTTGTGTTATAGCTGTCTGTGTAACTCTGTGACCAGAGGCATCATGGAAGAGAGAACCTAACTTGGGTTTGAGTCAGATCCATTTACATGTTAACTATGTGACATTGGGCACATCACCTACTTTTCTGAGCCTTAAATCCTTCATCTGTAACAGAATAATAATATTCACTTTACCAGGCTGCTTGAACGATTGAATATAGGGTATGCACAAAACTTGATACATACTATGCATTTAATAAATATTGTCACTTATTGATTATAGACTTGTAAGCTCTTAAAAAATAGAATCTTATTCATCTTTTTTAATCTCTAGCACCTGGCATAGTGCCTGGGACATAACTAGGTACTCTGTACATGTTTATTTGAATAATGAACTACTTTTAATGTAAAGGTATTTCTCAAAATTTCTTTTGTCTGGTTTAGTGTTTCCTAAACAACTTTAGCCTCTGAGTTTTGATTTCTGTAGTCTTTTAATAAAAGACCTAAAGAAAACATTCAACATGTGAAAGGGGGCACAGTGCCCATGTGATATAGGAGCTTCTTGGAAATCTTCATGCTATTTCCTGCTTACATCTGATTGATGTCTTCAGGACAGGCTGGCTTAGATCATCCATCAATTTTTTTTCCCTTCCAGATTCTTAGAATTTGCACCAGGTATACCCCAGAACAAGACACCATGACTTTTTCAGACGGCCTTACCCTAAATCGAACTCAGATGCACAATGCTGGATTTGGTCCTCTGACTGACCTTGTGTTCACCTTTGCCAACCAGCTCCTGCCTTTGGAAATGGATGACACAGAAACAGGCCTTCTCAGTGCCATCTGCTTAATCTGTGGAGGTACCAACTATGTAGAAAAGCCTCATGAAATTCCATGAAGAACAGTTTATACTTGTAATTTGTGAAAAATCCCTCATTTCCCTTTTGGAGTTGCTTTTCCATGGGATAAGATGTGATAAAGCCAGGCATACGTGCCTGGGTTCACTGTATTTTTCCATGTTGTTACAAATTAAATCATGGTATTTGGGATCCTTCTGCTCAGAAAGAAATCCCAGAAAGCTGTTTCTCTAGTTGCCACAGGTTTTGTTTTTTCTTAAAGGCAAGATCAGACTATTGTAAAATAAATTGCCTGGGGACATAATAATGACAAGGGACCTGCATGTGCTGTTATTTAGCGGGTAGACATACAAGTTTTTGGCTGGGCCCTCCCATCAACCCGTGGAGGACTGGGATAAAATTGAGCTTTCTTCTTCGTAGTGACCCCTACTGGCCTACAGGAGGCTGAATCCTAAGTGTTTAAAAAGTAATGGCTTTAATTAAGAAGCAGATTTACTTTGTGCCAAAATAACCATCCTGCTCAAGGTTTGTTTTAATTCAGTTCGGTAGTGACACCTTCTGGTCACAGGAGGTAGTTCTTTCCCTGGGACAAAAGCAACCAGCCATCAAAATGTTTAGACTACCAAGGGGGGTGATTTATTTATTTATTTTAGATCAATCAAGTATCATTGCTTAAAGCAATGGCGTTAAGTCTGCAAATCTGTATATGTAATTGAATTACCAAATTAATGAAGTCATACCAGTAGGAATAAGGAAACAAGGAAGAGGGGGAAAGGGCAGAAATCCTGATTTTGTTTAATACTTTATTCCTGGTATCTAGACCGCCAGGACCTTGAGGAACCAACAAAAGTAGATAAGCTACAAGAACCATTGCTGGAAGCGCTAAAAATTTATATCAGAAAAAGACGACCCAGCAAGCCTCACATGTTTCCAAAGATCTTAATGAAAATCACAGATCTCCGCAGCATCAGTGCTAAAGGTATGTCTTTGTGCGCTCTGTACTATGGTCACAACACAGACTTGAGGGCCTTACCAGGTTGTGTGTCTTTATTTCTCAATTCAGGATGTTTACTGGCTTTTTCTCATTGAAATCAAAAGGAAATAACTCTCCCCTTTAAGAAAAAAATAAAGAAAAGAAAACCTCAAGTCTTACCCTATTAAATGATCTTAATAAATGATTGAGAGCTTTAAAATTCATGGCTGATTAGAAAAACATGGTTTTCAAGAGAATGTACTATATGGACAGGCGAAATTTCTAGGTTCATACATTTAATTCCACTTCATATATTTAATTAAATATCTAGGTTCACACATGTAATCTCTGGTTTATGTAACCTTGACTCCAGTTTTTCCTAAACATCCAAACCTTAAGAAAAATGAATAGTACTTAGGATTATCGTTAATGGTTAAGTTTCTCTCCATCACTTTAGCCATTGCTGTCTTGTGTATAGGCAGATTTCCTTCTGCACACTTCTAAGCAAAGGAATTCTTGCCTTCCTAAGAGGGATAAATACTCTTTGCCTAGTGATTTTCTGTTTATGTAGCAACTCAAGCAATTATAGAGGTGCCTAGAGCCATATCACAGTTGAGTGTTAGAGAAAGGTTTTTCTATGGAGAGAGACAACTCAGCAGCTATCCCTGGTACCAAATGGGCTATTGCCATTCTCCTTCCCCATCAGACTACTTACTCTGTCTCTGAAGGTTTTTGCTAGCCAAGGAATCAACTCTGTGTTTCAGAAAGTGCTTAAATGCACCAGGAACTTGTTTAACAAGCAGTCTTAATCCTTGAGCTCCTTCTTAGGTTTCCTGGATGAGCATTTTGAATTCATCCTGGCATGGAATTAGGAGCAGATACCAGTGTAGTTGTGAATATGGTATCTTTTTTAAAAATGAGGCTGTTTAACTTAATACTGTCATCCTGTATAGATAACTAGACTAGCGCTATCTAATAGAATTGACTGCAGTAACAGAAATAATCGGTACTCCACAGTTCAGCAGCGACTAGACACATGAGGTTCTTGAGCACTTCAAGTGTGGCTTATGCAACTGAGGCAGTGTTTTTCTAATTTCATTTAACAAATTTAAATGTAGCTACCTAGTGGCTACTATACTGGACAGTACACTGCTAAATCAAGTTGTTAATAATCATTACACATTGTGAATTCCTGTTTGTGGGTAACTGGCATCAACCTTTTTCAAGATTCGTTAGTTTCCTCAAGAACTTTTCTTTGTAAATTGTTATTTCCTGAAACTGAGGCATCAAATTTAAACATCACCACATCTTTGCTCCTTTCTCTAACGTAAAAATGTTTTAATGGTGTAAAATAAGGATAACCTCTGTGAGGCATTGTTTGCATAATTTTCTTATCCAAGGAAGCAACAGTATGTTATTGCTTGCATTAAAGATAAGTTCTAGCGGATCATAAAAAGCCCCTCTCAACACACTGTGAGTCTGAGCTGAACTTCACAATAAACATGGTTTTTGGTGGGTGCAATTCCCATTTCAAATACATTTATCTTTGTATTTATGCGAGTGATGATAATTGATGGGTCCTTTTCAATAAAAGTAAAAGCCACTTGATTTCTGTATTTCATAATTCCTAAGCAAAAGTCTTAGGAAACACCTCTGTTAAAATACATGAAAGTTGGTCCCTGGTTATCTCTTATAGCTTAACTCCTTGTCTTAACCAGATTTGCATTCTCTCTTTTTAAAAGGTGCAGAACGTGTAATTACCTTGAAAATGGAAATTCCTGGATCAATGCCACCTCTTATTCAGGAAATGCTGGAGAATTCTGAAGGACATGAACCCTTGACTCCAAGTTCAAGTGGTAACACAGCAGAGCACAGTCCTAGCATCTCACCCAGCTCGGTGGAAAACAGCGGGGTCAGTCAGTCACCACTGGTGCAATAAGACATTTTCTAGCTACTTCAAACATTCCCCAATACCTTCAGTTCCAGGATTTAAAATGCAAGAAAAAACATTTTTACTGCTGCTTAGTTTTTGGACTGAAAATATATTAAAACTCGGAAGGACCAAGAAGTTTTCATATGTATCAATATATATATACTCCTCACTGTGTAATGTACCTAGAAATACAGACTTTGCAAATTCTAAAAATTCAGCCATTTCATGCAACCAGAAACTAGTTAAAAGCTTCTATTTTCCTCTCTGAGCACTCAAGATTGCATGGCAAAGACCCAGTCAAAAAGATTTACCCCTGGTTAAGTTTCTGAAGACTTTGTACATACAGAAGTATGGCTCTGTTCTTTCTATACTGTATGTTTGGTGCTTTCCTTTATGTCTACTCAAAATAATCAAGACACCAAGGTGATGAAATAGACTACTGTACCTGTCCACCCAAGTTCAAAAAGATAACTGTCTTGCTTTCATGGAATAGTCGAGACATCAAGGTAAGAAAACAGGACTCTTGTACAGTATGACAAGATGAGGCTGAAGATATTCTAATTTAGTTAGTATGGAAGCTTGTCTTTCCTCTTTCTGATGCTCTCAAACTGCATCTTTTATTTCATGTTGCCCAGTAAAAGTATACAAATTCCCTGCGCTAGCAGAAGAGAATTCTGTATCAGTGTAACTGCCAGTTCAGTTAATCAAATGTCATTTGTTCAACTGTTAATGTCACTTTAAATTAAAAGTGGTTTATTACTTATTAAATGACATAACTACACAGTTAAAAAAAAAAAGTACATTTTTACAGTAATGATAGCCTCCAAGGCGAAAACACTTTTCAGTGTTAATAAGTTTTTGTTTACCTGTTCATAAGCCATTAGGGAAATTTCATGGGATAATTAGCAGGCTGGTCTACCACCTGGACCACATAACTCTAGTGTCCTTCCTGATTCGTGCCTGATATTGGGATATTTTTTTTTCGGCCTTCTTGATGCCAAGGGGCTGATATTAACTCCCAAAGACACAGGCATAGAATCTGCCTCCTTTGACCTTGTTCAATCACTATGAAGCAGAGTGAAAGCTGTGGTAGAGTGGTTAACAGATACAAGTGTCAGTTTCTTAGTTCTCATTTAAGCACTAGTGGAATTTTTTTTTTTTTTTTTTTTTGATATATTAGCAAGTCTGTGATGTACTTTCACTGGCTCTGTTTGTACATTGAGATTGTTTAACAATGCTTTCTATGTTCATATACCGTTTACCTTTTTCCATGGAGTCTCCTGGCAAAGAATAAAATATATTTATTTTAAAGGTGTGTGGGAGCTTTTACCTTCAGTAAAGAGAGAACACAGGTCCATTTTTAATGTTTAAATTTCATTTCAAAAAGCCGGTCTGTAGTCTGTATCCATGACAATTAAAATCTGTGCTAATGCACGGCAGTCTATAACAATGCTACAAGCCAATCAGACAGTACGTGACATTTCATGAGTAAAAAAGAGCATAAAACTGTATGTGTAAGAACAAAATGTTAAAAGGCCTACCACAATAAAAAACCATCAATTACATCATCACATTAAAATAAGCCAGATGTACAAAAGTCTGAGACAGAAAAGACAAAAGGACAACACAAGGTATCTGTTGGAAAATGTTTGTGCTCTTTGGGCACTTAATTGAACATTGCAAAATCAACATCGTCGTCATCTTCATCAGACTCTGCAAAGTATTTAACTTCTTTCCTAGCCCGACCGGTTCGTGGCAGAGAAGGTGGCTCAGAAGGGAAGTCGGAGGGGAAGATGTCCACATCCGAATCCTGATCAAAAGATGTTTTCTTCGGTTTCTAGATATTTTTATAATAGATTTAAAAATTAGAAGACTAGTATTAAGAACTAGCACTCCTCATACTTTGCTTATGTTTAGGAAGTATTACAAATAATGGTGCTTTTAAAATTACTAGAATCGTAATGCTAACCTAAGACCAGTTACCTTATTTTTTGGAAGAATACAAAGGATTACATACAATAATTCGCCACCTTGTTCTAGCCTCAAAAATGTAACGCCTTTATTCCTGAAATTATTATACATTACCCAAAAAGTATACACAATGCCCTGATTAGTAAAACTTCAAACTTTCCTATTGGTAAGTACATATTAAGAATTAGCACTTTTCATATACTAATTTAGTTGTACATTTAACTTTGTATAATACAGAAATCTAAATATATTTAATGAATTCAAGCAATATATCACTTGACCAAGGAATTGGAATTACAAAATGTTTGTGTGGATATATACCAGATGAGTACTATGAGTAGTTTTATGTGTCACCAGACTTGGTTATTGCCAAGTTATATAGCACCAAAAGCTGTATGATTCTGGTTACCTGGTTTACAGAAGTATCAGACTAGTAAAACTTTGATATACATGAGGACATTAAAACCATGCTGAGTATCATTTGACTTTGATTCAGAAAGTACTTTAGTATCTCTCAGTACTTCAGTGTTGTCATCGTGAGCAACTGCCTTTTATATTCAGTACTGTAACCATACTAGGCCTTTGTGTGGCATTCTCTAGATAATTCTTTTTTACACAATAAATTCCTCATTCACTTGGAAAAACAAAAAAAGAACTCATGGAAGGAAACAAGACTCATGCACCGTGTGTAGTACGCACTGTGTTTTAAAAAATGCAAAGAGTCACCGAGGTGGACCCGAGACAAAGAAGACGACTGGAAGGAAGAGGTCAGTGTGGAACTCAACATAAAGCTACGATCATCTACACTGGTATTTTTTAGTTTTACTAAGAAGAGAAAAAAACGGGTAAGGGGAGCTGATGTCATTCATTACCTAAAAGAAATAGTGTACTTCTGGAAAAGGGTCAGACTAATTGGGAAAATTAGCCACAGTCAAATGAATTCAATTAAAAAGAAATCAAATTAGCCCTGGTCAAATAAATGCAAGTTAAAAGCAAACAGTCTTTAGTCTGAAAAATAATTCAGTCTAAAACCAGTCTAATAATAGGTAGCATAACACCACCAGCTCAATGGATGAAATGGAAGATTCTAAGTGGGTTAATTTATAGCACACTGTTATGCAAGAAATAATCCTGATTATGTAAATTTATACTTGAATAATTCCTTAACCATATACAAGCCCCCATATTGATAGGAGATGCTAGGTGGAAAGCTGTTAGAGGATTGTAGTAATAAGCAAACTAAGTCAATTACAGATTTTTTTTTTTTAAAAAGCGACGCACTAATGTGCAATGATGTTCTCGGTTACCTTGCTTGTTGTTTTGGATGTTTTCCTGCCAGGGGTGTAATCACCTTCATTTTCAGAACCAGATGCTTTCCTTTTCTTTGCCCCTCGGCCTTTACCTTAAAATGATACAAAAGGTTTTTTCTTCCATGGGTAAATGCAGTATAAAAAGATAAATGTCACAACAGTATAGTTTATTTCTTTAGCATGCCCCATCAGTGGAGCACTGCGGTTCTGATCTCTTCCTATGAGTGACTATAAACAATTTGGCAGCAGCATTTCAATTCTGGGGTTGACATGACTAAAGACTTTTTCACAAATACATTTAAACTAGTGGGAAAGTCCCAGAGACAAATTTTATGACGAATCCCCTCACGCATAAAACATTTGTATTTGCTATGTGGTCCTTGAGCTTGAAAAGGAAGTATCTTGGAAGAGTGCTTTCAATTTCCAATTTGTCATGGACCCAATACTTTTAAAAGTACAACAGAACACAAATCACTAAAAAAATCACATGCTTTTTTATTAACACAAAATTATTATAAAGGTCACTCAGTTTATAATTGTTTACTCAGTTTGACTTATCAAACACTAGTAACAACCAGTTACATGTCCCACACTTTGAGTAACACAGTCTGAGAACCACCCAGTATTAACTATAAAATGTCAAATACGTATTCCTTCCCAGACCTAGACTCAGCACATGCAGCATTTTTTTCACCTACCTAACCTCTTATTCTCATCACTGGAGGTGCAAGGAGAAAATGGAATATTTAAGTAGGGGCCAGATTTCTCCATCCCACAATGATGCCAATGAAAGAAAACAGAACTAAATTGCAATTGTAAATCTTTAAAAATTCCTCGAGAGCTAAATTGTACAAGTACAAAGATAGCCTTAAATAATCTTGGGATGTCATATTTGATCAAATGAATCGAGGAAATAGCATTTTTCAATTTATAAAGGCTTCCAATCCTGCAACCTCAAATACTACCTTCCCAGTCACTACGATTCTTTGCCACTCTATTACCTCCATTTCCCTGTGGGTCTATAGTTCTTTATCCCAACCACTCCTTTAAGAAATCTGAGAAACACACTGAGGAAAATATCCTTCGGCTGAATAAAAGGTTGAGCAGCTACCCTCAGAGCACATCATGTCTTACAAACATATTTAACACAGCATCTTTAAGGGCTTTCCCGATTCTGAAGACAGAGCGGATGCCATGGAGAACCAGTGCTGGTTCCTTGTGTGGCCCTGAGTACAGTTATTTCTTAGGTGAGAAAAACATTCTAGCCTAAGAGTCCTGGATCTACCCCATTCCAGTAAGTATCACAGTTTAATTAGTGTGGAGTGCTAATCTGACTTTTTAATAAGTTCCAGTGAGTTGGCTGTAGGAGAGGATTTGGACCACTCTTAGGGATTCATATTTAACCTCTTTGAGCCTCAACTTTTTAAATTTGTAAAATAAAGTAACAGAACTAAATTGGTATTCCTCCTTTGGACCCTAACTGAGCGTTGATTCCTAGACACGCTGCGTATTGAGGAGTAAAGCAATTTAAAACAAAGTACCCAGCCTCTCTAAATTCGACGAGGTAGAAAAAATTCAATCTTTTCCATGCAGTTTATGTTTAAGGGTTATAAGAAGATAATCCTCACCTTTTGGTGTTGTAGTCTTCTTTGGAATGCCAAATTCTGAATCTGAGTCAGAGTTTACAGTCTCTACTATTTTCTTCTGCTTGGGGGCTCTCTTGGGCTTAGGAGCTGTATCTGAAGATGGTTTTCCTAGTGAGCAAATTTCCATTTCACAGGTCAATAAAATATACTTACCAATAAACCAAACTGAAGTGAGTCCTATATAAATGGAATTTCTTACAGCTGATTAAAAATTGAGTCACCTGGCCGGGCTTGGTGGCTCACGCCTGTAATCCCACCACTTTGGGAAGCTGAGGCAGGTGGATCACCTGAGGTCAGCAGTTCGAGACCAGCCTGGCCAACATGGTGAAACCCTGTCCCTACTAAAAATACAATCGATGGGCATGGTAGTGGGAGCCTGTAAACCCAGCTACTTGGGAGACTGAAGCAGGAGAATCGCTTGAACCCAGGAGGTGGAGGATGCAGTGAGCCAAGATTGTGCCATTGCACTCCAGCTGAGTGACAAGAGCGAAACTCCGTCTCAAAATAAGAAAAAGAAATTGAGTTGCCTTAAATAATGAAATGGTTTCTCTCTGCTCGATGGCAATGTAAAGGCAAACAATTTCTTACAGATGACAAAATGCTTTTTATTTAATTGTGTATAATCTCTGCCCTTAGATAATTCAATTAAGACATTTTAAGCAAGAGCCATTAAAATACATTAAAAGCAGGAACTTTTAAATATAGAATAGTCATGACAAGAGTAGCATATTTGATAAATTAATTATAACACAAGTATAACCAGATTAAGTTCTAACTTTTAGAATGTTTTAGAGAAAAAAAAAATGTATGGGATCCTCAAATACAGTGAATAGAAACCAACTCACTTCCCTTCAAAAGCTGAAATCCAGAGTTGGCATTTTTATGTGGAAAGAAATATAAAATCCTAGGTAAGTAGACAATAGATACAAGGCCTTTCCTTTGTTGAATTTTGTTTTAAAAATAGACCTTGTTTTACAGCTTTATCTGTAGTTCTATGTGAAAACTGATAGGCTGGGCGCAGTGGCTCACACCTGTAATCTCAGAACTTTGGAAGGCTGAGGTGAGTGGATCGCTTGAGATCAGGGGTTCGAGATCAGCCTGGCCAACATGGTGAAACATCATCTTTACTAAAAATACATAAAATTAGCCTGGTAAGGTGGTATAAGCCTGTAGTCCTAGCTACTTGGGAGGCTGAGGCAGGAGAATCACTTGAACCTGGGCAAGGGAAGTTGCAGTAAGCCAAGATCGTGCCACTGCACTCCAGCCTGAGTGACATAGCAAGACTCTGTCTCAAAAAAGAAAAAAAAAAGAAAACTGATAAATCACTTTTTGTATAATTAAGATAACCTAATTTGGAAAAAAATGTACTACTATAGACTTTTTTTTTTTTTAAAGACCTATGCTGATTCTATGGAAAACATATTCCAGTCACAATTTGAGACACAGGAGATGAGGCCCCTCATTAGCCAAGAGCAGGAGAAGCCCTAGGGGAAGTAGCACCCAGACTGTGTGGGCTTTTCCCACCTCTGAGTCTTCATGACTGTGTCTACCACAGGAACCACAGGGCAGCTCCTACAGGGAGTACACTTAGCCAGGTGTTCTAGGGACCACTTTTTTCCCTTGGCTTGGAGTTACATGGCACTTTCAACTCGACCAGGCAAACAGGTCAGATATCTGAATGCTATGGGCTGCCTTTCTGCTGTTAAACTATTGGAACTACAGAATTTAACTTGTATACTACATGCAATTTAAAGTTAACGTAGACAATCCCACAGAGGGATATGATTCATCCTCTTCTTGAAAGGATATTTTATTGGAATTGTATTTTGTAAGGGAGGGTAGAGGAAGGCTGAGGACTTGCTGGAGTGCCTGAAACCACACCACACAGGCAGTCACCTATCCAACTTAGACAAGGCCAGTTCAGCTACTGAAGAAGGAACCCAACAGAATAGGTGTCATGATATTCTAACCTTTTAGTCGTGTTAAACTCATTAGGTTAAATATGAGTGAACAATTTGATGAAGGAAACAGGTTATGTTTCAAGTAATATGGCTCCCAAGTTTTCAGGGTGTTTGTAAGATGCTCATATGAAGATTATTTTTAAAAGACGCTTTTTGACTGTTCTGTTGTTGTTATTTGAGATGGAGTCTCACTCTACATCCAGGCTGGAGTGCAGTAGTGTGCTCTCGGCTCACTGCGACCTCTGCCTCCCGAGTTCAAGTGATTCTTGTGCCTCAGCGTCCTGAGTAGTGGGGACTACTGGCACACATGCGCCACCACACCAGGCTAATTTTTGTATTTTTAGTAGAGACGGGTTTTCACCATGTTGGCCGGGCTGGTCTCTAACTCCTGACCTCAAGGGACCTGCTTGCCTCAGCCTCCCAAAGTGCTGGGATTACAAGTATGAGCCACTGTGTCCAGCTAGATTGTTTTTTTAAAAAGAGAAATTAGAGGGTCTAACTCAATTTGGGTTCCCCAGATTTGGGCCAATCTGCCTAATCCTAAAGTAAGGATTCAAGTATAAGTATTTATTTGAGAGGTAAAGAAAAAGGAGACAAAAATGAGACAATGAAGATACGGCAGCCAGTAATGGGTAAGTTATCAAGCCAATCATCACTCTAGAAGCTTAACTCCATGAGAAATTTTTGAGAGCCAGTGTGATATACACATCCCACACTTTGCTCACATGAAAGGCAAGGACACTGAGGTATTTATAGACCAACGTTCCTCAATCCACTAGGTAAAGGCAGCTGTGAGCAGGGGAGTGTTAATATTCCCGCACAGTGGCAAAGAGCAAGTCCTCAGGTAACAAAATGCAGACGATGCCCAATATGCACTAAGTGGTAAGGCCAATGGGACATGGGAAGGTACCTAGTGTGCTAGCTAAAGAGACACTTGCAGCTAACCAATTTCTCAATATGGTTCTAGTGAATTCAGAATAAGTGGGACTATTTTAAATTGTTGTTCTGCTACTTTCAATTCATGTGTGTCTGCAATGATGTCTGTTGTGAATGTTCAAAATCCTTGAGGGAACAATCCACATTATTTACTTGCTGTCTTATACAGCACACATCTCAATCAAATTTTTGTATTTTTTTTTTAAGTATTATCCTTCGAACACGAAGTACAAATACTGACCTCCTTCTAAAGGACCAAGGTGCATATACCTTGGTACTAGCGAGAGTCATTAATCAACTTAAAGTGTTTTGTGGTCAGTCTAAAGCTGTGGAAAAGAAAGAAGCTACATGACTCACATAGAAAAAGGGAACCCCAACTGAACTGACCACTCCCTCCACATAAGGAGTTGAGTCATGATTGACATAGATAACAGAAGCAGGCCACTAGCAAGACAAAATTTTAAACTCCATTACAACCTAACCACAAGGAAGCTTTACCAGAAAGCTATCTTTAGATACTAATGCATGGGATTACTTTATAATTACAACAGCTTTAGAATGAAGTGTTACAGAAATTTTATTAATTCCCTCACATGGTTAGAAAACAAGAGATTCTCCTTATAAGTACTTATACTTAATTGTTTGATGATAAATTCCTAATGCAAATAGTTTCAAATTAAATTACATTTCCTTTTACATGAACTACGTTACATGTTTTATTCAATACTTAACTCAATCAAATATTAGTACATACCCTTTTTAGCAGCTACTGTTTTACTTGGAACTTTGTCTGTCTGTTTCAGACCAAATGATGGTGAAAAAACAGAAGCAGAATCTTCTTCATTACTGTCAAATTTAGCTGAATCTAAAAATTGAAAAGCCTTCTTTTAGCAAAGAGATGTGACAAAGATCTCTAAGTAAACTTTGACTCTTTTAACTGATGACTTCCCTTTAGCTAGATAATTGATTTTATATTACTATTTTGTGACCAGATAAGACACAATACATAAACAGCTGAAAAAAAATACCATTTATACACCAAAAACATGAACTATGTGGTGAAATAACACAGAAGTACATAAAGTAGTAAAAATTAAAAGTCTCAAATGCTAAATATTTAAAACATAACTCACCAATTCAAAACACATGCTGACAATTTATTTTAAAATGGGATATGAAAATGTTCCACTGAATTATTCTAGTACCTCCACAAATAATACTATTAACCATTTCAGGAATCAGTAATAACATTTAAATCTAAAAGATTAGTAAGTGTTCCTATTTTTAAATATATTATTAAAGACTAATTTAAAAGGCATACAGGCTTACCTTCAGTTTACTTTTGCATTCAAATTAGTTTAAAATCAATCGGTTCTTCCCTAACACCGTAGCACAAACTTTTAAAGTAACTAGTTGGATGTAAATAAATGTTTATATAACTGTTTTGACACACTATGAAAAATAAGTATCTACTTATAAAGAACATGTACCAAATATGTCTAAATGTATAGATGTGTATATTAAAAATGACAGTGAATCAACTAAGTAAAATGACCTTAAAAATTCCATACACAAAAAAATACAGGAAACAAAAAGTACATACACCGGTTAAATTTGCTTTTACGAAGGTTTTACTCTCTCAGATAACTAAGGTTTAGTAAAACCAACCTGCAATCATACTGGTACCCTTTACAGCTTTAGAAAACTGTCGTATATATGTTCACATTTCCATGAAAATCAAATTTCAATCTTTTGAAATTTCTCTATTTCTTTTCTCTCATTAAAACACTACACACATACTCACACCCATATAAGCATTTGCCTGTCCACCTAAATGCTTCCATAATTAATGCCTATTTTGACCAATTAGTTAGGAATCATCTCAGAAAAAGTAAATAAGCCTTATTATCTTGAGCAAAATATAAAAAGGAAGTTTCCTACTCATAAAAACTTCTGAAGTTAAATCGTGACCTCAAGATTTATTTACTGTTTTGTCTCCACCATTGAAAGCAGTAATACAATAACCAATGAAAAGACTAAATGAACATACCGTCTTCTGACTTCTGAGAATATGAAGGAAACGAGAAGAGATTACCAAAATCCTGACTTTTTCTGTCATGCAAAGATTTTCTATTAGAAAGAAAATAAACACCACGGAGGATACAATTTAAATATCTGATTTCAATCCTGATAAATTACATGTAATATGTACTGCAGGATTATAATCACAGAACAAAACTTTAGTTTTTATTTCTTTCTCTTTCTCTGTTAAAGAGAGGGTAATCAAACTCTTTCTCTCTTATGTGTAAAAGTGTGCACACATACCCACAATCCATGTGCACACACCATGTATATACACTGACACCATACAAATCAATTATTTAATATAAAAAAGAGTAGAAACTAAGCAATGGTTTAAAGTTATTCAAAATATAAAACCAACTTCTACAGTTGATAGGCATAACCATTCCAGAATTTAAGATCAGCACATTATGGACAAAAACCCAAGGAGAAAGAGAGAATCCCCAACACACCAGGCAACAATTCTATTTCTAATTCAAGACTACAAGTGGTCAATTATTTCCACATCAAGGCCAATTGTAATAGGTAAGAAAATACTTTTTTAAAAAATCTAAAACAATTCACAAACGTCAAACCCTGGATGTATTCACAATTACCAAAAGCAAGAAAAATCTATCAAGGCCAAATTTAGGGAAGAAACAAACCTCCCAATTCTAAAGACTTAGTAACTTTTCTCAAAACCAGGGGTTGTCCAATTATATCCCATGGGCCTGCTCCCTATTTTTGTGAATAATATTTTACTGGAACATGGCTATATTCATTTATTTACATATTGTTTATGGCTGCTTTCTTACTTGAATGGCAGCATTAAGTAGTTGTGACAGAAACTATATGGCCCACAAAGCCTAAAACATTTACTATTGAGCCCTTTATGGAGAAAGTTTGCCAATCCTTCTTTTAAACTATAGCAACTGTGACGGGAACAGCTGCAATATTAACAACATTCATTCTCTCATGAAGATGACCTTGCCTATCATTTCTTCTAAAAAATGATAACCATTTCTTAGAAGAGCTCACTATATTATCTTCGGCAAATGTTTACAACAACTAACCATATCACGAAATAGCAGTTGGTTCATTACTTACTCTGGAGTAGCTTTTGATTTGCCTGGTGAAAATGTATATTCATCTTTATCCAAGCCATCTGAAGGAACAAATTCATCTTCCCCATCATTTGTTATGGGAGATGCTTTAACTTTCAGTTCCTCTAAATCATTATCATCATCATCATCAGCATCATCATCCTCCTCTTCTGAGAAATCAAATGTGTATTTAGGTCTTTCAGCTAGTAGGAAAAATAAAAATAAATGTTAAACTCAAATCCTAGCTTTATCTACATGAAATATTATTGCTAATAAAGCATTTGAAATCAATTCCAGCTATCTCTAAAAATACCATAAGAAAAAAAGGCAAGCATTTAGAGAATCAAAGCCAACAACTTTGGCCTTAGTTGTTTGGTAGCGTTAATGTCTGTCATACACTTTCCGGGAGGCTACTGGGTAATGATGTGCATGTTAGAAGAGGATAAACTAATGTACTTACTGATATACTTAATAATTAATCAAAAACACTGAGGAAAGTAATCAATTTGGCCTTGTCTCATGCAGCCATCCTACAAATGACAACAAATATAATGTTTCCCATTTTTGCAATCACAACAAATTTTACAGTTATTTTAAAAGTGCTAAACTTTCTTGGCTTTTGAGAGAATCTTGTTCTGTTGCCTGGGCAGGGAATGCAGTGGTATGATCACAGCTCACCGTAGCCTCAAATTCCTGGACTCAAGCAATCCTCACACCTCAACCTACTGAGTAGCTGGGACTATAGGTGTGCCACCATGCCTGGCTGATTTTTAAAAAACCTTTTTTAGACACAGGGTCTTGCCACGTTACCCAGGCTGGTCTTGAACTCCTGGCCTCAAGTGATCCACACCCCTCAGCCTCCCAAAGTGCTGGGATTATAGGCATGAGCCATAGTATTGAGCCCTAAACTTTCTCTTAACTTTTTGGATAAAAACTTCCATCTTTTCTTCAGAGTTAGCTTTACTATGAAATAATAAAGACAGTAGTTTCTTAGATGAGTGAGAACAGACAGGAGACATAAAGACCTCAATATATTCACAAAATAATAATACAATGCTATTAAAGATACCAATTATAGTGAAAGGCATATTGCTATAAAGAAAATCAGTTTGATTATAATTTATAGAATATATTATGAAATAAAATTTTTAAATTACTTGGATGTTATATAAATGTATACTTCGTTTTTGATGTATGTAAATATAGTTTTAAAGCATTTAATGTAATAAATTTTCATTTAACTTATATCACTCATATTAAAGACTCACCTGTATTATGCTACCTATGTACACCAGGGAAAGAAATTCAATCACTTGGTGATTACAGAACCAAAGAATTTAAGGTCTGATATAATTAAAAACATCTCTCCCAGTGGTAAACACCCACAATGTTGTATCATTCATTTTCATAAACTAGGACAAATTTTCAAATAACAAAATTTCAGAAGAATGTACAAAACAGAAAACTCACTAGATGTTAATAACTTGAACACTTCTTGTTAATAAATATTCAGAAAGAATCAAATTATATTCTTAACAGTACTATATTAATATAACAGCAAAAATGGGATTCTGCAGTTCAGTCATAACACTATCATGATCTAAAAGAGAGCTATGTACTCAGACTCTCAAAGCAGGAGGAAATTCTTTATGATACAAGGGGTAGCAAACCAAACAAAAACAAAACCATAAAGCACTTCTAATATTAATAGATCTATCATTGCTGGTATCGTAGCAAGGTACATTTTTTCCCAAACATCTTCAAACTGTGGAAGAAATATAAATCAAACTTTATAATAAAAATCAGGAACAAATCTTTAGAGAAATAGTTTCATGGCCAACTTTGCTGGAAAGACCATTTTGTAAAGCAATTTTTTTCTTCTTCCTAACTGTAACTTCTGAAACAGTAATGGCTCAGTACTTAAACAACACTGATAATACTAACAATACCAACGTATAGGTTAAACTGTAATATGCAGTAATATTAAATGTGTTACACTACCGGCTGCTCTCCTAAGCAAAGAATCTCTTGGAATAACCACAGGTTCTGTTTCTTCCAAATCACTTTCTGACTTGGATTCATCATCTGACCAAGGATTCCGTTTCTTCACTTTCTTTGCAGTAGATTTACCAGATGATGTAGGTGTTTTTCTCACTCTGGTGCCTAAAAGCAAAAGAAAAGCAATAAGATATGTATCCATATTTACACAAATGTCATTAGTAAAATTTTTATAATAAAAAATTCATTATAAAGTAATAAACGTTTATGAAAATTAAAGGCATTATTTCAACTACCAGAAAAAGAGCACAGTCAAAAGAATCTAGTAATATTCTATACATATAGTTTTTCTCTCTCACACACAAAAAACTGTAATAATTTCTCACCAGGTTCCTTTTTCTCTCTTTTGGGTTTGGGACCTTTATTTATAGGAGCTGACGGAGTCAATGCCTCTTCTCCTGCACCTTCTACTGGCACTCCACTGAATTCTTCATCAAATTCCACTTTTACTGCTGCAGTATCAAGATCACCCTACACATTAAAAAGAAAATGAAGCCATGAGTAAAAATAAAACATGCATATTTTAAAGATATAGTTTTAATCAACAGATAGCTCCTTCAAATCACGTAAGTTTAAAAAATGTGATTCTGCTGAGGTCCTAACAACTGGCTTTGATCAGAACATGTTTTCTTTTACTTTACTTCACCTATCTATAATAAATAATATTGCATACAACTCTAATTGTCCAGTACATTCAGTGAAATCACAGCTACTTAGAAGCAACCATAAAAAATATGAAGGCAGCTTCTGATTTTCAAAGGGATTTCCAAACCAATAGCTTAAAAGTATCTGCAAAATAAGTTCCTACAGCTCAGGCAGACCTCTATACACTATTTAAAAATCTTCAAATTATTGAAAGAAAATAAGTAATATATGTCTTGTATTGCTAGGCACTGTAAGGCAGTCCCCAACCTTAAGACTATGGGGTAATAAAGCAAAAACAAAAAAACACAGAGGCACATAAAAAGGATGAGTCATTGCAATAGAAATAACAAATATAGAGGCTGGTACAGCTGTGGCCCAAGGGAAGAAGTAAGAAACTCTGCTTAAGGCAGGGTCAAAAAAGCCTCCATGGAGAAGTATCTTTTCTGACTCGAGCTCTAAAGGAATCATGTAAGTTTGCCAGGTGAGAAGAAGTAAGGAGGAAAGGGCATCCCAGGCAGAAGGCACAAAGCCATCCAACATGAATTAAATGTTTAAAGAACTGGGTTTCTAAACATAGGCAATAGTCTGCTAGAATTCAAGGAAAGGTGAGAACAAAGTGGCCAGGAGGAGAAACACAGGGAGGCATGCAGGTGCTAACACTGTATACCAAGAATTTGTGCACAGCCAGTGGGGAGTCACCGAAGATTTTTAAGCATAACAAGCAGACTGACTTTTTAGAATTTTCATTCTAGTAGTAAAATACACAACTTAAAGGAATGAAGTAGAAAAGAGTAGAAATCATGATTAAAAGACTACAAACAGAGAGTTAAGAGGACCACTTTATCTCAGAGAAAACAGAATTCTCAGGCAGTGTCAAATGGGGACCAAGATAAGGGGGTGGATTTTGGAATTACTTAGTAGGCAGTCAGTAGGACTTAGTTACTGATTATATGAGAAAACTCCCAAGTTTCTAGCTTACATCTGTGATGGCTGATAGTGTCATTAACTGGGAGAAGGCAAAAAATAATTTTAAAATCACGATAATGAGTCCAGTTTCAGAGACACTGAGTTTGATGGGCTTCGAGCATTCAAGTGGCTATGAGCTTGGCACTCCTGAGGGCATTACAGCTTAGGAACATAAATTTAGGGGCCATCAGTACGAATGGAATAAGCTCTGGGCATAGATGAGGTTACTTGAGGGGACCATGTCAGGTAAAGAAGAGAGTGCAGAGAAATGAATCTAACAAACACCAACTGAAAAGAAGCCATTTTCCAAAGGAGACATGCAAGAGTGTTGGGTAAATGAACCTGTATGCAGTGGGGAGCGGAGTAAGAGGAAAGTAGAATAGACCTCAGTTTATCAGAACAGTAGAAGAGTGTGCCCACTCTGGTATCAAAACGTGCCTACACTTCAAATATGAGCTCTGTACAGAGAGCTCTCCAATCTCTCTAGCTCTTTAGGCTCATTTCCCAAGCTCTAATAAGAAGGCTACATTCCCACCTATTTGTTGGACACATCTAAGTGTATACTCTCTGGATTCTAAAAATCAACCTGTCCAAAAACATTAGCCTCTCTCTTTAAGACCAACATGCACCCTACTTCCTCAGCTCTGAACATTTTTTCTGATGTTTCCTTCTTCTGGCTAACACTGGTCCACCCTGCTTGAGGTTAGGTCAGTGCCTTTTTTTAAAATCCTCAATAGCACCTATCAGTGTCAATGACCTAGGATGTGTTCAGCAGTTGTTTAAGAACAAAAACAAGTAAACAGTAAAAGATGACAGTATTTTGTAAGCCAAACAGACCCTTTCCACCAAAAGCCTTCTTTAATGAACTATGACATAGAACTAAAGTTTATACTTTAAAGTTAATATACTCATTGTGTATGTGTTTTTTTTTTTAATTTTGGCTTATCAGATTTTAACGGAGAAGACTGCTGAGTGGAGTGTTTCTATTTCTCATTTTAAAAGCTGAATTAAGTAGCTCTTTACAATATGTGATCCTTTACCAATATGTTGTCTGCTATAGATCAACTGCTGTCACAGAATGATTTCTTATTACCATTGAAATATACTTTGAACAAAATATGATTTAAACACACAGTAAAATTTTTAGAATCATACATATGTTTCATTTAAAGATGAGTCTATCAATGACAAGAGGTATGTCATACCTTCTTCCTCTTCAGCAACTTTTTGCTGGCATCTGCCTTCATAGCTGTAATTTCAGGAATTATTCTTCTGCCATATGGTGAGGGCATTGTCTCTTCCAATTGAAGTTTCTTCACCTTGGGTTTGCCAACTTTACCTTTAATTGCTTTTCCAGACATTCCAGCCAGAATATCTTCTCGTTCTTGAGCTTCCACTTTCTAAAGTGTAATTATAAGGCAGTAGAAGGGACATAAATAACTTCTTAGAAAAGATAATCACTACTTCATAAAATATTGAAACAAATGTTATTCACTCAGTAAAGAATAAAGTTTTCCTTTTAACTTATCTAATCCAAGATTAAATAATAGAAAAAAGTAAAGAATTCTAAATCAGAAGACCAGGGTTGTGATCCCATTTCATCTAACTAGCTTCCAATTTGTAATACGAGGAGGAATAGTGACCAAATGACCTAAATAGTCTCTGCCAATTCTAGAGTCCCATGATATATTATGGAATCAAGACCTCTAATAACTTAGTATCATCAAAATCCTAGCAAATCACACATAAAGGTATTTCTGTTAGTAAGTATGAAACTATTCTTTTCTATTGCTTTAGTCATGATAGAAAATATTAAAAAAAAAAAAAAAAAACTCGTAAAGTCAAAAAGTATGAGAAATTAAAAGTGCCAATATAGTTAGATTGAATTTAAGAGGGTCTATGTAATGATAAATAAGGATATAATCATGATTAATATACTAGATTCTACATTTACCAGAATTATTCCTTCAACTAGCTTTTGAACGGCACAAGGAAAAAATGACATTTCTTTAGATTTTTTTTTTTTTTTTGAGACGGAGTTTAGCTCCTGTTGACCAGGCTTCAGTGCAATGACATGATCTCAGCTTGAACCTCTGCCTCTGGGGTTCAAGCGATTCTCCTGCCTCAGCCTCCTGAGTAGCTGGGATTACAGGCATGTGTCACCATGCCCAGCTAATTTTGTATTTTTAGTAGAGATGGTGTTTCTCCATGTTTGTCAGCCTGATCTCAAACTCCCAATCTCAGATGATATGCCTGCCTTGGTCTCCCAAAGTGCTGGGATTACAGGCTTGAGCCACAGTATCCAACCATCTTTACTGATTTTCAAAAAGATCTTTGTAGCACAATAGTTTAATAGAAATTACGCAAGCTTTGAAATCAGACAGTTCTGGATTTCAACTGCACTTCCACTTACTAGTTATGTATCCTCAGGAAATAACAAAGGACAGGTGCGGTGGCTCACACCTGTAATCCCAGCACTTTGGGAGGCCAAGATGAGTGGGTCACTTGAGCCCAGGAATTTAAGACCAGCCTGGGCAACACAGCAAAACCTCATCTCTACATGAAATACAAATAAAATTAGCCAGATGTGGTGGCACACGTGTCCCAGCTACTCAGGAGGCTGACGTAGAAGGACTGCTGGAGCCTGAGTGGTTGAGGCTGCAATGAGCTGTGATTGTGCCATTGCACTCCAGCCTGGGTGACAGAGCAAGGCCTTGTCTCAAAACAGAACAAAAAAAGCCAGATTTTGGAGTATCCACCATGTGCCAGACATTTAAATATCCTGTGATCCCCATTTTAGTAATGAAGAAAGTGGGTATCTGAGAGGATGAGTAATTCTATAATGATATAATTCCTAAGACAGCGACTTAACCTCTCTAAGTTTAGTATCCTTATCTGCATAATAGGTTAAAAATAATCTTACTTATTTGAGGTTGTGGTGAGGGTCACTCTGGGCATTATAGAGAATGCTGTGCCAGTCAGTGTACAATAGATATTCAATTAATGGTATCATTAGACTTTAAATGATACAGAGAGACATAAAATTTAAGTCTAAATCTTTTTAGATGTTAAAAATACACATAGCAGATTTTAAATAAGTTGTTTGGATCTATTTCATTAATTGGCAAATAATAAAATAAGATGATAAAAGTGAAAGAGTATTTTTACTAGGGTTATTTTGAATGATGACTTTTCAATAGTGGGGAAATTTATAAGCATAACCACAAAACATTGCTGGTGTTTCACTATATTAGTGATCAAATTTAAAGCAATATCAGAATATCAATAATAGGAATAATTTTTCTTTTACTATACGAAGCCTTCATTTTTAGTTTTTAAATAAATAACTCAGCAGAAAAAATGTGCAAAAATCTAATTAGTCAACAATATAAGGAAAGCACAAATCAAGAAAGACTTACATTACAGCACTTGAAAGATCATTGAGGGAGCCCAGAAAAATAGCACTAAAAAATTCTAAATTCTTTAGGGAACTAATATACCACACTTGATAAGAGTTGTAATTCTGACTTAGACCATCCGAGTAAAAGCAGAGCACGTAGGCAATAAAACAAGTAAGCAACTTAATAAAAAAGTAATATGAGTATTAAATGGTATTTTACATTTTGCCACTCAAAAATCATTCATACTGCTACCATTAATTTAATTCTAATATTTTAAGTGGGCAATTTTAGAAAAGGTTTGCTTTTTATATCTTAGCTCTATTTTATTTTATTTTTTTAATTAAAATTCTACTTGGAGAAAACTATAACATGAAAATATTGAAATTCCTGTTAAAGAGACTATTATTCTACTCCTAAGATCAAAGTACTTATATTAATTAGTCTTATCTCTTTTCAGGAAAACATTAAACTGAATCAATTATTTAATCGAAAAGTCAGTTAAAATTTTTTAACTAATTGAAAGTAGATTTAATCTATTCTAAATTTCAACACCATAGCATTTAAATTCCTCCATACAAGTTCTTTGTAACTTCACGTAACTAGAAGCTTAATCCTAACTCAGTTTATAAGCAATTAACCCACAGAGAGTTAAAGAAAACTTAAAGATAATTTAAAATAATCTCATTCTTGTTCATAAACATTATTTTTCCAAATATATTTTAATAGAGACTTAACCTACATCCAGTTCTTCAACAAATGCTGCTAAATCTTCTTTCCAAAGATCTGAAGGAGATTTTCTTTTAAGATCGTTGACCTCTCGCCCCTATAATAAAAAAGGAACAGTTTAAATATTCAATAGTTTTAAAACATATAAAGGATAAATCAAAATACTTATTTTTGGAAAAAGAAAAAGATACAGATAACACTGAAACAGTTTCAAACTATTTAACCCACAAAAGTTCATACTTTTGCATCTCTCTGTTTAATCAGTTCTTCAACTTTTTCTTTAGTAAGAGACCACAGAGACATATTTAAAATATAATTAAAATCTGGGCCTGAAGGAGTTCCTGAATCGGAGGAACTATCATCATGTTGGTTTTGTGTTTCTTCCTCTTCTGCTGCCTGTAAAAAATAACAAATTTTATATTAAAGTCTTGTATAATATCAAATTAATGTTGAATTTTATCAAATAATTAGTTTAAAATTCTACCAGTGCTACACTATAAATGCTACATCTTCAGGATGACGGGGGGTTATTTTAAATTACCTATAAAAATATATTTCCTTATAAAAAGTTTAACATTTTCTAAAGATGCAAAATAAGATCTTCATAAGAAATGGTATATTCTATCCCTATTTACTCAGGAATCTGATGAAACATTAACTGATTTCCTCAAGTACTAAGTAACAAAATGAGAGGATATCACATTTTAAAATTAATAGAGTAGAATTAATGTTTTATCACTGCATCTTGTCAGATTTTTATACTGGTGAGGGAATGAACACTCTGAAATACAAAATAAATACCACTTATATAAAAAATATTTTACAGTTATAATAAATATGTGAAGGTACATTCACTCACTGATGGTGAATTCATAATAAAAATTCTCTAAAGCAAGAATATTCACATCAGGACTCAGAGAAAGTCCACTTAAGAATTTAAGAGTTGGTGAGTTAGAGTAAGAATTTCGTCAGGGTTTTGCTGAAATTTTATTCATCAGGCCCTTTTCTAGAGAAACAGCTGCAACAAAAAAATTCTCTTTTGCTAATATTAAATTTCAAAATACAATGAATTTTTAAAAAGTTTTTTTAGGTGATATCACCTTTAAATTTTTAAAATACCAATAGCCATTAAATAAAATTTTACCTAAGTTAAGACACTCAGATAATTTTAAATGACTGAGTTAACCATGACACTCCATAAAGCAAGAAGTTCACTTTTGGTAACCAAAAGAGAGAGAGAGAGAAAAAAAAAGCTATTTTATAATTAAAATTTGTAAGTAAAATAATATATATACACGAAGTACAGTTTAGGTGTACTTTAGAAATAAGATAAAATTAAAATTGCAAAGCAACATGCTTCATTATACAACAAAAACTATAAATTTGATTAAGCCACATTAGCTAAATAAAGAATGCTATTGTTGAGCTGATAGATGATTAATAAGTACTTAGATAACTTATGACAAATTAATAATTTTACACTTTTGAAAAATTCTTCATGAAACAGTATGCTGCTATGGAGTATTCAGGTTGTTAAACAACTATAAAAATTTAACAGGATGCAACAAAATCCTGTTTACACCCACATTTTGGAAGTCTATTTGATCTAGGTTTTGACTATACCCAAAGTATTGTTAATAAGTGCTCTATGAATATGTGTATCTATCATTGTTAACAGAAATATGACTAAGGACACTTCCAGAAATTAAAAAAAATAATAAACTTTGCAAGTTCTAATGACAAAATTCCATTATGCTTTATAAAAAACTTTAATCTTCTAATTAGCTACTTTATAATTCTAACTCTTTTCTCCAACTCTGTATAATAGGACACTCTTGTAAGAGCAGTTCCTTTTGTTACCTGAACTCCCCAAAATGGACACATGGCCAAGATGCTGAAAACATTCTGATGGTGGTAATGCAATAACTAAAATCAAGCTATGCTTTACCCACAAAATCTACTTTCCACCAGAAGGACATTCTCAAACTGTAGAAATCTTTATCTTTTAAAACTAAGCACTAAAAATTCATCAGCTTACTACTTTTTTTAGAAAAAAGATATAGTTTAAACCAACGGTGATACAGAAGGGCAGGTGTTATAGAAATTATAATTTAGGGTTTAACAATACAATAAAACACATTAAGAGGAAAACAAAGGAAAGGGCTTCAATCATCTTAATTCTGAATGTGCCCATCTTGTCCTACCCCCATTTTCTTCAAATAACGAATAAGCCTATTATCTTAATATATATTTGCTATCCTATAAAACTTATTCTAATCTTACTCACTGTAATATATGGCTTTTATTGACTTCAAACTAAAAAAAATGTAAACAAAAGCAGTATTTCAAAGTAGTTTGATGAAAAATATAAAAACATGATTGAGAACTCAAGTACAGGGAAATGTAAAGGCTCAAGTTATGCCACATAATTATAACTATTTTTTAAAGATGTTATCAGAATCATGTATGTACAAATAATCTAATATCCAAAAAATTAATCATACAAATTTTCTTCGTCTACTGTAATATATTTCTGTTCTCAATCACAATGTTGTATTGTTTAAATTTTTCTTTTAGTTATCTAAAACATCAAAAAACTTATTGAGGGGAATCTCAACATTTCAATATCCCATTCACTTAACTGCTATTACTATTTCTTAATCTGCGATGGGCACTCTACTGAATAAAACATCAGACTTTTAATCTGAAGTTCCAGGGTTTAAATCTCTGGCCAAAAATCTAAGCATGAGGCAGAGCTCGGTGTTTGATAAATACTGTCTATAATAATAAGCATTTTGTTGTCTTCCCAGTATTACCCAAAACCAGATCAAGTGGTGATTGGATGCCATATTTCAAACATAGGCTGATTCTGGATGCGACCAGTCGTGTTCCCAGATAATATACATGTAACTCACAAAAACCACCACCACCACAACTTTTAATGGCAGACTCAGGAAAAAAGACCAAGGAGACTGAGCTACCGTCTCACACCTGGAGCCATTTCTCCAGGCTCTGGCTGAGTCACACTGGCCAAGCGCTTTGTGGTGGGTGTATACTAAAAACTCCTATACTATATCTGTTCTGTGGACAAACAGAAGACTTCAGTCTCTGAACAGGTAATTCAGCACCTTTAGTAGAACTAAATTTAAAATTTAGGGATTGAATTTTTGTTTGTTTTGGACGTTGCTTTTAAATGCTTCTCTGAATGTCTTTTTCTGCAAATGATTACCTTTTCTTGTGCTTCTTTCCAGGCTTTCACTGGGTCAGATTCATAACCTCTCTGGACTAACATTTGAATCAAATCTTTCTTTGACCTATTCTCTATGTGAGGGAAAAATAAAGTTAGGATCAAGATAAGAGATTCAATTTGTATTTGCTTATATTCTACTGACAAAAATGTCTTCTATTAATAAAGCTTTTTCCATTTTAACTAGTGTTCAAATTTTTAAAGGTGATATCTTACCTATAGTAATTTTCCCTTGTATCTTCTCTAAAATGAAACGGGCTTGATTGTTAAGCTTTGTAGATTCTGCTCCCAACATTCCCACAAGCCACTCCTTACGTAAACCATAATAACTTAATCGTAAATCAAAGAATTCTTTCAGAATATCTTGCACAGTTTCATATTTCTTCAGACATCCCATATGATCAAAGAGTACCTAAGCAAAACACAAATATTTTGCAGATTATACAAATCTGTACTGGTATTTTAACTTACATAACATCTATAATATTTAAAATAACCATAATGCACTTATATGAACACAGACTACCCCTAAAAACCATTAAACAGGACCAAAACTATTAGGTACATTTCTGTAAATATTCCTTTGGTGACTGCAGGCTGATAAATTCAATTCTCACAACCATGAAAATATTTAAAATAGAAATCATTTTGAAAGACAAAAACAGGCCTTTTAAAAAAAGGGTCTTAAAGTAGCCATGAAACCACCTACAAAAATCATTTTTCCCCAAACTGAAAACATACATATTCTATTGTTAAGCTTAAAAATGTTACAGTTTTTCCTCCCCCAGATATTCTGTGGATGTGCATTTGTCCCCTTTCTCTTTTATATCTACTTGTGCTATATCCCAGTCACTCAAACTCCCTATCCTTTTTCTTTCTTCTATCAGCCTTTCTCAGCAGATTATGACACTTTTTCTCAGCCACTGTACTACTGCTGAACTTTTACTCCTTTTTAAATCTAAAAGCTAATCTGGAATGGAACTTGAATAATCGCCTTCCTCCCCAGTTGTATAAATAAAGATAAATGTGTAAGTTTAATAAAGCAGATTAGAATTATGAGTACTCTACAATTAAAATGCTACTAGAGATGAGCATAAAGTACACAAAGGCCCTGCAAAAACCACTCTCATAACTTTAGTCAGTGAGTTTAAGTGTGTATGTATCTTGTATGTTCAAGCCCAGATGTATAAACAGAGAGTTGAGAGTAAGGGCAGTGGACAATACTAGAAGAAAGGAATATGCCCCTAGAATCTTTAGCAAATCTGCAGGGAAAAAAAAAATGCATTCAAGCATACTATAGCCACTCATATCATGAAACCAATTATAATTATCCAACTTATACCATCCAAGAAAAATTAAATTTATAGTAAATCCAATAAATTACCATGGAATTACAGGTAAGAGTAGTTTGAAGTTTAAAAACTTTATGCAGTCCAGCAGCTTCTGCTTGTGCTAGTTTCTCTTCAGTCATTTTCACCACAAATTTCACAGTTGTGTCAGTATGATATTCTTTATAATCAGAAATTAATGCTGGTGTTTTATCTGTTCCATTTAGCATAGGTTCTAAAACCTGTTCTTTATATACCTATAAAAGATTTAAAAATAAGTGATTCTTTTCATGACACACTCTCATGTTTCATATTACAAGCCATATAGTCTTCTGAAAACTCTCAACTCTCATGGGGAATTAAAAAGGAAACCTCAAACTCTATCATCTTCTGTCCAATCACCATAGAAGACAATATACGAGGACCTCGGTGGTGGAAAACGAGATAAGAAGTAACGGCGCTGATCCACTCATACTCCAAAGGGCAAGATAAAGGCTGAGAGTATGAAAAGGATGACATAAACTAGAACTGACGAGACGACATGCATGCTTTTAGATCTATAAAGCTGATACATGAATTTACTGACCATATTTATAAGAATAAATAGCACTATGTCATATTCTACTCCTTTCATTTTAAGATAAATACCAAGATAATAGTCCATAAAAGCCTTACCTAACCTAAGTCATACTACACTATTTAGATATAATTACTATTTGACTATTCAAAGCACAAATTCAACGGAAGGGTAAAAGAAAGTACAGGAATTTGTAAACACTATGCAAGCTTAGGACAAACAAAGGTAGAATTATCCTTACCAGAAAAAATTGCTTAATACACTGCCCTTCCCACAATCAGATCACTTATTTACACTAACCTGTGTCCAAGTTCTAACCGGAAGCTCTGTAATTTCTACTGTGTTTCTGTCCACTACAAATATTTCACCACTGACTGCATACTGGTTTTGACCAAGTTCTTGGATCGTGCCTTTAAAGTTTTTGTAGTTTGGAAGCTGTAGAGAAAAATGGAAATAAAGCACTGACTTCTCTCTGGAGTACTAGTATCACGTCTGAATGCCCCTTAATCCATGGTCTAACACTGACAGATTAACATAAGGGATACAGAATTTCTCAACATCAATTGTCCCTTTCCAACTGATCAACTGATCTTGAATTCGCAGCTTATGTTAATATAACCTGAACATCCCCCAATCTCAAAATGTTAGCATCCTCTTTCCTAGTCTTTCTAGAAAAGTACTTTCTTTCAGCCTACTTCCCCTATACCTCCTTCTCCCCTCGATCAATATCCTTTAAATTCAAACTCCTTGGACCTTACATTGAAAGCATTCCCTAAGTCTGGACCCAATCTGGCTATTTTGTCTCTAATGACTTATCTTACAAAATCACTACTCTTCTCCCACATTTTGCTTGAATATTTTGAATATTCTCACTTTCAACCTGTCCACAAACCCTGACACATATTCAGCTCCCAACCCCATTCCATTTATCATTCATCTACATAAACCTTACTCATCCTTCCCAACTGAATTACAAGTCATCTCTCCTTCTAAATTTTCTTTGAGACAGGGTCTCTACTTTTTCACACTGGCTGGAGTGCAGTGGCATGATCTCGGCTCACTGGAGCCTCAACTACCGGGGCTCAAGCGATCCTCCTACCTGAGGCCTCCCAAGTAGATGGGGTTACAGTTATGTGACACCATGTCCAGTTACTTTTTGTACTTGTGTAGAGACAGGGTTGTCCAGGCTGGTCTCCAACTCCTGAGCTAGTGATCTGCCCAGCTCAGCCTCCCAAAGTGTGGGATTATAGGCATGAGTCACTGCACCTGGCCTCCTCTAAAATTCTTATTCTTTATTATCATTAAGAAATTGAGTATATAGTCCAGGCACAGTGGCTCACGCCTATAATCCCAGCACTTTGGGAGGCCAAAGTGGGCGGATCACTTGAAGCCAGGAGTTCAAGGCCAGCCTGGCCAACACTGTGAAACCCCGTCTCTACTAAAAATACAAAAATTAGCCAGGCATGGTGGCACATGCCTGTGGCCACAGCTACTCAGGAGGCTGAGGCAGGAGAATCACTTGAACCTGGAAAGAGGAGGTTGCAGTGAGCCGAGATTGCACTACTGTACTCCAGGCCTGGCTGACAGAGTGAGTGAGACGCCATCTCAAAAAAAAAAAAAAAAAAAAAAAAAAAAAAGAAAAGAAAAAGAGCATATAGCATAGGACATTTCTTCTGACATACTGAGCAACTATCAATATCTTTTGTCACTGTAAACTTCAAGTCTTGATGCTTTGATGTCTTGACAATTATTTTTCAAAGAAAAAGCCATAGCTCTTTATCTCACCACTTAGCACAGTTTTATATGCGTAGTAGGCAGCTAAGAAGCATGTATTGATCAAATATACTAGCTTAACAATCTAAAATACATTTAAAAATCCAACACCATTTCAGTAAAAATTATCATTAAAAATTTGACGCTTATATTGGAAATATTTTAGGTGTTTTAGAGAAAACACAGAATATATATCTTATTGCTACAAGAATAACTTTCATTTTAAAATACCAAAATAAAAACTTGGAAAAAAAATCAAAATATTACATCTGTCTCTATATTGTAGGTTTATGAATTTTTTTCCTCTTTTCTTATCTATATTTTCTACAATAAGCATTATTTTAGTAACAAAATACACTTTTATTTAAGTATATCTCAAGGGAAATCTCCAGGCAATTTTAAATCATGGGGAGGAAAGAAGGACATTTTTGAGGACACTCTTCTTGGAGAAGATCTGAGCACAGTGAATGATACAAAAAAAAAAAAAAAAAAAAGAAAAAATATTTTTTAAATGGGGATACATTAAAATATGTATAACGTAGCTTGCTTTTTGTCTTTTTACAAATGCTACACTAATGAATACAATATGTTTTTAAGCATCCTTACAAACTAATAAGAAGTGGTAGTTTGAGAACAGAAACAAAGCTACACATAATTTTATCAGCAAAGCATCGTTTTTTTTGTTGTTGTTGTTTTTTTTTTTTGAGATAGACTCTCACATTGTCACCCAGGCTGTAGTGCAGTGGTATGATCTTGGCTCACTGCAACTTCTGTCTCCCGGGTTCAAGCAATTCTCCTGCCTCAGCCTCCCGAGTAGCTGGGACTATAGGCATGTGCCACCACGCCCAGCTAATTTTTTTCTATTTTTAGTAGAGATGGGGTTTCACCATGTTGGCCAGGATGGTCTTGATCTCCTGACCTCATGATCCGCCTGCCTTGGCCTCCCAAAGTGCTGGGATTACAGGTATGAGCCACCACGCCCGGCCCAGAAAAGTACTGTTTTCTGTTAATACATGGTTTAGAGATTTGAAAACCTAGAATATGGGGTGTTTCTAAATTAAAATAAAGTTTCTCCCCTTGAAACTTACCTCCAAGCTCATTCCAAAGTTCATACCTTTTACTGTAGGCACGTATCAAATTATACCCTAAGTCTTTATGGTCTGTAATATATTCTAAAATAAAAATGTTCCATTACTTTTCTAAAATGACTGGACTTTGTAATTTACACATTATTATTTGTTAAATAAATAATAAGTTCCAAATAATTACCATGGGATGAGGATCCAAGCCATCTAGCATTCGTCTGACATTGTTCACAATTTCCCTAGCATCATAGTTGGGTAGTTTACAAGCCCATCCAGTACCAATGCCCTCAGCACCATTTATTAAAACCATGGGAATTATAGGAATATACCACTCAGGCTCTACACGTTGATTATCATCATAAAGAAACTTAAGCAGGTTGTCATCCACAGCAGGAAAAAGTAGTCTTGCTAAAGAGCTAATTAAAAGAAAAAGGAAATGAAAAAATGTCATGGCTTTGGTAAATAAAACTTTATACATAATTAAAAACTTTACAGTGTAAAAAAACATTTTTTAAAGAGAATGCATTTTTATTAAATTTCACTACATATGCTTAACAATAAAATTTGCCTAACTGTATTATCAAATGGTCACAAGCCCAGAATAAAATATTCCTATTTTACTTATGCATTTACCTACCTGACTTCTTTAATATTGTTAACTTCTTAAGAACTTCCAATTACTCTGAATAAAGCATATAACCCATATTCAGCCTAAAGAGTAAAGTTGGTGACAAAAACAGCCTTATATCCATTAGGACCGATTTCACCAATAATTCATAAAAATTAAGGTCAACAGACTTCATTCTACTTGTGATCAAGTAAGCTGGAACATTCACCTTCTAAGCAGAATAACCAATCACATCTCTTCACAGCTATAATTCCATCAAACATTTAGTTACTTGGGTCTAAATGAAATCAAACTTTATACCATCATATCAGCAAATATTTACCTTAACATTGTGAAAATATAACGAGGGCTTGCAGCATCTTTGCCACCATGAAGCCGAGTTCCAAACTGACCAATAGGTTGAAGTAAGTTAATATTGTTACTTCCCACAAAGTTCTGAGCCAAATTCACAATAGTCATCATCAATGCTTGCTATACAATAGGAGGCAGAACATAACATTAATATTCTAAATTTTCTGTAATTATTCCCTAATTTGTATTAAAATCCAAACTCTTAATTATTTTACATTTCCGAAGACTTTACTAAGTATAATTATCATTCTTCAAGACAATAATTATAGTTCTTAATTGACTCCAATCTTAATGCTTACTTCTCCATGATGATAAGCAGACATCTCAGCAACAGATCCAGCCAACTGGGCAACTTTCACTTCACGTTTATCATTCCTCTTGAAACAGGTAAATAAAACTTTCCGTTGGCCAGGTTTAAAGCCTATTTTTAAAAGAACAACCCTCTTTTTAAATTGTTACTTCAAGGTATAGTTGTAACAATTCAGGGGAATAAAGCAAAGATACAATTTGCTTTTCAAGAATACCAGTAAAATTGTTACTTGAGATTCTGTAACAAAGTGAGTACAAACTAACATGTTTGGGTTTTTTTCCCCAGAAAGCCATCTCCAGGTATATACTAACATGTTTTTATGACATCTCCATCTACTCCAAAAGTGAACTATCAACTGAAAGACAACATTCTGGCCTTAAAGAATCACGTAGTGGCATCAAACTCCTTTAACAGTAGTTTCCAACCACATGCCATTTGTAGCTCATACAACCAAAATGCCATTTGTAGCTAACTAAATTGCCAGCAAGCCATCAAGGAGCCTGAAATCTATTCTAAGTATCCCAAATCAGAAAAATCCTTAAAAAGAAGAGGTTTATTGTCATAGTGAAGAATAAAGTCTTTAGAATCTCACTAATCTGTATATTCTTCTCAACTTGGCCATTTACCATGTGACTAAGAAATAACTAGTAAGTCTGTGTCCTCATCCAAGTAATAGAAATAATTACTTTCCTAATAGTTATCGTAAGGATTGCATGAAACAATGTGGGCAAATTACTCTGCTTCCTTATCATTCTTCTTGCCCTAAGCCAAGCTTGTCTAACCCATGGTCGGCAGGCTGCATGCAGCCCAACACAAATTCGTCAATTTTCCTAAAACACTATGGGATTTTTTTTTTTTTTTTGCATTTATTTTTGTTTTTGTTTTAAGCTCATCGGCTTCCATTAGTGTTAGTCTATTTTACATGTGGCCCAATACAATTCTTCCTCTTCTAATGTGGCCCAGTGAAGCCAAAAGATTAGACACCCCTGCTCTAAGCCAATGAGCACAGTAACAACCTTTTCGGTATATGCTATCATTGTATTCATACTGGACCCAGCGTATGGTAAAAACAAGAGGATAATAAAATATGGCAACTTCCTTAAGAATTCTGTAATCTAATTCTGGAGGCAAAATTAATGTAGGTAAATTAAGAGATACATACTAATTGGCATAGAAGTTTAGGTATCTAAGACCAATTTAGAGTGGAATTGTTAGGGAGGACTTCATAGAAGAAAGGCAATTTATGGCTAGAGCTTGAAGGATAGGTAGAACCATCTGCTATTAGCAGAAAAGCCAAGCAATATAAAGATCAACAAACTTTGTAAAGGTTATACAATAAGAAAAAAAAAAGTTCTAGATAGAAGACCAAAATCTGCTTCAACTAACAAGAAATAGTTTCTAAATTTTCTTCAAGTTAGAAATAGTTTCTAAATTTTTTTTTTCAAGTTAAATAAGTAAAGCATTAGGCTTTGGGTAATGTGGTATAAGCATTTTTTAAAATTTAATCTCTGATAAATATTTTAGAAATTATCAAAATTCCATTTTACTTTTTATTTTAGAAAATCTGCAGACAACTTGGGCAAAAGCTTTAATTAAGACTTTTAGACTTAAAGTTAATTTTCATGAAAAACTCAGAAAGGGTTTAAAAGTTTCAAATTAAGGAATATTAAAGATTTCAGCACTACGAAAACACGTAACAAAAGCAACATCAAAAAGGCCTTAAATTCTTCTGAATCAGTTCTTCATATACAAGATTTCAGGTAAGAATTTTAATGTGTATCATAAGGATAGCTTAAAGTACATGAAATTAAACTACAGTAAATAACATGCAAAAATGAGGTTTTTAAATAAACATTACTCACCATCAACAAGAGATGGTATAGATCTTTCATTGTCTGAGTTTGAGAAGAGAATCAATTCCTTGTTGATGAAATCATTGTAAGTCAAATGCTTTGTTGCAGTACCATATAAAAATTGCTAAGAGAAAAGTTATATAGCAATGTTATCATTATTACTAATGTTCTAGTCTCTCTCTCCTTCCCCCACATCAGCACTCTTCCAGACTAACCTCTGGTAAGCCATGTAACCTACGCTGTCTCCGGTCTTCCATAAAATTTGTTAACCATTCTTTTCTGTCATCAATCTTCTTCTTACTGAATGCCTGAAAAATTCCAGGTAATGATTTTGCACATTAAAAATAAAATAAACTTCATTACAAAATTAAAATGTATAAATTGCAAATACCTAATTCTTAATGTATGAAAAATTAGGTTATTTTACAATATTTTTATCAAAAACACATTTGAACTAAGGCGTTCAAAAGAGACTTATCATAGGGAACCAGGACTGGAAGGAAAAAAAATAGAAGGTAGGGAGATGGCTAACAAAAGCTCTTTAAAAATTAACTTAATTACCAATGTAATGGCAGCATCATCTTCAGGACCAGCATATCTAAACAAGATTCGATGCCTTTCCATATCAGCAAAATATTCCTTTGCTTCTTTAGCTGTACTAGTACCCAAGCCTGCACAATTTTAAAAATAAAAATGAGTCATGAATATCAATGTGTGCTTAAAACCATCAAGTGAAAAGCTGGTGAAGAAGCTTTAATAGATGAATCAAGCTAGCAACCCCTATACCAACTGATCAACCTTAACGGGCAAATAAAGACAAATGAGACATTAGATGCTTCCTGATGAAAGTACGCAATGCTATCTATGAAATGGTTTTGCCAAATAAATGTAACCCAAATCTGATCATGCCTCTAATTTAACCATCAGTTAACAGAAAATAAGGGGCAAAGGAACACACTATATTATTAAATGTAATTCGAGGGATATAATTTACAAAATCTAGAATGTGGGAAATTCCAGAGGACAAACAACCCAACTTCTTTAACAAATAAATTACAAGGAAAAAAATATAAAAAGAGAAATGCTGTATTAAGAAACTTATGAACTAAATGCAATGTGTGGACCATATTTGGATCCTGACTTTGAAAAAAAATAAACAAACCCAGTCCAAGCATAGTGGCTCACACCTATAATCCTAGCAGACAGGCCAAGGTGTGCGGATCACTTGAAGCCAGGACTTCTAGACCAGCCTGGCCAACATGGCAAAACCCTGTCTCTACTAAAAATAGCCAGGCATGATGGCACTTGCCCATAATCCCAGCTACTTGGGTGGCTGAGGCATGAGGATCACCTGAACCCAGGAGGCAGAGATTGCAGTGAGCTGCGATCGTGCCATTGCACTCAGCCTGGGCAACATATGGCAAGACTCTATCTCAAAAAATAAAAGCAATTTAAAAACAAAACAAAACAAAGCAAAACTAGGCCAGGCGAAGTAGCTCATGCCTGTAATCCCAGCACTTTGGGAGGCCGAGGTGGGCGGATCACCTGAGGTCAGGAGTTCGAGAGCAGCCTGGTTAACATGGTGAAACCCTATTTCTACTAAAAACACAAAAAAATTAGCCAGGCATGGTGGCACACACCTGTAATCCCAGCTACTCAGGAGGCTGAGGCAGAAGAATTGCTTGAACCCAGGAGGAAAAGGTTGCAGTGAGCTCACACCACTGCACTACGGCTTGGGCAACAAGAGCAAAACTCTATCTCAATAAATAAACAAAATAAAAATAGAAAACACTAAAAATAAACATTTTTAATACAGTCCAGGGAAATTTTAACACTGGCTGAGTATTTAACATTATTAAAAAAGGGGGGCCAGGCATGGGGGCTCACACCTGTAATCCCAGTACTTTGGGTGGGCAGATGGCTTGAACTCAGGAGTTCAAGACCAGCCTGGGCAACATACCAAAACCCTGTCTCTACAAAAATACAAAAATTAGCTGGGTGTGGTCACATATGCCTGTAGTCCCAGCTATTTCGGGGGCTGAGGCAAGAGGATCACTTGAGCCCAGAAGGTCAAGGTGGCAGTGAGCTGTGTTCATGCCACTGCACTTCGGCCTGGTTGACAAAGCGAGATCCTGTCTCAACAACAATAATAGGATATTAAAGAAGGTTATGATAATGGTATTATGGTTGATTTTAAAAATTCTTTTAGAAATACACACTAAAGTAGTTATAGATGAAATACTAGACTATAATGTCTGGAATTTATTTCAAACTAATGGACTGGCAATAAGGGAGGTTTATAGGAAACAAAGCTGGTCATTGAAATGGTGATCCCATCCAATAGAATCTATTATACTAGTCTATTTGTATAAATTTTTCTATAACAATATTTTAAAATCAGCAATAGCTATTTCTGAAGTTTAAAATAGAGTCAAACTTTCAAGATGTCTTTTAGATTGCTTTCATAAAAATAAATCTATATCAGTATTTAAAGTTTAAGTATTTTAAAATACAAACCTTTATAGTACTTTATTTTCCAGGCTTTCTGATTTTCTATATGTTTTTTCCACTCATCAAATTCAGGAATACTATAGAAGGAAAGTTCCTGCTTATTTTTGCTTGCCTTAAATTAATTAAAAAAAAATTAGTTTTTCAGCTACCCTTTAAGACAACAATATAAAAATATATTAGTGCAAAGAGTACCTTTACAATAGGAGTAATAAACTCTTCGAGAAAACCATGCTTCAAAAGTGATGGCCAATTGTGATGGATGAAATTAATAAGCAGGCCTTTTATGTGAGAACCATCTTGATCCTAAATAAATGTTAGTAAAGTAAAAAGTCCTGTAATAATTTTATAAAATGATTACTTATATAAATTTTAAAACATGTGAATGCAAAAAACAAAACTCCAAATTTTAGAAATGCATTTTACAAAAGATACTAAGATGATCATATTAATTTTTTCTTAATATGCAAATAATATAGTAGTAATAGACTGAATCTGTCATTATAAAAATATATTATCATTTTATCTGTTTTATAGTTTCCCCGGATTTCACTAAAAGAATGATTTAAGGATGGAAAATGCATAAAATAAAACATGGTTATAATGCCACCTTAATGGGCAATGGTAAGAAAACCCATGGACTACAGATATTCACAAGTCTCCTCTTGATATAAAAATAGGAAAATTTCTGCTTAAAAATATGTACTAATAGCAGTTATTTTAGTTGCAGG
The DNA here is from genome assembly GCF_009761245.1 of Sapajus apella. Classification (NCBI taxonomy): domain Eukaryota; kingdom Metazoa; phylum Chordata; class Mammalia; order Primates; family Cebidae; genus Sapajus; species Sapajus apella. The sequence goes on from NW_022436944.1 coordinate 45,686,824, forward strand.
TTTTCTCTACAAATATGTTAGAGTGCATAAGAGAAAACAGCTGAAGGGATTTGAAATTCTTCCTTTTTGATTTTCTGTTTCTTTCCTGATTATTGTCATTTTACTATTTAAGTCCTCCTAGTATTTGTGCATCCCAAATTATGCCATCATGTACAAATATTAACCATTATCATTAATCTTTCTTACTTGTTAATTCCATCATTTTGTTCCTACTTGTAGGTAGGATGCCTTACTACCACACTGTATTATATTCTTCTCATATATGTTGCATTTTAAAATATTCTTAAATAATTCATAAGATTGTTACCCCCCAAATTAGATAATATAAAATGTGCTTCATATAAATGTTTCCACTAAATGATGTAGGGTTTTTTTTTCCACCTGATGTATAATCCCTTTCAGTTATACTATCTTGGGGCAAGTCTCATAAAACAAATATTAAAAGGAGAAAATGAAGAAGACATGAATTTCAAATATGTGCTAACTTTAAAACCAACCTGATCAGTCATAATCATAATCTTCCCATAGCGTAACGTTTTCAGAGATTCTGCATCATCGTAACTTTTCTTATATTGCAGACCAACTATTTTAATAATATTATTGATTTCTGCATTTTCCATGATCTGTTCAAAAAAGAAAAGTATTGAACGTATTATGAAGTGTTGAAATATACAAAAAAATGAGTCAGAAATTACATTTAAAAATTCAACAAGTTTAGTAGTTATTAGAAATGTCATGTGAGTATGTGTATACATATACAGATATATATTACCTGTTTATGAGAAGCTTCCCGTACATTAAGAATTTTGCCCCTGAGTGGAAAAACTCCGTATCTGTCTCGTCCAATCACACCTAATCCAGACACAGCCAGTGATTTGGCAGAGTCTCCCTCAGTTAGTATCAGTGTACACTCCAGGGAATGTTTGCCACCTGACAGAAATTTAAAATTATACATAAATGAAGTCAGAAAATTAACATCAGAATGCTGAAAGTGAAAGACTATAAAAGTTACTTTATATTATTGCTCAGTACAAGTATTAAGTATATTTTATTGAATTTTTATCCCCTGAAAATTAGTAATATGTTGTGTATGTGATCATTCCAAAAAAGTAAAATTATACTCTGAATGGAAAATCATAAACTATATGTAGAAAATAAAAAAAATTCTCTAACTAGATAAAAGTGAAACTTAAATCAAAATCTTATTTAAAAATATCAATCTTACCAGCATCATTAGCATCATCCAGTTTGGGAATACCTTTGATTTTACTATATTTTACTGATGAACATTTCTTATTCAGCTGAGTCTGAGCCTTAAATTTCACCCAGTTCAGGATACTTTCTACAATGCCACAATTAGAGGCCTAAAAATAAAAGAATAATGGTATGCAAACAAGCTGAAAATTCATACATTTAGCTAAAATGTATAGGGCCTAATGCATTACATGAAATCTGTGTGATTTTAAGGTATTTTAGGACAAAACAATAACGGTAATAAGAATAATGCCACAAGCTAATCAATTTTGACTCAACTACAGTAAAACTAAAGCTAAAATATAAATACATGAAAAATGGTAACTTTTACATATGAGAAACATTCTATTATAATAAAATCCATAAGAAATATACATTGCTCTTGTTACAAATTCATTTTGTTAAAATTAATACAGTGAAAACAGATCCACACATGAATCTACCACCTGGCAAAATCCAGATGTTCACATAGAGCTGATATCATTCAATACAAAATGTGTCACTATGACGAAAAGTATTAACATAAAAGGAACATTAGGATAAGCTTGGTAACTTATTAATAGACTTTATTCTTTAAATAGCTTGGTAATAAAACATACTGTTTGACCTTTGCAGTGAATCAATTTGTGACAAGATGTCAACCCAGACAGCAAATTTAATAAAGTTAAGCATCTCCAACTGTAAGTCCTAAAAGATTTTTTAATTATCCTGAGTGATATGATATTAAGTGTATGAAATAGTTTTCTGGAATGTTTAAGACATAAACAAAAGAGGTGAACTATGTTGCCAAATTTAAACTTACTGCACCTAAAATGAAAAAGCATAAAATTTAAAGTCAAATCACTTCATCAAAGAAACAACTGTCATGAGGACACAACTTTGGGAAAGTATTAATATAGGGTAACTTATACTCAGAATTCATTAACATTAGACCCAAAAGTACTACTTCTACAGGCCTTAAGTTAGAACTAAAAAGCAACTTTTGCTTTTGTTTCTGATAATCTACATTTTGGAATTTGACAAATACGTTAGTTCTAGGGCAGTGATACAGCATTTCCCCACCAAAATTCCAAAAAGGAAAGGCTGTGATTGATTCATTTTCATTATTTATTTGTGCTCTCACCTTATTTTAGAGAAGTTAAGGTGGCCTAAAAAATTATATGCAAAGCAAAATAAAACTTTAAAACATGTAGAAAATAGTACATTTGTTATGCATAAGTCACCACATTTTTTTAAAATGTGTAAAGTTAAGAATCAGTAGATGAGGGTGAAATGACAGTAGAAAAGATGAAAGAATCACATAAGGACCTGCACATTTGTTAGGAGAAATCTGACCTTTACAGTGATCAATGCAAAGCTAAAAATGCAATTAGTTACATAATCTCCTACTTTAGTTCTTTGCAAAACAATCGTTTTAGGAAACATTAAAATCTATCCTTTAAAGTTATCAAATTAAGCATATTAGTTTACAGTGCAAGCATGCTTATACCCAGAGTTAATATGATGAAAGAAACTAATCACAAGTTAAATCAAGAAAACTACTTAATCAACTCTTAGTAACAGCAATGAAAAATAATACAAGTTTTACTCACTGCTTTAAAAAATTTTTCTGACAGCTGGCATTTAGACCCAAAACTTTTGGGCTGCAGAGTCATGTTTTCCTTAGTCTGAGAATCAAAAGTTGGATTTTCAATAAGGCAATTAATAAAAACCCATATATGGTTTTTCACCTGTTGAAAACATACCAAAAAAGTCAACATCAGAGCTAATATTATTTAGTAATTCAGCACATATATAATGCATATGCTTCATATGCAATGTACAATGCATCCCTTACTTGAAATGGTTTCACTGATACACCAGCTTTATTCTTTTTCTTAACTACTTCAATCAGTTTACCAACAACTTGATCTACCACATAATCCACGTGCCGTCCACCCTGAAGAAAAAAAAATATGAAATCTGAAATCTTGTATTAGTGAAAAAACAAAAATATGAAATCCGAAATCCTGTATTGTTAAAGTAGCAAAATATTTTATCTGTATTACAAACCCTATTTTCTAAAAGAGTAATAGGAGTCTCAGAATCAGAGTTGGGATTTTAAAAAATAAGATATTTTGGCTACAGAGCCAATATACCAACTGCTATGTTTTTTTTTTTTTTTCCTCACTTCAATTCTAACACTAATTCTGGGGTGCTTTCAACACCAACAGCCTTAAATTTCACCCAGTTCAGGACTCTCTGATTCTCCAGACAACAAATTGATGTTCAACGATGTGATTCAGTTTTGATGCTAACTACCTGGAGTTAGCACAAGTACTTATGGTTGGTTAAGGGCTCGGTCCCACAGGACTGCCCACACTTCAGATGCTAGTCACTGCCCTAGGCTTCCTGTACTTCTAACCAACCAGCTATTAATTGGGGGATTCCCATGAATGACTCCTCAGGATTGATACTTTGCTAGAACAGATCATAGAACTCAAGAACACAGTTTACTTCATTGACCAGTTTTTTTTATATAGGATCCATCAAAACAGCCAAATGGAAGAGATGCATAAGGCACGGTATGGGGGAAAGGGTACACAAAACTCTATACCTTACCCAGACATGCCATCCTCTTAGACCTCAATGTATTCAGCAACCTAGGAGTTCTGTGAACTCCATTGTTCAGGGGTTTTTACGGAGCTTTATCACACAGCCATGATTGATTTTTAACTCAATCACCAGCCCCCTCTCCACTCCCCAGAGGTTGGGGAAGATGGGGCTGAAAGTTACAGAATAAGGAACTTGTTATCATTCTAAATTTCATAAAATATAAATATGTTCAACTATAAACACTAATCATATAAACTTATTTCTCAATGAATGTTTAAGTAAATTTTAATACAGCAATTTCATAGAAAATTAGGTTTTCATTTTCGTAAGTCAATTCTTATTTAACAAAAACAGATTTGGGTTTTTTGGGCGTTACTGACACTGTTATTTATTTTGTAGTTTTTAATGAAGCCTTATTCTACCACTGACTTGGAAAAAGAATTCGCATACTTACTTTTGTAGTCGCAATACTATTTACAAAGCTGATTTGCTGGAATCCTTTTTCACTCAATGTGAGACAAACATCCCATCTTTCATTTGCAAGTTCATGAATAACTTTCAGGGCCACCCCAGTTTCATCCAATTTGTCTTTCACATAAAGATCTACATAACTGCGAAATCCATTTACCTATTAATTAAAAAAAAAAATTAAGGATCTTACATTGGCGACTCAAATAGGTGAATGACATTAAATAAGTATATTCCATTTCCTCTCATTTACAATAGTTCTAAATGCTCAAATCCAAATGTTAGTGGCATTTCCCAGATCTATTCCTTAACCCTTGACCTTTAAAAAAGAAATTTCTATGTGTACTCGAAAAAAGAGGATGTGAAAGGACAGGTAAATTGGTATAAAATATTTCAAAAATTTACATTTTTAAAATAAGGTAGACTTCCAGTTTCAATTCAGACATGTAATGAACTAGGGTGGGAAAAATCCTCTATCCTTACAAGAAAACAAGTGATCAGACAACAAATTAATGGTTTTTTCAAGAACCCATTGAAGAACTGAGATCACAGGATAGCCCGCCATCCTGAAGTCTGGAGAGACATAAGTGTCTGGCGGAGACCACAAAACCTAAGCTTTTGCTTACCTGGGGCAGATATTTATTAAGCTAGTAGAAACATTAAACTAGAAATTTTGACTAACTGCTGCTAGAAGTGTGTATGCTAGTGTCAGTAGCGCATAAAGCTTCTACGGGCTGTAACCATAAGGAGTTCATTCATGCTCTTGCAGGGTTTTCCTCCAGAAAACCCACCAAATTCTCACAGGGAAGATCAGTGAGAATCTAGAGAAGGTTTCCCCTCTGCACTCCCATAGTACTGGCTGGGAAATGGAAACAGAAGTTGCTAGGAAATCCACCCAGTTCTATCTTCCTTACCAAAAAAAAAAAAAAAAAAAAAAAAGCTTATTCTGCAGGGTAGCGGACCTCAAGGAAATAGGCTGAGAACACTAGTGGAATCCTGCTGCAGCTGGGGAAAGAGAACAGAGGGCAGAAAAAAAGTCTTTACCCACGGAAGACGGGCATAAACTTGTAAAAGTCAAACCCCTGAGATACAGGTTCACCATGCACTCCAAAGACTGGGATGTAATCAGACATTAGAGATCATCTCCCCCACAATCTACCATCATGCCACCAAGCCTCCAGTAACAACAGTGGGTTTCAGCTGAAGAGCTGCAAGACAGACCATCTCTGAGGGGCAGCTCAAAAAGAAGGCCCTAAGCCAAGTGGAAAGACAAAAACAAGGAAGAATTTGGAAGTCTCTGGTATTCACAGCAACAACAAACCTCAACACTAATAACTACAGCAAAAACAAATTTCAAACGCAGCTCATCTCTTGAGTAAATATAACGTAAGTCCCACACTAATGCCTATTTACTTCAGTATCTACTTCCCTACAAACATATCTGGTTTTCCACAAAAACTTTTAGGGCATGCCAAAAGCCAAGAAAAAAACAACCTGAAAAGATAAAGCAATCATCAGAAACCAACTAAGTATCTCACAGATGTTGTAACATGTATCAGATAGAGTATTTTAAATAACTACAATTAATTAGCATGTTAAAGTATCTAGTGGAAAGTGAAGACAACATGCAACTTCACTGAAGAGATGGAAACTAAAAGAAATAATCAAATGGAAGTGATAAAAATTAAAAACATAGAAGACACAAGGAATGCCTTTGACAGGCTCTTCAGGAAACCTGATCCAGAGACTGTGAAAAAGTAAACTTGAATAGAGGGAAATGGAAATTAAACTAATACAAAAAGAAGAAGTAGAGTGAATAAAATTGACAAAGCATTCAAGAACTGGGGACAATATCAAATAATATAACATATACATAACTAACTCAAAAAGGAAAGGAAATAACAAGACAGACTAATTATTTGAAGAAACAATGGCCAAATGTATCAATAGTCACTTTAAATGTGAATCATCTAAACACACCAGTAAAAGATTACCAGACAAGCTTTAAAAAAGGAAGACTCAACAATACTCTCTCTATAAAATAACATAGTATTAAAACTATTTTAGGGGACACTTACAGGCAATTTCTTTCCATTAAACATGACCTTGACCCCTTTACATGAACCAGCCAAATCATACGCCCTCCTGGTCATGAGGGCCACAATATCCTTGTCAAGTTTTTCCATCTTAAATTTGGGCAGATCTGGTTGGAATGTTATGCATGTGTAATCTTCACCATCAAAATGTTTAATTTTGGCTTCAGAAGTCTTCATCATATTATTCATCCATGTCTTCAAAAGAAAAAAAATTCAAATATTTCTATAATGCTTCCACATTTCATGATATATAAAGATGCCACTCATTAAATACATTCATTTACCAAACTATATCAATTTTCCAACTTCACAACAAACCATACACATCCTCAGTAATATTACAGACAAAAAAAATAGTAAATACAGTCAGCCCTTGTGTAGCCACAGGTTCTACCTTTGCAAATTCAACCAACTGCAGCTTAAAAAATATTTGTGAAAAAAAACAAAAAACACAAATTTTTAAGATTCAGCATAACTGTTTACGTGGTATTTACATTGTATTAGGTATTACAAGTAATCTAGAGATGATTTAAAGTACATGAGAAGATGTGCATGGGTTATATGCAAATACTACCCCTTTTTATACAAAAGACTCGATCGTCCTCTAATTTTGGTCCAGGAAGGGGATCCCAGAACTAATCCTCCTGAGGGACAACTGTACTACTCTGATAATAATTCCATGTTAAAAATAAACTGAACTGCACAACTTTATAAACTGTCACCAAAACCTCTTTCAAGTTCTTCAACATGACCATATAGACTTTTACAAAAATAAACATGTGTGATGATTTTCCTGACAAAATTATTTTAGCTTACTTCAACAACAGGTTGTTGGAGAGCAATAAAGAAAATTAAAAATAAAAATAAAAATTATTTTAGCTTATATAAAATTTCAAATCATTTTCATAGACCTGCAAGAACAAAATAAAATTCTGAAATATAAATTTGATGATTCACTGACGAATTTTTCAAACACTAAATTGTTGCGTGTACATAAGTCTGTAAGGTTCAGGACATTTTCATGAATACTTAACTAAGTTAAATAAAGTCTGTTAAATAAACCATTTTGTTTTAAAGGAACGGAAGAGGAACAGGCTTTTATTAAATCTCCCAGGCATTCTGATGTCTCTTTACTCTGATGACTCGAATAACGCTTTTTAAAAAAAAAATGAAGTTATATAGGCATCACTGCAATTTACCTAAGGTTCTACTATCTAAGCAAAATAACAAACCATTATTTTTAAAAAAAGAAATAGATGTGTTTCTAGCGTACCTGCTTAAAACTGTGTTTATATTCTTTGCAAGCTGTTTCTACTGTAAACTTTGTACTGAAAATATTACAAAGTTTTGCACCATAACCATTACGACCACCTGTAAGAAAAATTCAATGTGAAAGGTTTAGTAAAAATGTTTTTAATGGAACTTTGTTAATTCACTACCACAGGGCAAGTCTGTTGCAAAAGAGCTCCACTAAATGCATTATCAATCACCGACTGAAAATTCCAGAGTATATTTAGATTTTTTTCATTTAAAGAAAGATACAATTAAGATTTACCACATACAGTAGTGTAATTAAAATGGGTGTTTTGTGTATTTATCAAAGTCTTTACAATTTCAAAAACATTAAGTTTTGTATGTTTCATGATCCAGTAAATCTCTGTATGAAATCTGAACTTTCTATCAAAGTTGCTTCTCTATCACAAAATTTTAATCTATATCATTTCCCAGAGCCTTGGTTTTTAAAAAAAAAAAAAAAAAACTATCAATCTACGTGGGCAACATAAATAAGCATGAAAGATATGGTTTTGGTCAAAGCACTTTCAACTCTATTTACAGAGTCTAAATTTTCAATCCTGACCTTCTTAAGGAAAACAGTTTAAAAGTAACTTAATACCGAAAGACACAGTGCTTATGTAATAACAAATTTATATATATAGACATTATACCAGTCCTATCTAAATCAAAACCCAAACTGTTAGCCAAGTTAAACTTCCAGCTGTTCTAACATAAAGTCAATGTACTATCAGACATAAGGTTTTTAAGTGTCACTTAGACTGTTATCAAGACAATATTTTTACATAATTTATAAATATTAATTCTGAAAATGATTTTCTCACACCAAAACCACAGATTTCCTTAGTAAGTTACACATTTTATATTAAGAAAACAGTATTTTTCAACCAAAATTCCATTCAGACTTTACCTGTAACTTTTTTCTCATCATCATCATAGTTACTGGATGTTAAAAGCTGTCCAAAAATTAAAGCAGGAACATAAACTTTCTCTACTTTGTGTTCTACTACTGGAATGCCTTTCCCATTATTCCAAATGCTTATAATGTTAGATTCACTGTAAAAAACAAACAAACAAACAAACAAGTAGAATTTAGAGCTTAAAATAGTAAAGATAAATTAATTCATTAAAAGGTAATCTAGAATAAATCTTAATGATTATAAGAAAGATTCTAGTCATTATCAATTGGAAGACATTGATCCATCTCTCAAGAAAATACTTGCTGAAGACAAACATTTCTTTCCCTGAGTCATAACTAATAAAGGAGGATTATGAAGGAAATAAAGGCAAGGAATGGAAAATTACAGATCTTAAGCACCTCAGGATGACAAAGAAGCGCAACATACTTAAGAGAAAACCTTAAGAAAAGGTTTCACCACGTTTAGCACATGGTGCTGTAATTAAGATAGACATTTTGTAACTTAATTATCTTCACAATTTCAAAAAAAAAAAAAATCAATGTTTGGCATCCTCAACATTCTCTAAGTCCATATGATTATGAAATTGGAACTTGCTATCAAACTCACCTCTCTTATAAAATTTCAATCTATATCATTTCTCAGATCTGGTTTTCCGTAATCTCTAAACAATTATTCAGAATTCTATAACCTTGCTCCATTGATAATCTTCAACAAAAATTAGGAATAAGAATATTGTGTTTAAGAGTTTGCAAATAAAGTTTCAAAAATAATTAGAGCTGGAAAAAAACATCGAAAATCTAAATATCCAATACTTACCAGTTGGAAAGAGGTTAAATAAATTATGACATATCAACATAATAAAATATTTGCAAATAGTTAGAAAGAATTAAGTGTATCTATTTAAGTTAATTAGGAAGGCTGTCTATAATATGTTGAATAAAAAGAAAGATATAGGCTGGGTGTGGTGGCTCATGCCTGTAATTCCAGCACTTTGGGAGGCCGAGGCAGGCAGATCATGAGGTCAGGACATTGAGACGATGAAACCCTATCTCTACTAAAAATACAAAAAATTAGTCAGGTGTGGTAGCACAAGCTTGTAGTCAGTCCCAGCTACTTGGGAGGCTGAGGCAGGAGAATCGCTTGAATCTGGGAGGTGGAGGCTGCAGTGAGCCGAGATTGCGCTACTACACTCCAATCCAGCCTGGGCGACAGAGTGAGACTCCGTCGAGAGAGAGACAGAGACAGAGAGAGAGACAGAGAGAGAGAGAGAGAGAGAGAGAGAGAGAGAATAGTATATATACTATGATTCCATTTGTTAAAGAAAGAAATGTCTACATATATATTTTAGCATGAGTATACAATATTTTTTGAAAGTTATAAAGTTTCAACTCTAAAGAATACTTAAGTTAGAGGAATATTTTGAACTCTGGTTAATATGCTTTCCACGTTTTTTTTTTTTTCTTTTTTTTTTTTTTTTTTGGAGAAGGAATCTTACTCTGTCACCCAGGCTGATCATGCAGTGGCACGATCTCAGCTCACTACAACCTCTGCCTCCTGGGTTCCAGTAATTCTCCCACTTCGGCCTCCCCAGTAGCTGGGATTACAGTGCGCGCCACCACAATCGGCTGATTTTTGCATTTTTAGTAGAGACGGGGTTTCACCATGTTGGTCAGGCTGGTCTTGAACTCCTGACCTTGTGATCCTCCCAAAGTGCTAGCATTACAGACGTGAGCCACTGCGCCCAGCCTCCATGTTTGTTTTTAATCAGATAGACATCCACAAGTAAATTGTTTCAATACTGTTCTATTATTTAATAAGTGTTAAGCTCCCTTGTAAGAAATTGCTATAAATTCTCTAACTTCTAGATGAACTGTCCAAATTCTGCAAGACATGTCTTGTATTTAAAAGTCTATTCTTATGGCTTTACAACCGTGACTTTTTCCTTAAATTTTATCCCTCCATCACAGAATAGTATGGGGGAAAAAAGAGTAAGAGCAAGGCTACTACATATTCTATACACTTTGCCCATTAACTATTAAAATTTAACCTCTCCTCCACACAAGAAGTTTATGTGCACAAATGTACAAAGAAAAATAAAAATCTGCTATACAAAAATGTTAAAAGAATGTCAAAGGATACAAAAATGGACAGCAGAGAAAACTAGGTCAATTGTTTTAATTGATTTTAATCCAAGTAATACTAATTTATTTATTTAATCCAAGTAATACCAATTCTATAGTATAGTATTTATTTTAATCCAAGTAATACTAATTCTATAGTATATGTGGTTTAAAAAAAAAAAAAAAGTGATTATGGGACAAAATTCACAAGACCCAAAATGTTATAGTTAAAATTCAGAAAATAAAATATATGAATCAGCACCTTTTTTCTTGGAGTACCTAAGGATTTTTGTTTAGATTGAAATAAAATAATTTTCTAGCAGAAGCAGTTAAAATGAGGTGGGAAATATGAAAAAAAAAAAAAAAAGCTGATACCTGAATGCCATTAAGAAGCAAATAAACTAAGTTATATTTTCCCTCACTCTTACTCCTACACAAAAATGTTCATTAGAAACAGAGTACAAAATGGAGCGATAAAGGCACTAGAATTGCTAGACTTATGTAGAATTATTATTTGTACAAAATCTGTAATGAGTTGAAAAGTAAAATAAACCAAGAGCCCTTATCCCGTCTACAGAGTTGTCTTATAGCTCACTTCTTTGTCGTCCTTTTTTATTTTTTTTTTTCTTTAAGACAGGGTCTTGCTCTACACCCAGGCTGGAGCGCAGTGGCACAATCATGCCTCACTGCAGCCTAACCTCCTAGGTTCAAGCAATTCTCCCACCTCAGCCTCCTGAGTAGCTGGAACTACAAGCTCGCGCCACCATGCCCAGCTGATTTCTGTATTTTTTTTGTAGAAACAGGTTTTCACCATGTGGCCCAGACTGGTCTCAAACTCCTGGGCTCAAGGGATCTGCCTGCCTCCGCCTCCCAAAGTGCCAGGATTACAGTAGTGACCAGCTGTACCTGGCTTAGCTCACTTCTTTATCACTTTGTTATGATGACAGTTTTTTAAATTTAATCTTATTGGATTAATGTAGCTAAAATAATTGGATTAATATGGCTAGAACCACATAAAAGAACTAAACAACTGCGATTATGTTTATCAAGAATGTATTTAAGGAAGGTCCTTTCTTCCTTAGTTTTCAATTAGCATTGTTCAATTTTGAAAAAAATTCAAAGATATCAAAGATTCAGCATCTATTATTCCTTACTCTCCTAAAACATAATAAATGAAGAGAGATCTGTTTTTTAACTGACAACTGCCTAAATAAGAAAAGGAATTTTAACAGCCAAAATTTTCTTGAAACCATCTTAAACTCTGTTTAAGTTGTAACTTACAAATGTCTTGTACACCTTATCATATAAATTCTCAAGAATGCGTTCATTATAGAAATAATTTAAATTTTTTTAAAAAAGAGAATGGAGAAGAAAAATAAAGAATTTCAACCACATAGTTATATGGTAACATTTTCATATAAAATATAGTTAACTTCATGGTATAACCAAATACAAATTATAGTTTTATTATACTACCAATCTTAACTATACCACGTGAAATTAGATTAATAGTAAAAGTGTACCTGAATTATTAGATTTTTATGTTTACTAGAGAAAAATCTTAAAATCATGCTAAATAACTTTTAAATTTACAAAGAATGGATGTAACACTTTACAAAAGGAACGCTGGTTAAAAACAGGATAAGCCTAACAGCTATGTTTCTGATTTAACACTACTAGTTTTTATACACCTTTATCCTACGAAAAAATAAATCGATTTATACAGTGATATAATTAGCTAAAGACCTGGTTATACCCAAAGTACGTAATTTATTAAATTATGTCACAAATAATGGAAAACTCCAAATATCAGTCATGAAAAGTAGATTTAATGCATAATGTAACTGGAATCACACCAATGGCCCTTAGCCTTGAGTCCCAAAGTAAAGGTAAGAAAAGATAGGGTGATTAGCAGCTGAAATAGCATACATAGCATCAAAGAAAAATGGCCTTCATGAGCCCCAATAGCAAAGTTCTTTGGAAGAAAAGACAATAAATGACACTGAAAAGAGGCAAAAATAACAAAGTCTCAAACAACAGGTAAACAAAATGGTACTACTCATATACTTTATTTGAGGAGTAATCATAAATTGGGGACTATCTGAAAAAAACTTAGCATAAAAAAATTAAACTTTAAATATACTTACGGATCAATAGAAACTTTAATACAAGTCATGTTCTTATCCCTTTGTTTATTGTCAGCAGCATTAACTACAAAATTAAACATCTCAGTGAGTAATATATAAAATTACATTAAAAATACATGGACACAACTATATGTGTATCACTGCTTAATATAAACAGCTACATATGGTAATAGTTAATAAAATTACTATTAACTTCTCATATACAATCTTATTTTCCAAATAATATTCCTAAATTGTATTAACACACCAAAGTACTGTTATGTTTTCCACCACAAAAAAGAGGAAATGTTTTAGTGATACATATAAATCAAAACAAATTAAGAACAAACATCTGCACTTCACAATATTCAAATCCAGGTCTAAAAGTTAAAAACTTTTGTTTAATTATATCTTGGTAACAAGCAATTGCATTCTAGTGATCTCTTTCAATAAACTAGTGACTTTATAGGCATATTGAATAGAAACCAGTTATTTTTTAGTTACAAAGAAAAAGTCTTTAACACCCTTAGAAACCAAAATTCTGTATCCTAGGCACCATAGCTGGCAATAGAAATATTTTTGCATTCATTAACCGCTGCTTCAAGGAAATTTGAACACAATCATAGAAGAAATATACTCCTGACAAACACTTGTAATAAACGTAAAACAGCAAAATTATAGTTTGGAGGCAAGAGTAAAGGTATAAAATGTAACCCAGTTTTAATCTCTTATCTCTTCACCAAATACCAACGGAAGCAGCTCTGAGAGACCCATACAACTGCACTAAGAAACCTCAAGTTGTACTGATGAGGTGGCGGAGAAAGAGAATTTCTAGAGTGTCCTTGGTTAAAATACTTCCAAAGTACAAGCATTCCCTAGGAGTCAACTAGGCACTCATTTAATTTAATTAATCATGTGATTTGGAGAAGACAGATCATTTAGAGCAATGGTTACTAAACTTGGCTGTCCAACAGAAATATCTGATTTGTTGGTGAAAAACGTATTTACATGTCCCACCAACTCAATGAATCTGCAAAATCAGTCCCTTTCATCTCCATATTCAAGATGTCCGCTGGGTAACTATGACGCTAGCAAATCCCAGATGACTAGACATACAGGAGTACAGACCAACTGTGGTATTACAAATACAACACATTCATTTCATAGATAAAAAAATGAAACAAAGATGAAACAGAAATATTAAAACGTTACAGATCACAGTATAAATTTTCTGAACATCATTTATATTCAGAAGAATAAAAGCCAGAGACACATCTTTAAAATTTATACTGGCTAAGTCTGGCTTTATATATAAAGGGACATTTCGATGATACTAATAGAAACATGCATTAAATCCTAAGCAAGTACTCACCCAAAATTTCATCAAAGATCTTATATAAACCTGGCACAAAGGTAACCTCTCTGCAATTCATTCCTACATCTTCATCATACACCCACATTAACTGCATTGAAAAATTCAAAAATATTTTACTCAATAAATCCTTAACATCAATTTGTCATAGTATAATCCACATCCTGTCATTTACTCTATATAAATACTTAGATCTGCCAAGTAGAAAAACATATAACTTCAGAAATAGTCAACTTCACTATTCATATTAACCTCAAAATTGAGAAATTGTTCATTTCGTATCAAGTTTGTATTATTATAGTCAGTTTTAATATAAGACATCAAGAATTATTTGAAAAAGTATTATAGTTGAAAAAGTAAAAACATCTTACATCACTTCAACTTCATGCTTTATATTTTTTTTATAATATAGGGAACACAGTAAAATAATGCAAAGAAAGAAAGACTTTGGAGTCAGTTCTACTTTGAATCCCAGTTCTTACTAGTTGAGAGATATGAGCAAGTTATTTAAATTTATGTAAGCTTCCCTTTCTTCATCTATAGAGATAAAAGAACCTACTTTCCAAAACTGTTAGGATCAAACGAGATAAAATATGTAAGCCAAGTTCATAGTAAGCATTAAACAATAGTCAGTATATCTGTACAAATTCTGCAAGGTACTACCATTAATGACAATATGAAGTTAACATTAATGACAATATGAAGTTAAAGACTTACAAGGCCAGGCATGGTGTCTCACACCTGTAATCCTAGCACTTTGGGAGGCCGAGGTGGGCATATCACCTGAGGTCAGGAGTTCAAGACCAGCCCGGCCAACGTGGCAAAACCCCATCTTTACTAAAAATACAAAAATTAGCCCAGCGTGGTGGCACATGCCTGTAATCCCTGTTACTCAGGAGGCTAAGGCAAGAGAATCACTTGAACCCAGGTGGCAGAGGTTGCAGTGAGCCAGGATCGAGCCACTGCACTCCAGCCTCAGTGACATAGTGAGACACCTTGGGGCGGGGGGAAGAGTTATAACAAAAGTTTGTATGGCATCATTTTACTCTATACTTCTTTCTTCTGATCGCTTTTATCCCCAGAAAAAAGTGAATACATTTCTACTAGATATGTCATCCTACTTTGCTCACGACTATAGACACATGAAACTACAGATTTCCAAAGCATATAATTAAAATAGTTCTATCAATATATTAAAAAGTAGATATCAATACACATCTCCTAATTTTGATTCTAGCAATAATTACCTGTGTCAATGGCTCCACTGACCCAATATATGTATCAGGACGAAGAAGAATGTGTTCAAGTTGTGTCTTCTTCTGATACACTCTCTCAACAGACAACTTCTTTGAAGAATCATTTTTGTTGGCAGTTTCTGACTCTTCTTTTTTTGCAGCATTGTTCTGATCAAAAAGAGTCTAAAATTAACCAAAAAATCAAATTTAAATAACCTACCAAGGGGTAAACAATGAGTAATGGACACATGACATGGGTTTTCTTTTTTAATGGCAAAATTATCTTTCAGATCCACTGATTTTTTTAAATTATTTATTCATTTATTTATTTATTTTGAGACAGAGTCTCACTCTCTCATCAGGTGTAGTGGCACGATCTCAGCTCACTGCAACCTCCGTCTCCTGCGTTCAGCGATTCTCCTGCCTCAGCCTCCCAAGTAGCTGGGACTACAGGCACACACCATCACACCCATCTAATTTTTTTGTATCTTTAGTAGAGACAGGGTTTCAGTATGTTGGCCAGGATGATCTCAATCTCTTGACCTCATGATCTGCCCACCTTGGCCTCCCAAAGTGCTGGGGTTACAGGCATGAGGCACTACTCACCCAGCCTGAATTTTTAAATCCTAAAGAAAACACAGGTCTTTTTACTGACAGTCTGGCTCCTATTATACAACATGAACCTGTAGTTTTGACTGAGCCCAAAACGTGGGTATAGTCACCAGAATCACTAGAGCAGTCTCTAGCTATTCAATCCAAAACATTTCCCAATTCTATAAGATATCAAGGGTTTTTTTGTTATTTATTTTTGGCTTTTCTTGAGACAGAGTCTTACTCTGTCACCCAGGCTGCAGTGCAGTTGCGTAATCTTGGCTAACTGCAGCCTCTGCCTCCAGGTCTCAAGTGATTCTCCTGCCTCAGCCTCCTGAGTTGCTGGGACTACAGATGCACACCGCCATGCACAGCAATTTTTTTTTTTTTTTTTTGTATTTTTCGTAGATAACAGGTTTCACCATGCTGACCAGGCTGGTCTCGAACTCCTGGCCTCAAGTTATCAGTCTGCCTTGGCCTTCCAAAGTGCTGGGATTACAGGCGTGAGCCACCATGCCTGGCCTCAAATTAATTTTTGGGGTCCTCAAAACCTCCCAAGAAATTTGAGTTCTGGTCAGGTTACAGAAGCACAATGACTGAACCTGACTAGGTGCAGGGGTCCCAAAAGCTTTCAGATGTAAGTTCCCTACCATTAAAGCTACTGAAGACTACAGTAAAGGATAAACAAAAATGACCTATGCAAAATATTAACCTATGTGGTTAATAAACACTAATATGACTAAAAATATAAAGGTTTATAAAATCCTCAAATTTCACACATTTGTAGATCATGCCAATAATTCCTGACATATCAGCTCTGGGCACCCCAATACTGATTCCAGTTTCTTTACCAATTTCAAAGAGGCACAGGTTGGTGATCTTAACACTAAACATTCCTACAGCAGATGAGGATGTCAAATCAAATTTCTAAGGTCTACAAATTTCTTTATCTTCTTAACAGCAGCAGAGAAGATACTTCTCTCCTTCTAGGATTCCTTAATGCTGACAAATATAACATCCCAATGAAAAGACAATATGATGGCCTATTTTTTCCGAGTCAAAAAAATAACTCAAAAGACACAATGAAAATTCTTCCTAGGCCTTCAAATTTTAGAAATTAAAAAAAAAAAACAAAACAGAATACAAACAATAGAAGACACAGAGGTTTTGTGCATTTTAACAAGCAGTATGCAACATCAATTCAAGTTCTAGATGTAACATCCCATCATCTTTAAAGTTTTTATTTTTAAAAACTATATCATCAAATATATTTAAAAATCAAAATATATGACCTCTGAGAAGTCTAAACCAAGAATTTAAAATAACCTAAGGAAACTCAAACATTAATTATAACTTCCCAATGCAGTAGTTTTATATAAAATTAAAGATTTAATATTTCAAAATAAGAGCATTAAAAATAACTCATTTTACTTGATTTTAAACTATATTCTTATACATTCCTACATTTATAAGCTTATCCATTAACACTGCTCAAAGACAATTAAAAATAGCTTTGGGTAAAAGAAAATAATTCTGTTTCACAAAGTTTTCACATTTTACTTCTGCAAAAGTTAGATGATAAACTTGCTGGCCAGAAAGATGTACTTTATTCTACCAGATAGTCTTCAAATTTCTAATTATATTCCTTGCTTTATATGAAGAAATAGCTGATTAATAGAAACGAATTTATGTTTAAGGACAAGGCATGGTGACGTTAACTTATAGAAACAATTCTAACAATAAAATCGTAATTGATTTTTTAGTGGAGCCTCAAAATACTTAGAACAAAGATCATAATCAATAAAATTACACTCTAAACAGTACTCAAGACAGATGCTATAGAATTGAAGGTAGGTAACATTTTACCATTAACTTGGAACTGCTATTCTAAGTTTGCAATTATTGACACAAAGGTTGGGGATGCATGAAAACCATACAAGTAAAAGCTTTCCTATTCCAGGCTACTCTTCCAAAACCAACCGCATCACAAAGAAAGTATTTTCAAGATTAGACTCAACCAGAGGATCATGTCTATCTAATCTGTATGAACTAAAGTGAACTAAAGGGTACACAGGGATAAAAAACAGGGGTAAAATCTTACCTCATGCTTTCTTCAAGAACTTACAACTTTTCCATATTTCCTTACTTATAATCGCCACCTCTTCCTCCCTGCATCTCTTCCCAAATGAATATATTAGAAAAAAATGTTTGAAAGTTTGAACCCACCAAATCCCTTGCCATTCTTGCTAACGCAATGTCTAAAAAACCAGATAACATGTGAGCATGGTCAGCCAGATGGCAAAGTAAGAAACCCCAGGCCTTTTTTTCCACATGAAGATGTGGATTCAACAACAACATACAATCCAATTGCCTTTGTGATAAATTCAGAAACCAATTAAGAGGTTCCTGCACCCCACGTGAGCATAAAATAGTATCAAAGCTCATGATCTCCCTCCCATCTGCCCCAGCAAGGCAAGATTGAGAAAAACAACAACGACAACAACTTTTCACCTTCTCCCTAGGGAGGAGCAAAAGAGGAATATACCTCCAATGGAATGTCTGGGGGCAATGCTACCCTAGAAACTTCTTGACTGAACCTAAGTATAGACAGGAACAGGGTGCCAGGTTGAGGGCCATTGAGAACAAAGGCAATCAACATGCTTTGGTTTAGCATTAGACCCTGCAGTATCAGAAACCGACACAAGGTGGAGCTCCAGTACCGTGGTTTACTACAGCATGAGCGAGGCCACAGTATGGCGCGCGCGCACACACACACCAGGGAGAGCTCCTGAGTAGTAGACAGAGGCCAACCCCTTCACCTAAAAAATTAAATGCACGACCCCAAGGAGGATGCATTGCCATAAAAGATTTGTGAGGTTTCAGGATTCTCTAGTTAGATTAACTGAAGAAAGTCCTCCCAGTATGAAACCAGACTGCAAAGACTGGAGAGTTAGCGAAGCTTTCAAATGCCAAAGCCCTAACAGAAAATGACAATACAAAGAAACAGGGAAATATGGCCTAGTCAATGCAAAAAACTTAATTGCAGCCAGGTGCAGTGGTTCACACCTGTAATCCCAGCAATTTGGGAGGCTGAGGCAGGCAGATTCTTTGAGCCCAGAGCTCAAAGCCAGTCTGAGCAACATGGCCAAACCTTACCTCTACCAAAACAAAACAAAACAAAATTAGCCAGGTGTGGTTGTGCACACTTGTAGTACCAGCTACCTGGGAGGCTGAGATGGGAGGACAGCCTGAGCCCAGAAGGTCGGGACTGCAGTGAGCCATAAGGACACCACTGCACTCCAGTCTGGGTCACAGAGCAAAAGCCTGTCTCAAAAAAAATAATAATAAATCACCACAAATCGACCCTAAAGAAATGGAAATGTACTGTCATACAAAGAATTGAAAATAACTGTCATAAGGATGCTTAATGAAATAAATGAGTACAAATGGGCAAACAAAAACTCAGTATAACAGTGCATAAACAAAAGGAAAAAAAAATCAACAAAGATAAAAACTATGATGAAGTAGCAAACAATATTTCTGGAACTGAAGCATACAATAAATTAATTGACAATACACTAAAGGAACCTAACAGTAGACCTGAGCAGGCAGAATTGTTTTAAATCAGCAAATCTGAAGCTGGGACTTTCAAAATTACCAAAGCAAAGAAGCAAAAACCCAAAAGAATGAATAAAAACAAAAGGATCTTAAAGGACTTGCGGGCCACTATCGATCAGAACAACATATACATCATGTAAGTCTCAAAAGAAAAGAAGGGGAGAAATGGTGAAAGATGGACATACAAATTAACGAAGCTCAGAGAATTCCAACAAGGATAAATCTAAAGAGAACCACACGAAGACACATTATAATTATGCTGTTGAAAGTCATAGAGAGAATCTTGAAAGCAGCAACAAAAAAGTCAATCATCAGGAACAAAGGAGTTTCTGTTAGATTACTAGCCAATGTATCAGCTGAAACCTTGCAAGTTAGAAGGAATTAGAAAAACATATCCAAAGTGCTGAAAAAAAAAATACTGCCAACCAAGAACATTGTAACTAGCTAAAGTGCCCTTCAAAAACTTTCTCAGATAAACAAATGCCGAGACAGTTCATCACCACTAGGTTTGCCCAAGAAATGATAACGGGAGTCCCTCAAGTTAAAGCAAAAGGACAAAAAATAGCAACACAGAAACACAGAATTATGTAACTCCCTGGTAAAGTCCAAGGGGATTTCAAAAAGTTCTTGAAAGATGGAATTAAAAGATAAAAAAAATTAGAAATTTTATTTCTCAATAAAAGCTCCATAAAGGTCAAGACAATTTTGTAAGTGATGATATCAGCCAATTAGTTAATCTCTAAGGAACTAAGGGTCTTGGGAATTTAACCATGTCAGTGCAGTCTTTTTACATTATCAACTGAAAAAACTAGGTGCCTTTTAAAGATTTAAGATTAAGTAAACAAAAAAAGTCAGAAGGAGCGAAATCAGGACTATAACATGGATGCCTATTTCTCATCAAAATGCTCATAACATTGCTCTTGTTTGATGAAAGGAATGAGCAGGAGTACTGTCATGAAGTAGAAAGACTCTGGTGAAGCTTTCCTGGGCATTTTTCTGCTAAAACTTTACCTTTCTCAAAACACTCTCATAATTAGCAGATGTTATCATTCCTTGGCCCTTCAGAAAGTCAACAAGCAAAATGCCTTGAGCATCCTGAAAAACTGTTGTCAAAACTTTTGCTCTTGACCTATCTGCTTTTGCTTTGTTTGGACCACTTCCACCTCTTAGTAGCCACTGCTTTGATTTGTCTTCAGGATTATGTTCGTAAAGCCCTGTTTCATCTCCTATTACAATTCTTTGAAGCAATGTGTCAGGGTCTTGATTCCACTTTTATAAAATTCCCATTAAAAGTTTTGTGCTTGTCTGCAGCTGACCTAGGCACAATGGTTTTGGCACCCATTGAGTGAAAAGTCTGTCAATCTTTAATTTTTCATAAAGAACTGTGTAAGCTGAACCAATTGTGACATCTGTGGTGCTGGCTATATTGTTTCTGCTGTTAATCACTGGTCTTCTTCAGTAAGGGCATGAACGTAATTAATTTTTTTCCTCACAAATTAATGTAGATGGTCTGCTGCTGCAGGTTTCATCTTTATCATCTCATCTCATCTCTTAAAACAAGTTATCCATTTGTAAACGCTCATTTATATGGGGCATTGGCCCTTAAGCATCAACCATTTCACACCATTCTTCCATCCAAGCTTCTCCATAAATTTGATGGTTGTTCTTGCTTCAATTTTAGCAGAATTCATATTGCTCTGATAGGGGCTCTTTTCCAACTGATGTCTTATCCTTCTTAGTACCGCAAACTAGATTTTGTTCAGACATATTATAACAAGTTAGTATAAGTTTATTTTGGTACAAAAATTTTGAAATCCATGCACAGTATTCTCATAATACACATTTTCCATGAACTTTTTGAAGACTATTTGTATACAGACAAATATGACATCTTCTAGTATTATAATATGGGTGTGTCGATCATTTTTAAATATGGTATAGAAATTTTTTAAGCATTAAAAAATAATTCTATGTATTGGAACTGAATTATTTTCTGAATGCAAAAAAGCAAAGAAAAAAATTCTAAATCTGTGTTAAAATATACACAGTATAAAAAGAGGTAAAGTATGCCATCAAAAACAAAGCAGAGGAGGGCAGAGGTAAAAACAGAGTTTTCATATGTGATTGAAGTTATTAATTTAAACTTTATTTTTATCACTTGAAGTTATGTAATTGCAAGGTAAAGTCAGGAAAATATCTGTAGAATATACACAAAGAGAAATTGGAAGAAAATCAAAACATGTCACTACAAAAAACAATCAATAAAACACAAAAGGGGGCAGCAAGGGAGGAAAGATGAACAAAAAAGCTGTAAGACATACATAAAACAATAATCAAAATGTCAATAATTAATCCATGTCAATAATTACTTTAAATGAAAATGGGGCCAGGCACAGTGGCTCACATCTTTCATTCCAGCATTTTGGGAGACCAAGGTGGGCAGATGATTTGAAGTCAAGAGTTCGAGACCAGCCTCGCTAATATGGAAAAACCCTATCTCTACTAAAAATACAAAAATTAGCTGGGCATCGTGGCAGGCACCTGAAATCCCAGCTACTTGGCAGGCTAAGGAAGAACGATCACTTGAAGCCGAGGCAGAGGTTGCAGTAAGCCAAGATCGTGCCACTGTACTCCGGCCTGAACAGAGTGAGACTCTGTCTCAAAAAAAAAAAAAAAAAAATGAATTAAGTGCCCCAAATAAAAGATACAGATTGGCCCATGGAATAAAAACACAAGATCCAACTATAGGTTGTTTACAAGAGACCTCTTTCCAATGCAAAGATGCACAAAGGCTACAAATAAAAGGATGGAAAAAGATATTCCATGAAACTGGAATCTGAAGAGAGTGGCTGTACTTACATTAGACAACATAGACTTTAAGAAAAAAACTGTCACAAGAGATAGCGTAGGACATTATATAATGATAAAAGGGTCACTTCACCAATAAGATACGCATCTAACATTACAGTTCCCAAATTTATGATGCAAACACTGACAGAAGTAAAGGCAGAGAGAGAGCAACACAGTAATAATAGGAGACTTCACTAGCCCACTTTCGGTTATGGATAGAACAACCAGACAGAAGATCAATAAAGACACAAAGAACTTGAACATCACTATAGAATAATTGGACCTAACTGAAATACGCAGAACACTCAACAGCAGAATACACATTCTTTTCAATTGCACATGGAACATTCTCCAACATGGACCACATGTTATATGATAAAACAAGTCTTAAGAAGACTAATCATCTAAGGTATATTTTCCATCTACAATGGAATTAAACTAGAAATCAACAGCAGAAGGAAAACAGGAAAATCCACAAGAAAGTGGAAGTTAAACAACTCACTCTTAAACAGCCAGTGGGTCAAAGATGATATCACAAGGGAATTTAGAAAACATCAGGAGACAAATAAAAACAAAAACACAACAGAACACTATTTATGTGACATGACTAACAGTATTACACTTAAAATTAACTATCAATAAAGATCTCAAATTAACAACCTAACTTTAGATCATTTCAAAGAACTAGGAAATGAGCAAACTAAACCAAATTAATGAAAGAAAATAAAGACTAAAGCAAAGATAAAATAGAGAATAGAAGAACAACGAGGGGAAAAAAAAAAATCAAGCCAAGAATTTGTTTTTTGAAAACATTAACAAAACTAACAAACCTTAACTAGATTAAATAGGAAAAAAAAGAGATAATCAAATAACTAAAATTAGAAATGAGAAGGGACATCATAATTGATGTCACA
This sequence comes from Sapajus apella, assembly GCF_009761245.1. Lineage (NCBI taxonomy): Eukaryota > Metazoa > Chordata > Mammalia > Primates > Cebidae > Sapajus > Sapajus apella. Next base: position 45,710,276 of record NW_022436944.1, read on the forward strand.
GAAATAAAAAAGATAACAAAAGGCTTATATGAACAAATATATGGCAACAGATTAGATAACCTAGAAAAAATGAATACATTCCAAACATATAATCTACAAAGATTCAAGCACGAATAAATAAAAAATCTGAACAGCCCTATAACAAGGAGACTGAAGCAGTCATCAAAAACTTCCCAACAAAGAAAAGCCCAGGACCAGATGGCTTCACTTGAAAATTCTACCAAATAATCAAAGAAGAATTAACTCTTCAAACTCTTACCAAAAAATGAAGGGTAGGGAACACTTCCAGAATCATTCTACGAAGCCAGCATTTCTCTGATACCAAAACTAGATACAAGAAAGAACAAGAGGACTACAGAACAATACCCCTGATGAAGACTGACGCAAAAATCCCCCCAAAATACTAGCAAACTCCATTCAACAGCATTTTTTTTTTTTAAGAGAGGGTCTCATTTTGTTGCCCAGGCTGGAGTGCAGTGGGGTGATGATGGCTCACTGCAGCCTCAACCTCCCAGGTTCAAGTGATCCTCCCACTTCAGCACACCCACACCCTCCTCCTCAAACCCCTCCCCGGACGGCCTGCCGCCCCTCAACAACCCCTTCCCCAAGCAGCTGGTACTATAGTTGTGCGCCACCACACCTGGCTAATTTTTAAATTTTTTCTAGAGACAAGGTTTTACCACATTGCCCAGGATGGTCTTAAACTCCTGGCCTCATGAAATTCTCCTCCACTGGCCTCCCAAAGTGCTGGAATTACAGGCATGGGCCACCATGCCTGACCCAACAGCACATTAAAAGGATTACACACAATAAGCAAATGGGATTTATACCTGAAATGTAAGGATGTTTCCAAATATGAAAACAAACCATTGTAATACACCGTATTAACAAAATGAAGGGCAAAAACCACATTATCATCTCAACTGATATGGAAAAAGCATTTGACAAAATTTAACACCCTTTCCTGATAAAAACACATAACAAACTTGAAATAGAAAGAAAATACCTCAATATAATAAAAGTGATATACAAAAGGCCAACAGCTAACATCACACATGCTGGTGAAAGACTAAAAAACTTTTCCTCTATGATCAGGAACAAGGTTCGGATGCCCAATTTTGCCAATATTCAAGACAGAAGTCCTAGCCAGAGCAATTAGACAAGAAAAGGAAATAAAAGGCATACAAACTGGAAAGTAAGTAAAATTACGCTCACAAATGGCATAATCTTAAAGTTGATAACCCAAAAGATTCCACAGAAGAACTCACAACTGATAAATAATTTCACCAAGTTGCAAGATACAAAATCAACACACAAAAATTAGCTATGCTTTCATGCAGTAACCATGACCAATCAAAAAAGGAAATTATGAAAACAATATCATTTACTATAGCACCAAAAAGGATAAATTACCAGAGTAAACTTAACCAAGGAGGTGAGAGTAATGTCAAAATACAAAACACTGTTAACAGAAATGAAAAAAAGATACCAATAAATGGAAGGGCATACCATTCTCATGGACTGAAAAACTTAAAATATTGTTAAAATGTCCAAACTATCCAAAGTGACCTACAGATTCAATGCCATGCCTATCAAAATCCCAATGGTATTTTTTGCAGAAATACAAAAAAAAAAAAATTCAAAAATTCATATGGAATCTCAAGAGGACCCATATAGCTAAATCAGCCTTGAATCAGAAGAATAAAGTTAAAGGCCTCACACCTCCTGATTTCAAAACCTGATTTTACTACAAGAAATCTAAAACACTGGCCTAAAGACAGAATAGAGAGCATGGAAATAAATCCTTGCATAAATGGCCAAATGATTTTCACAATAATGCCAAGACTGCACATTGGGGAAAGGACAGTCTCTTCAGCAAATGGTGCTAGAAAAACTGGGTAACAAGCAAAAGAATGAAGTTGGACTCTCATGCCACATACAAAAATTAACACAGAGACCTAAAAGTAAGACCTAAAATTCTAAGACTCCTAGAAAGAAACATAAAGGAAAAGATTTGAGATATTGGATTTGGCAATGATTTCATGAATATGGCACCAAAAGCACAGGCAACAAAAGCAAAAATAGACAAACAGGGTATCAAACTTAAAAATTTCCGTGCACCAAAGAAAACAACAGACAGTGAAAAGGTAACATATGGAATGGAGAAAATATCTGTAAACCATTAAAGGGTTAATATCCAAACTAGATAAGGGGCTTCTATAACTCAACAACAGTAACAGAATACCCTCATTCAAATGGATTAAGGATTTCAATAGACAATTCTCCAAATTAGATATGTAAATAGTCAACAGCATATGGAAAGATACTCAACATTATTAATGATAAGAGAAATGCAAATCAAAACCCTCACATCTATTAAGACAGCCATCAGAAAATAAGTGCCAGTGAGGACATGGAGAAACTGGGACATTTCTACACTGTCAGTGAGAATATAAAATGCTATAAGAATTCTATAGCCATTATGGAAATAGTATGGAGGTTCCTCAAAAATTAAAAATAGAATTACTGTATGATCCAGCAATCCCACTTTTGGGTATATAGCCAAAAGAATTCAAAGCAAAATCTCAAAGAGATATTTGCAGACCCATGTTCATCACAGTATTATTCACAGTAGCCAAGAGGAGGCACAAAGCAACCCAAATGTCCACTGATGTATGGATGGATTTTTAAAATGTGGTATGTAGATACAATGGAGTATTATGCAGCGTCAAAAAACACAGAAATCCTGACATGTGCTATAACATGGATGAACCTCAAGGATATTATACGAAACAAAATAAGCCAGTCACAAAGGACAAATACTGTATGACTACAATCATATAAAGTAGCTACAGCAATCAATATTGTAGAAACAGAAAGTAGAGGGGTGGTTAATCAAGGGCTGAGGGAAGTGGGAATTAGTGTTTAGTAGAAACAGTTTCAGTTTCGGAAAATGAAATACTTCTAGACACCCGCTGCTTAACAATGTAAATATGTTTAACACTACTAAACTCTACACTTAATGGCTAAGATAGTCAATTTAATGTTCTATGTTTTTTACAACTAAAAAAATTGAACATGTGAAACGTAGTTAACTTTGTCTAATACTACTTGTAATTTTCTCTACTAAGAACAGAAATACTGTAAAATAAGTGTGACAAATATGTGACAACATACTTTTTTCTAAATATCATATGGCAAGTATTGAAGAAAGAAAAAGAGAAACCATTCTACTTAAAATAATGAGGAGCATTAAGGGATACATATTATTTATAGAATACAATGGAAGTCATTTGCAGATATTTCAAATCAACTCTCAATTATAATATTCAAACAACTTATAAAATTTGACACAGGGCATGGTGCCACATGCCTGTAGTCCCAGCTACTCAGGTGTCTGAGACTGGAGGATCAATCCTCTGAGCCCAGGAATTTGAGACAAGCCTAGGTGATATACCAAGCCTCTGTCACAAAAATAAAACAAACCAAAAAAACCCCTTAATATAAACCCTTAAACGTGGACGTCTCTATGAGTTAATAAGTTTATAATTACTATACTAAAAATAAATTGTGTTAATCTTTTATTGCTCTAGTTTTTTGTTTGTTTTTGAGACAGTCTCGCTCGTCGCCCAGGCTGGAGTGAAATGGCTCAATCTCAGCTCACTGTAACCTCCGCCTCCCGGGTTCAAGTGATTCTCCTATCTCAGTCGCCCGAGTAGCTGGGATTACAGGCAACCGCCACCAGGCCTGACCAATTTCTGTATTTTTTTTTTTTTTTTTTTTAGTAGAGATGGGGATACACCATGTTGGCCAGGCTGGTCTCAAACTCCTGATCTCAGGTGATCCGCCCACCTCGGCCTCCCAAAGTACTAGGATTACAGGTGTAAGCCACTGCACCCGGCCCCTGCTCTAGCTTTTATAGAAAATTTATATTAGTAAAGATAATTAAGTATTTTTAAATTAGCTTATAAAATGTAATGTTTAGTGGACAACATTTGAGTATATATAAAACGTGAGCCCATTTTTGTCAAAAAAAAAAAAAAAAAAAAACTACGAATGTACGCATAGGAAAAAATGTGAAATATACCCAACAGCCCTACAGAGTAGAAATACATGTGATTTCTATTTTTTTATATATGTTTTCTAATTTCCTACAATAAATGCAAAAATATGTTAAAAGCTTATTAGCCCATACATGTGAAAATATAATTAAACTAGAATAAAACTGAAGGTTTCTTTTCCTAGAGGCAATGTTTATACTTACTTATTACTTCTGCAACCCCAACTTTCTCACTAGACTCTATGCAAAAACATAAAATCAAAATACACCAATAAGACTGACAGCCTTGGCAGGGTAGAAACTATAAATTAACACTAGAATCCAATTTGTCTTTTACGTTCCCATTCTCAACAAATGGTGATTTACATTGCTCACTGGCTCACTAGTGGCAAACACAGGAGGTTCTCCCCTGAGATGTTTATAAGTTTTTCTAACAGAAACCTGAAATAATAGTCTCTTTCAACTCCTGTTTATCAGTAGAAAGTTGTACCCTAGGCAATGTCCAGGCCACTAAAAATCAAAATCTGGGGTTAAGTGGAGAGAGGGCAACTTACCGAGTTAATAGGATGATCCCATCCCTAAAACAGTATGCATATTTAAAACAAACCACCTTTGGCCTTAGAAGAGAAGCTGAATAAGAAACCTATTCTGCACCTCCTCCCTTGCTGTTATCATCACTATCTCTAGCTCTTAGAAAAATGTCACCCTGGGTAGCTCTTCAGTTTTAACACTTTTGCTGACAAAATTCAGAAAAGAGAACAGGAAATTGCTTTGAACAACCACAAACTAGCAAACCCGTATCTACATGTTCATAAAGGCACCTCAGTTCTACAGATGATAAAAGAGAGTGATGTATATTTGACACATGTAGGCTAACAGAGTTATGCTCACTTAAGAATCTGAAAAGTATCTTTTGATTTTACCTTTTCTTATTCTGACATGTTCACAGTAATAAGATACCATGTACTATTAACAACTGCTTGCAGTACTCCCCATTGAATAAAAATTAACAATATGCCTTTAAAAATAATAATTTACTGGCTAGGCGCAGTGGCTCACATCTGTAATCCCAGCACTTTGGGAGGCCGAGGCAGGAGGATCACAAGGTCAGGAGATCGAGACCACCCTGGCTAACACGGTGAAACCCTGTCTCTACTAAAAATACAAAAAATTAGCTGGGTGTGATGGCACACGCCTGCAGTCCCAGCTACTCAGGAGGCTGAGGCAGGAGAAACACTTGAACCCAGGAGAGAGAAGTTGCAGTGAGCCAAGATCGTGCCACTGCATTCCACCCTGGGTGACAGAGTGAGACTCCGTCTCAAAAAATAATAATAATTTACCAAGAGCATTTTGAATAAATTTGCATTGAGACTTAGTAACAATTGAAACCTTATGATTTAAGTTTATTTGTAATTTATTTCCCTTCCTTAATTTATGTGAACAAATTACCAAACTACTTATAGTAATAAAAAATTCCAGCATCTAATTACATTGAAATCTAACAAATCAGGCCAACATTTTCATTCTCATATAAAAGACAATGAAAATGTAAAATAATCACTATAGTAAGATAAATTTCCTACACATATCTAAAAGTTGTTTTAATTCTATTCTTTTTCATTTATAAACATGATATAGCATCATTGACTTTTTCTGAATTTCAAAAGCCAGTTGCCAAATTAAAGCATTTGGGGAAAATTTTAAATAACAAAAAATATCAAAATAAACATATAAGCTATATATTTTAAATATTAACCTATCTTATGGCACTTTTGCAATATTGCTAATGCCAATAAAAATACAGATTTAATACTAATTGCAATTTGATCTTTAGCAAGAACACTTCTCAATCATCAGAAGAAGATGGAAAACATTCCAGTAAAACCTCCTATTTTTCAGAATGACTATATACCACGATCATTCTGTAAAACAAAACAAAAGATTCTTCAATGGACAGAGTTGTCACCTGAAATATAGAGATTTGGCAGAAGCACCCACGGTTCCTGTTTTTCTGAGGGAGAATGAATTGCTGACAAAGTAGGTAAAGGAGATGGTTTGCCAGTTGGTACTAAAAAAGAACTCAGCCACTCATTCACATAATTAACACAGAAAGCTCACCATCACCAAGCCAACAAGAGTGGAAATGGGGGCTGGCAGCCTAGCAACAAGCCCCTTCTTTTACCTTCTTCTGTACAATCTCCTCAGACTTAACATTAACCTTTTATAATATCTCCTCTCTTCTCCCTCAAGGCTCCCATCCCATGTTGTTCATTCTAACCATATTTCACCTATATGGAGAAGCCATGTTATGTACCCACCATTAATGAAGCAAAAAGCAACAAGTTGTCCCCTCTCTAGGCTTCTTCAGAAATACCCTTCTAAACCAAGGCACAAGGGAAGAGGTAGAAGAGTTGAGAGAGAGATACTTAAGACAGTAGCAAATGCTTAGACTTCTGCTATGAAAATAAATATAAAAGGAATGAAAATACTTACCACTAGATTTAAAAAGAAGCAAAAATGTATGTGTGAACCCATCTGGGAGCTACTATGTGCCAAGCACTACAGGAATTATATGGATAATCTTAATTAATCCTCATATAGTACCTGCATGAAATAAATACTGTTATCATAATTTCTTTTATACAGATGAGATAGATAACTAAGGTCAGGACAAGTGTTTTCCCAAAGCTAACAAAACTACTACTTGAAAAAGGTGAATTATGAAACTAGGTGATCTGATTTCAGCCCACACTCAGCATTATGCTATACTAGATACACATATTCTGAAAAGGAAATATATTCCTTAGCTTTTTGTATGAAATAAAAGGTTAGTGGAAAAAGATAGGTGTGTCACAGATGTCTCTTTATTCTGTCATATCAGAGTATAAAAGATGAGTTGTTTTGTCTTTGAATGTTTTTAAAGTTGGAGGCTTTGTAAATGTCAGTTAAGAACATGTCTGGTTTAAATTTCACCTATGCCTTAACCATGTACCTAAGAGTTTGTTACCTAATCTCTAAACCCGTTTTCTTCTCTGCAAATAGGAATAACTATAGCTACTTCAACTTTTTGTTAAAATGGGGTTCCATGTCTATTAAGATTTTCAAAAATTCAAGAGGTTTATTTCTTAAAATATACTCAGTAAAATGCAACTGTTGCCACCATCTAACAAACAAATCTGGAATGACAGGTAATGAAGTTTTTTAAAAAGTGCCTAAATACTGCTATATCATCATGTACTTCGGAATGTATCTAAAAAATACTGCTACTTAAACACTTCTACTAATGAAAGAAGACTTTTTAGGAGCTCAGTATGTCAATTATCCAATTTGTTAATAACTGAGAGTGGATTATGTATCCAGATCTTTGCTCAACACTATAAAGGACATAAACAAGGAAAATACATGCTAACTTCAGAAGTTTATAATATTGTTAAAGCAAAGTTATCATGTATGAAAGTTACATAAAAAAGACTTGTTTTATGATTCATGAGAGAAACATTCAATGAAAGAAAAAGATGAGAATAAACTGGAAAATAACAATGTGATGAGGTTCTGAACTAGCACTGAAGAGTAAAGATTTAGACTAGTAAAGAGAAGTTAAAGAGGAATTCCGGATGAAAGGCAAAGACAAAGTGGCAAAAACAGGCATAACTTGTACCGGGGACAGTGAAAAGATAAACCTAACTACGGAGACTATAGTAAATAAATTACACTGGAAAGGGCACATGGTTTATGAAAGTCTGGCTCAGCAATTTAGCCTTGCAAAGTAAACCACTAAAGCAAGGTTCTTAAAACAAATCTTTAAACAATATTTAAATACACAGTCATGTTCAATTAGAGATAGTCACAGACCAAAAGATATTATATGGTTCAAAAAATTTTACTTTTAAGAAAACTACAATGCTATTTGTGGTTACGTAGTTTTTTTCAAAAGACATTTAACTGTTAAAGATAAATACGGAAATATTTTCAGATAAAGTGATAGACCCCTAGGATTTGCTCTGCTTAAAAAGAATGAGAAGGGAGGCTGGGCGTGGTGGCTCATGCCTGTAATTCCAGCACTTTGGGAGGCCGAGGAAGGTGGATCACAAGATCAGGAGTTCAAGACCAGCCTGACCAGCATGGTGAAACCCCGTCTCAAAAAGAAAATAAGAATGAGAAGGAATTAAGTGGGTGGTCTTAAGTTGATAATTACTGGAACTTGAGGCTAAACAGAGGGAAGCTTGTTATACTATTCTGGTTACCACTTTTTGAGATGCTTAACGTTTTCCATTACAATTTTTTTTTTAATCTACTGAGTTAGAATATTATTGGGAAAAACATCAAGTCATATAACTATATTCTAACATTTCCACAAATGTATCTGCTACAACCATTTACGATACAAGACTGACAGAATGAACCAGAGTATTATTATCTACTAACCAAAGCTTTACAAATAATTAATTCAAGAAACACGGGCCGGCCACGGTGGCTCACACCTGTAATCCCAGTACTTTGGGAGGCCAGGAGGGCAGACCACACTGTCAGGAGATTGAGACCATCCTGGCCAACATGGTAAAACCCTGTCTCTGCTAACATACAAAAAAATCAGTCAGGCATGGTGGTGCGTGCCTGTAGTGCCAGTTGCTTGGGAGGCTGAGGCAGGGGAATCACTTGAACCCTGGAGGCAGAGGTTGCAGTGAGCTGAGATCGCACTATTGCACTCCAGCCTGGTGATAGAGCAAGACTCCATCTCAAAAAAAAAAAAAAAAAAAAAAAAAAAAAAAAAGAAGCCCTTGTAACTGCTACACATTTTAAATCAAAATAGCTTTGCCATATTCATATTTTTCACTTTTTTTAATTATAAAAATTCTGGTGAAGATACTACAAATCAAACATAAACCAAATGAATTATTAAAAGAAGTTGGCCGGATGCAGAGGCTCATGCCCATAATCCCAGCACTCTGGGAGGCCGAGGCAGGTGGATCACGAGGTCAGGAGTTGGAGACCAACCTGGCCAACATGTTGAAACCCTGTCTCTAGTAAAAATACAAAAAGTAGCTGGGTGTGATGGTGCACACCTGTAAACCCAGCTACTCGGGACCTAAGGCAGGAGAATCATTTGAATCCAGGACCTGGAGGTTGCAGTGAGCAGAGATTGTGCGTTGCCACTCAGTGCTCTAGCCTAGGCAACAGAGCAAGACTCCGTCTCACAAAAAATAAAAAAAAAAGTTAATGTTAGTCCTAAAACCACTTGGCTTTGTGGTTTCAGATATTGAAGGGTAAATTTTCATGCAATGACAACATTAACAACACATGCTGGCATCCTTACCAACAGTAGTTAATATCAGCAACACATGGCATACAACCCCCACCCAGACTAAAGAAATCAGGGGCTAATTCTATTTTTATTTCTTCCTGTTATCCACAAGCAGGTGGCAACATAACACCAGCTTCACTAAAGCAGACTAAGTTACCTCTCTCAAAATAGATGACCACTGCAATAAACCCCCAACTCGTGCAAAGGAAAAATTAATCTGTTTTTACCCCAGCTGAAAGATACTTTATGTAAAAGCAACTGCAATCTATTATTTCAAAGTGTGCATTTCTTGAAGTTCACCAATAATAACAAACATTCACTAAGCCCGGCACAGTGCTACATGCTATCTCATTTCATTCTCAATGCAACCTTATTTGACAGAGTAAAAAAAAGGCTTAGAAAGGTGAGGTTCCTTGAACATAAAGTCCAACTAACTATACATGTTGGAGCCAGTATGTGAACCTGCATCAGCCTGACATCAAAGCCCATAACTATGTCACTATATTGCCTCCCATAAAATCAAACCAGTCTATGATCAATGATGTATATTATGGACATAAAAATGCTCATATAACCTAACTTAAATTTAGAGTAAGCATCAACTCTTAAAGAAGACTTATAGGAGTGATTATCTTTTTAATTAACTTCTAATTCCATAAGATATACTCTATAAACAAAAGACTAAGTGTTCTTCACTTCTATTTTACTGCATTTCCCATATTTCCCATAATCCACTTGATAATGAAAATTCCTTTAATCGATAAGTCAATTTTAGTTTCAAATGGATTTTTCCTATATTGAATGAGATGCTCCACGTTTTGCTAAGTTTATTGGCAGTGAGTTTCCTATGGAGCTTGAAAGAAATAGTCATTTAATTATCTACGAAATTAAATAACAGGAAATTAAAGTACTGCTATCAAATGTTAGGCCAACAATCTACCACGGAGCAAAATGCTGACCATTATAGAACCGAACGTCTTCAGGGGGAACACCGATCAGGCCTCAACACTTTCAAATAGTCTACGAGAACTTACAATACCAGTTAGCTATCTAAGTCCATTTTCTGATGTCTGGTTTTAGTAACAGGGGTAAAAGCCATTAATTTTGAAAGTCATTCTTTTAAACGCATGCATCCATCTCACATAGTCTCTACTGCAAGTCCACATGGACCACTAACTTCCTATCTGACATTTTCTCTCCCGGCTCTAGTCCCTCCATATTTTGATTCTACACAATTGGAGTAACATACAACATTCAGAGAATTTCCACAGTAAGAGCCTGGCAAGTTATTTTGCAGTGTACCCTGGCACCACAAACATAAGTGATTGCAATGTTTTGCTGCTGTAACACCTTTTTATAAGAAGCAGTTGTCAACACAGCACCAATTGCTACTCAACTCACCTAAACCTCACCCAAACAAAGAGAAAATGAATTAAGTAACAAAATTGCCTATATGAAAGCTCCCTTGAGGTGTTTAAAACAGGGAGGGTGGAATTAGACATCAAAAGTCCCAGAATAATATAACACTTTTTACTTTTCTCCAACATACCTAGTCAGTGGACTAGGCTGGGTTTTCTGTATCAGAAATGACCCTGGTCTGAACTCGACGCTGAGCAAGTGAAATTCTGGTGAATTATCGATCTGTCGTGGGAATCAGTCTCCCTTCCTCCTTCCGCTGCAACTACTTCTACTTCCCAGCAGGAACTGAGCGTTGAAATCCTTTAACTCCAGGACTAAGCATTTCAGCCACCTCTCCGGGACATCCATTCAGCCCCCACCCCATTACACCTGCGATGCTGACGTAGGCAAGCACTTCTTTTAATAATCTCCCTCTGACAGAGGGACGACCTACAGTATTAACTGCTGTGAAAGTCGTCCCAAATGCGCTCTCAATTGAATGAGGCATTCCAAACTGAAGTGCAAATTGCTGTAGAATGCCCCATCCATTCTTCTCTGAGAGATCAAAGCCCCAGAAAGGGCCGCATTCAGAATACACACACGCAGACCCCTTTCTCCAGGAAACAACATTTAGAGAAAATGCTGCCCCACACAGACACACTTGCATTATCGTCATTCCCACCATTTCAGGCCCGGCTGCCCTGCAAGAGCCTGGGAAAGAGGAAAAGAGAGGAAGCGGGGGCTACAGGTTACGTTCATGAATTTGTCCCCCCAAAGTTTCAAGTACACATTACGCTCTGGCAGCCAAGGATTCCAGACAGGTACAGAGAAGAAAGAAAAGGCGCGGGGAGCGGGCTGGGGGATTCCGCAGGCACAGGCCCCAGTGGAGCCCCCATTCCGGGGACGGGGTTTCCCTCCCTTTCCCGGGCCCCGCCCGTTCGGACCCGCGGAATTCCGCCCCCGCCGCGGGTCTGGAACAATGCAGCCGCCCGGACCCCCACCCCAGCCGGCAGTCCCGGGGACCCGCCACTCACCACCCAGGTCAGTGCCCCGTTGCCGCCGCCCACGCCGGCTCCCGCGCCGCAGCCACCCGACTTGGCCATGGCGAGTGCCTCCAGCTCACAGGCCCCGAGGCCGCAGCCGCCGCTCCCGCCTCCCTGCCGGCCGCCGGGCCCCGCCGCTCCGCACCCGCCGCTCCACTCGCCGCACTCCTAGCTGCGCCGACACCCGCGCCCCATCGCGAAGACTCGGAGGGGACGTCCAGCCGAGGCCGCCGAGGAGGCCGCGCCGCCGGCTGCCCTCAAACTCGAGGCGCGGCGTCCGCGTCGCCCGGGCCTAGCGCGGTGGCTGAGAAAGCAGGGGGTGACCCGCAGCGGCCGAGCGGCGGCGCTGCTTTCTCGTCCGCCCGCGGACGCCGCTTCAAGCCGGGCTGAAGCCCGGGGGTGGGAGCCGCGAGGTCGGCCGGGGAGCCCTGGGCGCTCGGACGTGGCGGGGACGCAGAGGTGCCTTGTCCTTCTCACACTCCGCGAAGGCCAGCAGCTCGAGTCGCCAGAGTCGTCGCCCCGGTCGCCGCCGCTGCTTCCAAGGCCGCCTTCGTCAGCCGCGCTGCAGCCCCGGTTTCCTCACACACACACCCCGAGAGGGACAATAAACAGAGCCGCCGCCGCCGCCACGGTCACCTCCCTCTTGTCCGGCATAACACCGCACACACACATTTGCACACCGGGGAGAGAGGGAGGGTGCGGCGGCCGCCCCCGCTGTCAGTCAGCGCCATGCCGTCCAATCGGGGCCTTGTCGCCACAGCCTCTCGGCCAATCCCAAAATTCCAAGCCCCCTGGAGGGGCGGGACCCGAGGGGGAAACGTCATTGCGGGTAGCAACCGAAAGGAAGACTTGGGGGTTTTTGTTTGTGTGTGTCTGTGGGTTTTCCATTTGAAGGGAGAGCAGGGGCTGCTGTCAAGGGTCAATTGAGGGCGGCAAAGGGAAAGGGTCGAATTGGCCTCGGGTCGATTGTAATCCTCCAAGCGTGCTGTTTACTCTGAGACCTACCCGGGGAGCCAGAGCGTTTCTTTGCCTGGGGCCTCTATGGATTCGGGTGGGGATGGGGGTGGCAGGAAGAAGCCGAGGGCTGTCCCAAAGGGAAATTATTTTTAAAGAGCGGTTGTAAACCGCAGGCAAGACGTTGTAGACCACTGGTGCAAGGGGGCCCCGTGACCCGGCCTCCCCAAGGGCCTAAGTGGACGCTGCTGTCGAAAAAAATCATCTCAGACCTTCTCCTCCATCTCCTTCCTCCCTCTCCTCCCCTCACCCCGAAAGAGGATATCGTCAGCTTCAAGAAAACTGCAGATAAAGAGCTTAAATGATAAGGGATACACAGAGAACGTTCCAAGGAAAGAATGCAGGGTGTGTTGAGGGTTCTATTTCTACTCTTTGTTGACCTTTCTTTTCTGAACAATGCAGAGAGGTCACTGTCACTTTCTTGCTCATCTGTCCAGAATTGTGTCCCCTGCCTCTAAGAGGGCATGCTTAATTTTTAAAACTGCTTTCCATGGAATTCTCAAATGCACACTTAAGAAATAATTTCATTCACATTAAAGCTCTCTAAGAATGAAAATTACCGGTACAGCAACACAAGTCTTTGGCAGATGGAAGATGGCTTTACTTCTTCCTGGTTTTCAGTGTAATTCCACTCAAGTATTTATTGGGCACACACTCTGCCACTCTGTGCCAGGCTCTGCGATGGGTTCGAAATAAAAACTGGGCCCCCGTTTTCAAACCATTTATAACCTGGCTTGTGAGACAGACTGAAAGGGAGCCAGCGATCACCAAAATGAGTACTTGAGGGCATGGAGTACCACCACAGAGTTGCGATGAGAGCTTTTTATAAAGATGAAAACAGTATTGCTGTTTTGTGAAGAGGTGTTTTTGTGAACTTCCCTTCCAACTGTGCATTTCCTCTCAAGGGAAAACAGAAATGTTTCGGGTCACTTCTTTTAACTGCATTCTGAGTCTAGAGGTGGAGAACTCTAAAACACGGAAATAATTTAAACACAGTTTTTCTTAATTAGCTCTCTGATGGCCATGCAACTTTGCCCCATACTAGGGACTTCAGGACAGCGAAGCCTTTCTTTACCTTGAACTTGGCGTGCAAACTTTTAAGTCAGACGAGAGCCTAATCTGAACCTGACCAAGTATCCATAGCCTTGTTATTTAACTTCCGTGAGCCTCGGTTTAGCACTGGTTAAAATGATTTTGATTTGTGTTCTTACTGAAGAGTTTGCACCTCCAAGTAGACATGTATTTTGTTTGAAAAAGGGTAATTTTAATGGCAATGCGTTTTTTTTTTATAAAGATGTATTAGGTAGAAGTTAAGCTGTAAAATATATAGCTGTCTCCTTTTTTAAACTTTGTTGTCACAGCTCTTTATCTTCAGTTTTTCTTGTTTGCTTAGACAGTCTCACCACCCTCCACCTCCCATGTTTAAGCGATTCTCCTTCTTCAGCCCCGTGAGTAACTACGATTACAGGCGCCCACCACCATGCCCGGCTAATTTTTATGGTTTTACTAGAGACGGGTTTTTCACCATGTTGGCCAGCCTGGCCTTGAACCCCTGACCTCAAGTAATCTGTACACCTCAGCCTCCCAAAGTGCTGGGATTACAGGCATGAGCCACCGTACCCAGCCAAGGTTCAGATTTTGAAGTGAATAAAACAATATATTCAAAAGTCAAATAGGTTAATAAAAATGTTCTTTTCACTTGCCTCATGTGTGAGGCATTAAGTCCTTTTGCCTTCTCATTATGAAGAAACCCTCTAATAAATGTTACTAGTTTTATTAAGAAAATACCGACTTGGCCGGGCGCGGTGGCTCACGCCTGTAATCCCAGCACTTTGGGAGGCCAAGGCGGGCGGATCATGAGGTCAAGAGATCAAGACCATCCTGGTCAACATGGTGAAACCCCATCTCTACTAAAAATACAAAAATTCAGCTGGGCATGGTGGCATGTGCCTGTAATCTCAGCTACTCAGGAGGCTGAGGCAGGAGAATTGCCTGAACCCAGGAGGCAGAGGTTGCGGTGAGCCGAGATCGCGCCATTGCACTCCAGCCTGGGTAACAAGAGCGAAACTCTGTCTCAAAAAAAAAAGAAAAGAAAATACTGACTTACCTGCAAGAATTGCAAATAAGAATTGTTGAATATACATGCAAATCAACATTTTTGAAGCAGGGATTTGTGATGAGTGGAAGACCAAACATAGATTAAAAGTATCTCAGCTTCTAAAGAATTGTTTTTAACTATGCAGCAGACTTAGCATATCTTTATGATAAAATTGATTGTACCTGTCTTAAGCATAGCTTTCCCTTCTGAGGTAATGTGAAATAATTTTCACTTACAGAGTAATTGTAGCAATAATTGCCACATTAAGAAGCTTCTATATCAGGTTTGTCCAGTTTTAGATACTACTTTAAATGTACATATTATATATAATGTCTTAATTTCTACCCCCATAGCAATTACTAAGCAAAAGGAAAAACTAGAAATTAGTCATTTCTATAAACTGTATAAAGGTCTTTATTTAATCAAGATTTCTGAGTAGCTTCCACAGGAGCTTATTCTAACTATTTCAGAATTTCTTATTTTAGATCTATTTCCCTATTGTAGCAATGAAAAAAAAATTAAATGCCTACTGTGTTAGCTACTCAGGATCTGGGAATTTAAAAAGGTGCTGAAAGATGCATTCTCTGTCTTGAGTTCACACTTGTATTATATAGTTTTGAGCTAGTCTTTTAATTGAAAGGCAATTTTATATTTATTCATTTGCTGTTTAATAAACAATTTACCTGATGAGCCACACCTATCGTCACACTTTATACACAGTATGTAATTTAATCAATAAGCAAATTATCTAAGAAAATAAAAACTCAAAACCATACTTCTAAGTATCTGCCAAAGTTTGAATAGAGCTTCCACTTAAATGTTGTGTATCATTCCCAACATTGAGATTCAGCTGGAAGGAGGAGGACCAATCTTTAACCTCTGGAGCCTTTAAAGAAGTTAACATTTGAATTCAAACTTCAATGTGTATAATTTCACCCTGACTTTATACAAAGTTGCTGGGCTAAGAAGAAGAAACATTTTTAATGTCTTGCCTATGGTAGACTAAGTAAGTGATTGCCTAGTTAATGACAATTGTATGTTTAAATGCAGTTTAGTTTGTTACGGTTCTTTAGAAGTGAGCTCAAGGCAGAAAAGTTACTATCAGTGTGGCTTTTTGGTTTTCAGTATTTCTCTAGTAAATATTAGATTATTAACTCTGCTTCTTTGAACTATTTAATTGCTCCAAATATTTTCTAAGTATATTTTTACTTTCAAAATGGTACTTAAGCACCAAAAGTAACAAGTGTTTGCGGCTGGCTAAAGATATCAATGATGATCATATTTCTGAGTAATATCACCGCTAGGAAGACAGACAGCAGGTAAAGTTATTCAATTTCTACCTGCAATAAATATAGCATACAGTATGTTTTTTTGTCTTTTTGTTTTGCAGGAGTTTGTTTTGATTGGTTTTGGTCAAGTAAGCTACACTCATCTTCTGGTGACATTATAATTTTACAGAAGGGACACTTTCACTTACATGATATAGATCAATAATATTCAGGATTCTCAGTAATTCAGGGTTCTCAATAATTATTTGAAGTTTTCATACAACGTGGAGAATAAATTAGCATGTGTCTTATTTAAGAAAGTTGCTCTTGGCCTTTGTAAGAAAGTCTAATAATTGGATGAACTTTCAAAGATGCAACTTATTGCCGGGCGCGGTGGCTCAAGCCTGTAATCCCAGCACTTTGGGAGGCCGAGGCGGGTGGATCACGAGGTCAAGAGATCGAGACCATCTTGGTCAACATGGTGAAACCCCGTCTCTACTAAAAATACAAAAAATTAGCTGGGCATGGTGGTGCGTGCCTATAATCCCAGCTACTCAGGAGGCTGAGGCAGGAGAATTGCCTGAACCC
>NW_022436944.1:45727146-45878339 GCF_009761245.1 Sapajus apella
CCTAGCACTTTGGGAGGCCGAGGCGGGTGGATCACGAGGTCAAGAGATCGAGACCATCTTGGTCAACATGGTGAAACCCCGTCTCTACTAAAAATACAAAAAATTAGCTGGGCATGGTGGTGCGTGCCTATAATCCCAGCTACTCAGGAGGCTGAGGCAGGAGAATTGCCTGAACCCAGGAGGCGGAGGTTGTGGTGAGCCGAGATCGTGCCATTGCACTCCAGCCTGGGTAACATGAGTGAAACTCCGTCTCAAAAAAAGATGCATCTTATTTTGAGAAAATTCTGCTTTTAATCAATAAGCAAATTATCTAAGGGGTACTTGGTACCCCTTAGATACCCCTTCTTTTCAGAAGAGGGGGACCAGCCAGGCACGGTGGCACTTGTCTGTAATCCCAGCATTTTGGGAGGAACAAAGCAAAAAAGTACCTGCAAGATATGTAAGGTGATAATTAAAAATCAACAATTTGAAAAGATACCATCTTTTAGTATGCCAATAACAAAAAAAAACCCAGCAAATTATTTCCATTTCAAAAGAATTAAGAGGTCAGTCCAGATGTCATATATAACTAGTATCTTTAACAGCTTTCTCTTTGAGATGACTGTCAAAATGTGGAAAGATCCAGAAGGCTGAAGAATCCTGACTCTTTAATACATTTCCATTTTAAATGTTGTTTGGGAAAAGTAAAAGAGTAAGACTAGCCTATTCAATAAATGGTATACCACACAGTGCTAACTAGTCAAAGAAAGTTCCTGGCATGTAGTTGGTGTTCAATAAATAATGGCTCTGAAAAAGGATTCAAGGTGTATCAAGAAGCCTCCCTCATAGAAAAATCTCATGCACCATCCATGATGGTGCTGAAACTCGGCCATTTGAGATTCATTCTTCAGCATCCTTGAGACTTTTGTGTTTTCAAGTGTTGTTGTTTGACTACCAGAGAGGGTAAAATACCTTAAACTTCAATCTGTTAACTTCCTCAGTTAACAGATTATTAAGAATTGGTTAAAGCATTATGTCTCTTTAGCAGTGAGAAACAGGACGGTATAAGGAAGGAAGGAAGAAAAGAGATTACTGGTAGGTACCAAGAAAAAGAATTGAGGGTGAGGGGAGACAGAAAACAAAAACATCAAATTGTGTGAAACTGAGTGGAGAAAAGAAACACATTCCGGTCTGAAAGATCAGCTGTAGCCTTGCCAGTGCTTATATTTTATTTCATTAAGAAAGAAAACCTCATTTATTGAGAACCCTGGTATCAGTTTGTTATAGTACTAGGCAGGTCCTTTCGCACATACTAGCTTAATTAACTTTCAACAACCCTAACAGAGCTAACATTATCATCCTTATTTCAGTCAAGAAAATTAAAGCTCCTAGAAAATCACAGAGCTGGCTGCGCGCAATGGCTTACACCTGTAATCCCAGCACTTTGGGAGGCCAAGGCATGCAGATCCCTTTAGGTCAGGAGTTCAAGACCAGGCTGGCCAACATGGTAAAACCTCATGTCTACTAAAAAATACAAAAATTAGCCAGGTGTGATGGTGGCACATGCCTGTAATCTCAGCTACTCGGGAGGCTGAGGCAGGAGAATTACTTGAACCCAGGAGGAGGAGGTTGCAGTGAGCCGAGATTGTGCCACTGCACTCTAGCTTGGGCAACAGAGATAGACTCTGTCTCAAAAGAAAGAAAATCACAGAGCTGAGTAAGTAGTGAAACTGAAATTCAAGCCCAAGTCTCTCTTACTCCAAACCACACCCTTTTGTCATACTGCCAAGTTGGCTAACATACTTGGCAACACAGCATATTTGGCAATGTGTTAAAGAGTTGGCAACATTGGTGAATAATTTTAGCCGTTGGTCCTCAGTAGAACCCTTTGGTTGTTAAATTGTATTGCTTAACTATGGTGACAAATGTCTATCATTTGTATGACTGTCTAGATGTTTTCTTTGAAATCAGTCTGAATCTGCTTTGTCTTACCTTGTTCAAAAAGCAAAGTTGCTGTTTGACATCCAAACTATCAAACAGAACCCAAAGCTCAAGGTCCTGTGAATCTTGTGGTATCTTACCATCTATGCAATTTTAAACTCTATAATGCAAATCCAGTGTCCTGATCACAGAAGATATTCAAAAAGCTAACATTCAAATGCAGAGGGAAAAATACAGACATTCTATAGGATTCTACTCTTGGATTCACATTTCGATAATTTCAAATTTACAATAGAAGGTATTAAAGATATCTTCAATTCAGAAGGTATTGAAAATAGCATACCAATTTTTCAAAGTGTTTCATTCTACAGGGAAGACTTATTTGTGAACACTCCATCTACTGTATGAATTATTTGCCCTTTAGTAATCTACTTTTGTATGTTATAGATTTGCTTCTTCCATTCCAGCATTTAGTAAATCTTGCCTCTCAGTATACTAGATCTTTAAGGTATAAATGAATATTTTGGAAATTATAAGTTTCAGAAACCAGACACACTACTATATAGTACCCGTGCACAAGGAATTCACAAAACTCACTAGCATTTTTAAAGGCTCTGAGCAGTCCTGCAGTAAACAAAATCAAACATATTTAGCCTTGACAGTCTTTTCAGGAATATCTGTTAACATCCTTGAACTTATGTTTTACTGTAAAGACTTTGGGAACTACTGCCAGTTTTTATTTTTATTAGAACATGCTGGCTGGGCACAGTGGCTCGCACCTGTAATCCCAGCACTATGGGAGGCCGAAATGGGTGAATGAATCACTTGAGGTCAGGAGTTTGAGACCAGCCTGGCCAACTTGGCAAAACCCCGTCTGTGCTAAAATACAAAAATCTACCAAGTGCGGTGGCAGGTGCCTGTAATTCCAGCTACCTGGGAGGCTAAGAGAATCAATCCAGAATAGCTTGAACCCAGGAAGGGGAGGCTGCAGTGGGCTGAGATTGCACCACTGTACTCCACCCTGGGTGACAGAGCAAGACTCTGTCTCAAAAAAAAATAAAATAAAATAAAATAAATCATGAATATTTTATATGTTTAGAAACTATATCTCTGGTTGAAATAAAAATCAAAGAACAAATTGATCCACAATTCTGCCTTTCAGGTAATTACTATTAACAGTTTGGTGAATATCTTTCTACTCCTTTTGCAAATGCTCAAGAACTTCTACTTAAAAAAAATAACAGTAAGCTCTAATAAGTTATTTAAAATTAAAAATGAGTGCTATCCCATTAGAATAGCAAAAATTTAAAAGACTGACTATACCAAATGTTAGTGAGAATGTGAAGCAACACAGACTCTCATACACTGTTGGTTAGGATTATGGAGCTTACCTCTAGATACCAGTTTGGAAAACTTTCTCAGTATCTACTAAACCACTTTGGATAACTGTCTCTCAGTACATGCTAAAGCTAAGCATTTACATATCTTATGAATCAAATTTCACTCATTGTATCATGGGATCCTTGGGGTGTCACTTCACCAGCCAGAAACCTGTGGCCAGTGAAGCGTTTACCCAAGTTTTGCTCTGGCCCACTGGGCTCGTTCTGCCCACTTGTTCTGGCAGGCTGTGCCCAGCTCACACTACTGTCCTGGATCTTATGCCTGCCAAGGGTGAGCCAGGCATAGAGTGGCAGGAAGCAAGCATGGGAGCCAGCCACTTAGCACAGCCAGGCATGCTGGCTGTGGGAAAGCAGGCAGCTCCAGACACTGGCACGGGTGTTGGTTCCCTGCAAGGCTGTGGCTGGACCGGGCATACCACAAGCATCTCCCATGCTGGCACCAGGGAGCACAGTGGTGTCTCGAAGTTTAGAGGCACTAGGAACCTCAGAGCCCTCAAGAGTGTATCACAGCACTGGCTCGGGGAATTCCTAGGTCTGGGGTTCCTGAAAGGCCACCGCTCTTCCCCTCTTCTCTCTTCTCTCCTTGCTGCCCAC
This sequence comes from Sapajus apella, assembly GCF_009761245.1. Lineage (NCBI taxonomy): Eukaryota > Metazoa > Chordata > Mammalia > Primates > Cebidae > Sapajus > Sapajus apella. The sequence goes on from NW_022436944.1 coordinate 45,731,061, forward strand.
AATGTGGCAAGGAAGGGGCGTCTTTCAGCTCTCTTTGTGTTTTAGCTCTTTTAGCCCCCCATTTGAGAGGTCCTGAGTTCTTATCCTATATCCAGGAAGAATGAGATACGCAGACAAGTGGAAGGTGAGCAAGATGAAGAGGAGACTTAATGAGCGATAGAACAGCTCAGGGAAGACTTGCCGGGTAGCTCCTCCCTGTGGCCAGGGTGTCCTGACCAGCGTAGCTCCTCTCTGCAGCTGATCATCCCACTATCTCTTTGGGTCTGGCTGAGTATAGGGCTTTTATAGGTGTTAGAGGGAAGGGTATGCATGCCAACTAGTACATGGGCTGCCACTGGTAGGCCTGGAAAAAGCACAAGTTCCCACTCTGGTCCACAGGACCAGCAGCCTTGACCCCAGGCTCCATGCCTTCCCCGGCTTGAAGGTGGGGCTTCCCCCAGGGCCACCCGTTTCCACCCAGTAGCTCGTCTGCATCCTGCTACTGTTCATGGTGCCAAGGCTGATTGTGCCTAGGGGCACCTTCAGGCCAGCACCAAACCACCCTCAGCACCCCCTGGCCTCCCTCCCATGTTTGTTGGCATCCATAGTCCAGAGGGAGGCAAGGCTTTAGGCAGCTGGCATGTCAGCACTGCCCCGAGCACGACACACCCAGCCGGGTAGCGACAGTGCCCGAGCTAAGCCTCAACTTTTCTCTGTGATCAGAGCAGGTGACAACAGAGGGGAGGAACCATAGAGTAGGAGCAGGCACTTCCAAGCCTGTGGGGGCAGGGAGGGCTTTCCTGGGGCCCCCCGAGACTGCAGAGATGCCTGAGTCCACAGTCGAAGCTTGGGCAGCTACAGCTGTGCCTGGGAGAGCAATGCTTCTGCCTGCTGCCAGCTCCCAAGATCAAAGGGGTTCCCAGGTCGCAGCCACCCACGACTTGGGCGGCTGCAGTTGCACCTAATGAGCCCCCTCCTCACCAACTTAGAAGGGGCATGGCTCCCAATTGTCCCTGGCTCCCACTGGCCCCATGGAATGCACAGCCCTGGCCATGTTTTCCTTACAGCAATAGCAGGTGAAGTGCAGGGCACACAAACCAACCTGACACAAACAAACCCGAGGCTCTCAGGGATGGCTCCACAAGTCCTGGCTCCACCTTCAGCCGAGTGCTTGCGAGCTCCCCAGAGGCGGCAAGAAGTGAGCTTGGGGCTACTGCAGAGACTCCAGGCCTGGAGTGGGTCCTGCCCAGCCATGGGAGGTGGGGGTGACATAGTTCAGTTGCCTTGGGGATGCGGGGCGCAGAGGTCCCACCACTGCTACTGCTGCTCCTGCAGCTGCTCCTGCTGTTACCACCTGCACCTCCCCACTGGAGCCGGCGTGATGGCAGGAGCTGCTCCAGATGGCCGACCGCTGCCATCAGTAGGTATATACAAATAGAAATGCATACATATGTACCGAGACACGCACAACCAAGATACACACAAGAACATATATGGCAACACTTCATGGCAGCACCAAACTAGAAACAATCCAAATGTCCATCAGTGATAGAATGGCTACATTGTATGTGTGTACACTGGAGTACCGGTCAGCAATAAAAATGAAATCTACTTGGCCGGGCGCGGTGGCTCAAGCCTGTAATCCCAGCACTTTGGGAGGCCGAGGCGGGTGGATCACGAGGTCAAGAGATCGAGACCATCCTGGTCAACATGGTGAAACCCCGTCTCTACTAAAAATACAAAAAATTAGCTGGGCATGGTGGCACGTGCCTGTAGTCCCAGCTACTCAGGAGGCTGAGGCAGGAGAATTGCCTGAACCCAGGAGGCGGAGGTTGCGGTGAGCCGAGATCGCGCCATTGCACTCCAGCCTGGGTAACAAGAGCGAGACTCCATCTCAAAAAAAAAAAAAAAAAAATGAAATCTACTGCTATACTTAACATGTATGAGTCTCACAAATATATCAATCTACACTCAAACATAAGAGAATACACACTATATGATTCCCTTCATATACATTTTTGTTATCTATTTATTTATTGTTTTGAGACAGAGTTTTTGCTCTGTTGACCAGGCTGGAGTGCAATGGCGCGATCTCAGCTCACTGCAATCTCCACCTCCTGGGTTCAAGCGATTCTCCTGCCTCAGCCTCCCAAGTAGCTGAGATTACAGGCACCCATCACCATACCTGGCTAATTTTCTGTATTTTTAGTAGAGGCAAGGTTTCACCATGTTGGCCAGGCTGGTCTCGAACTCTTGACCTCAGGTGATCCACTGGCCTCGGGCTCCCCAAGTGCTAGGATTACAGGCATGAGCTACCGTGCCCCGCATTTTTATATAAAATTTTAAAACAGACAAAACTCATCTATAATCTTCTAAGTCGAGATGTGGTTACCTGTTGGGAAGGAGACTCTGGGTGCTAAAAAGTTTTATTTGCTGAATTAGGTGGTGAATATATAAGTATGTTTTGAAAACTCACTCAGCTATACCCTTTTGAATTTTATACTTTTCATGATTTTTAATAAAAAAGTTTACCAAAAAAAAAAATGCTGTATTTCCAACACCTTAAGAGAAAAACAGGATCATTGATGCCTCTGAGTCCATCAGTGATTCAGAAGATTCACTCTGGATATGAAATGGTAGGAATACTCTTACCAATGTTTTTCACTTAATGTTTTCCTTTTGACATGTGCACAAAATGATATAAAATGAAATAGTTCTTTCAGTAAGCACAAAAGAAAACTCTTACGTAATGGAAAAATGAATGCTATCCCATCTGAAGTGATATAAATTAATGAAATCTTTTAATTACCATGTTTACCTGTAAACCTTTACCTCTGAAACTCAATTACTTGCTTTGCACCAGGTATTTAAAGTCTTTTATATTTGTTAATTCATTCCACAAATACTTACTAAACACCTACGATGTATCATATGGGGCACCAGGTGCTACAGTTTTAGAAATAAACTAGAGAGACTTAGAGCACACCTCTAAGAAGCATGTGGAAAAAAGACATTAAATAAAGACATTAAATAACTACTTGCTTAAATGAGTAACTGTGATTGTTGGGGGAAAAACAATGAAGCAGGAAGTTGGAGGCTTTCCTAAGAAAATGATGTTAAGCTCCGAAGATGATGTATGAGTTAACATTTCAAGACTAGCAAGTAGCATGCATGACACTCTCAGGCATACTGGAGCACAGTATAGTTGAAGTGAGAAAAGACAGCTACTGCTGGAAGGGAAGACGACCAAAGTCAGATGAAGCAGGGCCTATTGGGTCACGTTACGGGTTTTTATCTTTGGACCAAACCAACCAACATACATACAAAAATACACAATGGCAAACCACTGAAGAAATTTGTAAGCAGTGGCAGGTCACAATTACATTTAGAGTTTTCTATTTTTGTTTTGTCTTGACTGGAGGGCAATGGCACAATCTCAGCTCACTGCAGCCTCCACCTCTGGTTCAAGAGATTCTTCTGGCCGGGCGCGGTGGCTTAAGCCTGTAATCCCAGCACTTTGGGAGGCAGAGGCGGGTGGATCACGAGGTCAAGAGATCGAGACCATCCTGGTCAACATGGTGAAACCCTGTCTCTACTAAAAATACAAAAAATTAGCTGGGCATGGTGGCGTGTGCCTGTAATCCCAGCTACTCAGGAGGCTGAGATAGGAGAATTGCCTGAACCCAGGAGGCGGAGGTTGCGGTGAGCCGAGATCGCGCCATTGCACTCCAGCCTGGGTAACAAGAGCGAAACTCCGTCTCAAAAAAAAAAAAAAAAAAAAAAAAAAAACCAGATTCTTCTGCCTCAGCCTCCTGAGTAACTGGGATTACAAGTGCTGGCCACTGCATCTGGCTTATTTTTGTATTTTGAGTAGAGCATGGTTTTACCATGTTGGCCAGGCTGGTCTTCAACTCCTGACCTCAAATGATCTGCCTGCCTTGGCCCTCCAAAGTGCCGAGATTACAGACGTCAGCCACTGCGCCCAGCCTGGAGTTTTCTATTTTATTTGCTCTCATATTCTTACTATTACCGCATTCTTACAAAAGGGAAAATCAGGGACCAAGTCTTAAAAATTAAACTAACTTGCCTGCTACAATATATTCTTTCCCTTCACCACCAGAAAAATAAAATAACGTGGATCACAATTATTGTCTTCCTCTTACAAGTAATGGCTCCTTCGAAATACTGCCCTTAGACATTTCCCAAGAGATTAAAGGATCTCCAGTTAAACTTGGAAGGAAGTCCTTAAAAGCCTTACAGAAGATATGTAACAATTGATTCCTTGTTTCCATTTTGTTCTTTAATTTTCATACCTGTAAAATGAGAATATTTCTTCTGATGAATAAGGGTGATTGTTAGTAGAGTTCTAACTATAAAAATTCTCAGTTAATCTAGTATTATGTCAACCACAGTTTCTGGGCTGATTTAAAATCTGTTTCCCTGAACACATCATCCATAAATTCACTGCCTTGTTATTTTACCAGCGGTGATCTCCATAATAGCTGAGCTGACCCATCCCTGAAGGTCTCTGACAACCACATAATGATTGCTTCACTTGATTATGGACATCTGATAATAAAGGATATAGTAAAAGCCTGAAGTGTTTCGCTATTACCTTGGTCATGAATTTCTCCCAAGAATCTGTCATGCTGTTCAATTGTTGCTTTTAATTAAACTGTCTTCCACCTCCACTTTTCCACATTAAGTTTCTTGTTTGTCTCCAGTAACTAACCGCAAATGAAATTTTGCACAGCAGTTTTTAATTCCTCAGCCTCAATTTTTACAGATTTTATTTGTTAAAAAATTCTTTCAAAGTATAATTTATCTGGGTCTCTAGTTTCTTAATCTATAAAATGAAAGGGACTTAGATTTGGTATTCCCTTCTAGCTAAATATTTCTTTTTTTTGTTTGTTTGTTTTTTTTTGACACGGAGTTTCGCTCTTGTTACCCAGGCTGGAGTGCAATGGCGCGATCTCGGCTCACCGCAACCTCTGCCTCCTGGGTTCAGGCAATTCTCCTATCTCAGCCTCCTGAGTAGCTGGGATTACAGGCACGTGCCACCATGCCCAGCTAATTTTTTGTATTTTTAGTAGAGACGGGGTTTCACCATGTTGACCAGGATGGTCTCGATCTCTTGACCTCGTGATCCACCCGCCTCGGCCTCCCAAAGTGCTGGGATTACAGGCTTGAGCCACCGCGCCCGGCCCCTAGCTAAATATTTCTATGTTTTTAATCTTCCTACTATTTCAATTAGAGTAATAATTTGAAAAATACCATCAATGAATTGCATTGGCCCTTCACAGCTTGTTGTGAGAACCCAACCACTTTGGAGGCCAAGGTGGGCGGATCACCTGAGGTCAGGAGTTCAAGACCAGCCTGACCAACATGGTGAAATTCTGTCTTTAAAAAAAGAAAAAAAATCAAATATTCTAGTTTAACAATTACAAGAGAGAGGGTGGGGAGAGAGGGAAGGAAAGAGGAGGAGGAGGGGGAGGGTCAGAGCAAGGGGGAGGGGCAGACCCAGGGGGAGGGGCAGAGCCAGGGGAGGGAGTGGGGAAAAGTGGGGGAGGGAGAAATGGAGAGAGGGGGATGGGGGAGGGGTAAGGGGGAGGGGAGGAGGGGGGAGGAGGGGAGGGGTATGGGGGGAGGAGGGGAGGGGAGAGAAGGAAGAAAGAAGAATTGGGTTGAGGAGAGTGGAATAGGACCAGGAGAGAGGACAGAAGAGAGAAGAGAGGCCTCAGAGAAAGAGGAATGGGAGAGGGGAGGGGAGATAGGAGTTGGGAAAGTTAGGGAAGGAGGGGTGGAGGGGAGGGGTGGAGAGGTGTGACTAGATCCATTTTGTGCTTGGTTTGGGTATTGTCGAAAATGCCTTTAGCTGTTTAAAAAATTGTTTTGCCCTTTTATTAGAGCAGACTCCTCAAAGGTCACGGGAGAAGAAATCATGCTTCTAGGAGACGACTGTTTCACCTAATCTCAGTCATCCAACATCTTTTGCCACTGGAGAGAACTAAGCCTTCAGTCCCAACGAAAGTAATGTCCAAGAGTTAGGACTGCCTAGACCCTGAATGAGTTGACTGTTCATTTCAGCCCTCCTAAGGAAGAGATACATAGATTTTCTCTAATCCTTAATATTCTCTTCCATGTAGACTAGGTGAATTATTGTTGAACTGATTTGTTTCCAATTTTTGATGCTCCCTTGTTCTATCCCATGATTGGTAGGTGACATTTTATTCATCAGTTTAGAACAAGTCACAACATCATTTGCTAATAAACTCAAATCATAGGAAGGTCAAAAATTTTAAAAAACTGCCATAGACCCCAGTAACTTGGCTATAATTCTATTTTCATGTCAACAGATTTGTTTGGGAAGTTATCTCCATACAAAAAAAAAAAATAAGTAAATAAACCCTTCTAGAAATTGTAATAACAAAGACAAGTAGCCACATTTGTATGCCTTATTGTTGGACCTGAATTCTATTATTTTCCATCTGTCTACTCAGTCTGCCTGTAACTAGCTATTCTCCTTCTTCTTCCTACCCTAGCTTCCTAACACCCCAGCTAAAACCAAGAAAGCATAAAAAACCCCAAATTGATCTAAAGTCACATGCAAAAGGTGTAACAGAATCAATCACCAAGCAAAGCAAATCAAATCAGAATCTTTTGGAAAGAATCACCTATTCAAATAGAATTCCATACCTTCTCACTTCCATCTGTGATTTTCAAAATTTATCTAATGAGAAATAATGTCTTTCATTTCATAGAGAGGACAGAAAACTGAAAATATCCTACAGGTAACCTGTTGATTCAATTGTATTTGATTCGATATTATTGATTTTATTTGATATTACATTTTGAGAAAGCTGGTTTTGTCACGACAGACTGTTTCAGAAAGAAAAAAGAAATGCATTACAGGGAAAGAAGACAGAACTAAGAGTTGAGGGAAAAGTGTGGGTAAAGTTCATGTGATTCCCAATTTTGCTTTGCCTTTGGGTGTACTTCAGTTGGGTGGAACTCTTGAATCTACTCCATTTATGCGAGGCTCTAAGCTGCCCCCAGAAATGAATCTCAGGTGTGTGGCACTGAACCCTGTAAAGCCTACGCAAAAATGGAATTATAAATACTATACCCCTCCTCCAGAGAACAAGGTTGTGTATTTTGGAAAGTGATGTAGCTATTAAAACTATTTTAGGCTGGTCCGAAGGTAGTGAGTTATCTCAATTGATTGTTCAGTCAGTTACAGATCAAACTCCTTGTTCTACTCTTTCCCCCATTCTCTCTACTGTACTTTAAAAAAAATAGTCTTTAAAAAAAATAAATAAATAAATAAATAAATAAATAAAAGTATTTTAAAGTGATGAAGCTGGGATTCAGAAAAACCATGAGATATGTCCACTATCACTCAAGTCATACACACAGAGCTAGGATTCAAACATGGGTGTGTTCAACTCCTCAGGCTATGCTCCTTTTTTATACCTTATCTAATCTTGAAAGTACTGTATCCTTATTTATCTAATAGCTCCCTCAAGCCCCATTTCTTCACTCCTAATCGTCCTACTCTTTTCATTATATTGTTATAAACAGCCAACTTTCACTTAAGATACTTCAAAGAAAAAAATTCAAAAAAAGTATTTTCCAGGTTATTGCGTTATTTTTTAGAAATGGGATCTCACTATGTTGCCCAGGCTGAAGTGCAGTGATTATTTATAGGCATGATCATAGCACATGGTAACCTTGAACTCCTGGCCTCAAGCAATCCTCCAGCCTCAGCCTCCTGAGTAGCTGGCACTACAGGCATGTGCCACTGTGCCAGGCTGTTGGTTGAATTTAAATAGTACTTTCAAAAAGAACAATTTTCACTGGCACTTAGAGTGCATTTTTACAATAAACATCATAGCCAACCATTACTATCTATTCTGGGCAAAATTATGAAGTATCTTAACTTTGTCCTTCAAGACTGCAGTCACATAAATTCTATATTTGATCACATATTGAGGAGGATCTGAAATTCATTTGCATTCAAGATTAAGTAATTCAAAATGGATAAAGGGCTTTGCTTTTACAGGATTTAAAGGTTTAAGGTGCTGACTCCTCAGACCCTTCTATATGTTTATAAGTATCATAAACATATTATACAACATTTCCCAAAATTATTTGACCACAGAACACTTTTTTCCTCTGCATAGAATCTCAAAGAATGCATTTTGAGAAATGCTGGCTGACAGGCCATCTGCCAAGTTTTCCCTGAAACAGTTTTATTTTTCTCTAAATGCCCCTAAGGATTAAAAATTATAAATGAATTATCCAAAAATGAAATTGAAAAAACAAACCCATTTACAATTGCATCAAAAAGAATACTTAGAGTAAGTTTAACAAATAAAGTTTAAAAATTGTGCTCGAACCACAAAGCATTGTTGAGAGAAATTAAAAGATATAAATAATGAAAAGATATCCAATGTTCACGGATTGAAAGGCAATATTGGTAAGATGACAATACTCCCGAAATTGACTTACAAATTCAAAACAATCCCCAATAGAATTTCAGCTGGCTTTGTAGAACATGACAAGTCAATTCTAAGACCCATGAAACTCAAGGGACCCAGAATAACCAAAACAATCTTCAAACAGAAGAATCAAATTGAAAGACCAATACTTCCCCATTTTGAAACTTACTAGAAAGCCACAGTAATGAAGACAGTGTGGAACTGGCATAAGAATAGATGTACAGGTCAATGAAATAGAGTTCAGAGTCCAGAAATAAACCCACGTATTTACAGTCAAATGATTTTAAACAAGGGTGCCAAGATCATTCAATAGGGAAAGAATGGTCTTTTCAGCAAATGGTGCTAAAACAATGGGACAGCCATACGCAAAAGTCTAAAGTTGCTCCCTTACGTCACACCATATACAAACATTAATCCCAAATGGATGAAAGGCCTTAATGGAAGAGTCAAAACTATAAAACTCTCAGAGAAAAATATAGGGTTAAATCTTTATGAACTTCGATTTGACAATAAATTCTTAAATATAACACCAAACCCATGAGCCTCAATCAAAAGAAATAAATTTGACTTTGTCAAAATTAAACTTTTGTGCTGCAAAGGATATTATTAAGACAGTGAAAAGACAATCCATGGAATGGGAGAAAATATTTGCAAATCGTATCTAATAGTAGACTTGTTTTCAGTGGAAAAACTCTTGCAATTCCCAATAATAAAACAAGTAACTCAATTAAAAAATGGGCAAAGGATCTGAATTGACGTTTCTCCAAAGAAAATATACAAACAGCCAATAAATGCATGAAAAAATGCTCTGTATCATTAGTCATCAGGGAAACACAAATCAAAATCACAATAAGCTCCCATTTCTTAACTGTAAAATGGCTATAATCAAAGACATAGAGGCTAATAAACATTGGCCAGAATACAGAGTGGAGAATACTCACACGCTGCTGATAGGCACGTAAAATGGTGGAAAACAGTTTGACAGTTCCTCAGAAATTTAAATGCAGAACCATCATTTGACTCAGAATTTCACTTCTAGCTATACACCCAAGAGAATTGAAAACATAAGCCCACAAAAAAGCTTGTTTGTGGATGTTATTCACAGTATCCCAAAGGTGGAAACAATCCAAATGCCCATCAATGGATGAATGAACAAAATGTGATATATCTATGTAATGGGGTATCATCTGGCCATCAAATTAATGAAATACTGTTACATGCTACAATACTGACGAATTTTGAAAACATGCTAAGTGAAAGAAGCCGGCCACAAAAGATCAGATATTATATGATTTCATTTATATGAAGTATCCAGAACAGGCAAATAAATATATTAGTGATTTATTAAGGCTGGGGGAAGACAGGATTGGAGGATTTACAGTGATTGCTTAAGGGCACAGCGTTTCTTTTTGAGGTGATGAAAATGTTCTAAAATTAATTGTGGCGAGAGTTGCACATCTCTTTGAATATATTTTTTTTGATTTTTTTTTTTTTTTTTTGAGATGGAGTTTCACTCTTGTTACCCAGGCTGGAGTGCAATGGCGCGATCTCGGCTCACCGCAACCTCCGCCTCCTGGGTTCAGGCAATTCTCCTGCCTCAGCCTCCTGAGTAGCTGGGATTACAGGCACGCGCCACCATGCCCAGCTAATTTTTTATAGTTTTTAGTAGAGACGGGGTTTCACCATGTTGACCAGGATGGTCTCGATCTCTTGACCTCGTGATCCACCCGCCTCGGCCTCCCAAAGTGCTGGGATTACAGGCTTGAGCCACCGCGCCTGGCCTTGTGATCTTTGAATAGGTGAATTTTATGGTGTATGAATTATAGCTCAGTGAAGCCATTTCCCCCAAAAATCTGTAGCACAGGCCTCAAAATGTGCTCAGTGGAATAGCTCCTTCCATGGAACTATCTGCTGTTGTTCCACAAAGAGCTAAGGAGCTTGCACCACTATAAAATTGTAACAAGACTTTCTCGAAAACAAAGTGTAATGTTTATCCAAGCACAGGCTTATCTCATTCATAGGCTCCTGTGAGTAACACTGATCTGTGGCACTACACACACCAAATAGAATGGTTTTTAGTGTCTTTGGTGGCTATGGCTACAGAGACTAAAGTGAGGAGGGCAAGCAATCTTCCAACAGTGGCTACTCTCAGATTTCCATTTAGCAGGTAGAGCACGAAGCCATGACTGAGAGAAGAGAGTTGTTAGCCAAGTGCCACAGTTGGGAGCAGGGGTAGGGTATGGAAGAGGAAGAACAGGAACAGAAATATAAAGCTGATTCAGAGCTGGAAGTTGAACAAGAGAGCCATAGCTAAGAAAACAGCAGTAACAAAGTATTTAAATTTAGTGTCTTTAAGAAGTATCTGGAGAGCTGAAAAATGTGGGTGACAAGTTGCCACCCTCACTGCCCCAGTTGGCATATAGAAGGACCCGAGACGAGGGTCAGGAATCTATACAGCAAGCAGCACAGACAATTTCAATGCAAGTGGTCCTTGAGCCCACATTAAAACAGTGAACTTAGAGGAAGGAGCAGAAAATAAATGCACAGCAGGGACGGAATAATTTTACAAAGATTTTATGGGATTTTTGGAGATGAATCCTGTTAGTCACAGGAGGACTCTTGAAGTTGAGTTCATTTTTGAAAAAGGAAAAAATAATCTATGCTTAACTATTTTGCGATATAAGGTTTTGACTTATTCTTACTCTAATTACAAATCGGGACTTTAAGCAATGTCCTATTTTTTTTCTAAAGCAACAACATGAAGTCATTTTTAATTCAAACATTAAACATAGGATGTAGTAAAAAAAAAAGACATTAGGATATAAAAAAGTAAAAGTTATAGCTTAAATTTCTAGCTCTTCTTAATTTCGAGTTGTAGAGGTATATTTTATCAACTATGTTTAACAAAGTAATTTCATCTAGGCTAAATATTAGGTTAAAAAGAGCTATAAGTTAGGGTTCAAGTTTACAGAGAGCTACTAACGGAGTTTAGGCCTCGAATAAATCAACAAACCTACAAGTATTTGTTGAACACCAACCACATAACCATCATTTTATAGGCACCATGGAAAAGATGACAAATGTCCTTGGCTCCAAGAATACTATAAATATGGAGAGAAGGCATTTAATAATAAATGAGAATCATTTATTCATTCAGCAAACATTTACTGAGTATCTGCTAGGCTGAAGACTGGCAAATATGAAAGATTGTTTTGTATTTATTATATTATCTATCCTTATGACTTTTTGCTTGTCTAAAATATTTTACAATGATTTTAAGAGCTAGTTACATTGTTCCAGGTTAGGGCTAGCTGATAACTAACGACTGCTAATATTATTGATTTCAGGCTTGAGAGACTGTAGCACTCAAGACAGATAGAATTAACACTAATTGAAAATTATGCCTTTAATTGATCCTAAAGTAAAAAAAAAAAAATCTGGTGACAGCTTTTGCTTTGAATTACATATACTTTTCCTTTCAAACTGCCTTTAAACTCCTTATATCCTTTATTCTGAGATTTAGCTAAAATACTGCCTGATATTATTTCCTAGGACTTTACACATGTATACCTCAGTCTTTGAACACAGCCCAGCAAGGGATTCTATCTTATGCCCATTTATATTCCCATGATACAGCACCACTTCTTAAAGTTTAATGTTCCACTCAAACATGAAATAATCTTGCTGTAAGTACAACATAATTGGACAGATGGTAGACTACAGGATTGCCGCATTATTTCAGTCTTTTACTCAATAGAGTTATGTTTCTAAGAATGCGAGTGAGCCCTATTACAAAGAAAAGGAAACTCTGAAATAATGGCATTACACTGCTTTACTGAGAAAGATGACAATAGGTTTTCCTGACAAAAGATGATTAGATTTATGGATGAGTAAAGTTGATGTACTCGTCCAGAAGAAAAGCACTTAAATATGTCGATCAGCCAAGCTCCCTGTGCAATGTCAGGCTATATAAATGTTAATCCCAAGGTAAAATCTTTACCTAGTAGAAATTTAAAATCTAGAGCAAAGATAACAGGAATAAAACACATTCAATTAAAAAGAAAGAAGATAAGAATTTTAATGCACCCAGTTTAACTTTTTGCGTTTAGGAAGACTATAAACTGAATGTAGGTTGTGTTTTCCCTATCATGTTATATATATGCCATTATTAGGTAGCTGAATTTCTATTTCAGCCTTTACAAACTGCATCAGTTACTTTTAACCTGTCTTGCCAAGCATATCCGACAACTCTTACCTACCTTCGGTTCCGTGAATTCTTTGCTTTTGCCCCATCAGACGCCTACTCCAGTCTTTACTCCCTTCTTCATCCTCACCAAACCAACAGCTTCTAGCTTTTTCTACTCTTTTTAACCTCCTCAACTTCGTGTTTCCACTTTTCCTTCTATTGAATTGACCTCTGACTCTCCATCAGCTGCATTCTGCTCCAGGCCTGCTGAGTGGTGCTGGAGAAAATGGCGAAAACCTCGTGCTACTCAAAGACCAACAGCATTAGCAACACCTGGGAGCTCGTAGGAACTGCAGAATTTCAGCCCTGCCCCAGGTCCACTGAATCAAAATCTGCATTTTAATAAGATCGCCAGATGATTCATATGCCCATTAAAACTGACAAACATTAACAGAAAACACAGGTATTGCTACAAGAATCACGGTCTCCAGAGGCAACTGAGTGGCAATTGACCTTAGCGCTTCTGAATACCCTAGGCAGATCTCCCTGGGCAGCAGGCTATTCCATTCCTCAGGACTGCTATTTCAAACTTAATCCTCTCTTTGGAAGTTAATGCATTGCTTTACCCTTATCATTAGCAAATAACCGTTACCTTTTCCTTTGCTGAAGAAAAGAAAACAATAGAAAAGAAAACAAAAGAAAAGAGGGAAGGAAAGACAAGGGGAGGGGAGGGAACAGGAGGGGAGGGAAGAGGAGGAAGAGGAAGGGAGGGAGGGAAAAGAGGGAAGGGAGGGGAAGGAAGGGGAGGGGAAAAGGGAGAGGAAAGAAGGGGAGGAGAAAGGAGAAAGAAAGGAGAAAGGGAAAAGGGGGAATGGGAGGGGAGAAAGTTCTCCCTTTGCTGTCCTCACTGCCCAAATTCCATCACAATTTTGCTTACCTCTGTGTGCACTCCTTTTCCCTTCTCTTCAACAACAGCAGAAGTAGCTTTATCACAGATTGTGGTCAGTTTTTCATCTGTACCCTCTAATCCAGCTTCCTCCACCTCCCAGTTGTCACTCCATCCACAGACAAATTTAATCTGCCATTTTCATTTATAGATACTTCTGTAACTGCCTCAGCTAGCTTCATCCTCTCACGTCCAGCTTCTACCCTCACCATCTCATCTCCGATTCAAGTGTCACCTCTGCAGCCTGGCATCTCCCTTCACCATTCCAGGGACACTGCTCTAAGGAACCAGTGTCACTCTGCACCATTTTTTGACGCTGTTTGTCATTCTCTCATTTGGATCCCTTCTGTTGTTCACTTTAAGAATACCTCTCTGCTGGGCACGATGGCTCACACCTGTAATCCCAGTACTTTGAGAGGCTGAGGCAGGCGGATCAAGAGGTCAGGAGTTCGAGACCAGCCTGACCAACATGGTGAAACCCCGTCTCTACCAAAATACAAAAATTAGCCACACATGTTGGTGCGTGCCTGCAATCCCAGCTACTCAGGAAGCTGAGGCAGGAGAATCGTTTGAATCGGGGAGGTAGAGGTTGCAGTGAGCCGAGATTGCACCACTGCACCCCAGCCTGGGCGACAGAGCGTGACTCTGTCTCAAAAATAAACAACTGTACATATATATATGTTCTGTCTCCTTTATGTATTGGTTCCCTGTACGTGTACCTCAAGGTTGCTGTTCCCAGGAATGCAGGAATGCATCTTTGGCTCTTCCTTTCTCCTCACTACATGATCTCAGCCATTCTCATGCCATATGCTGATGATTCCCATTCTATAGCCAAGACATCTCTGATCAACCTGTTATTAAACTTCTTGTGTGTTGCTTAGGTGTAAGTGAAACAACTCTTATTCAGCATGTCTCAAACTGATTTCATTGCTCACTTAATACCTGTTTATTGAGCACCTACCATGAGCCCATGCTAGGTAATGGTATGCAGTAATAAGAATACCCCTCTCCCAGCTTCTGTAGCTTACATGGGGAGAGGGGGCATAGAGTCAATAAACAAATAGATATCAGGTGGTGATGAGGGTATGTGGAAAAAAAAAAGGCAAGTAAGGGAGAGAGAAGGTGCTGGGGTCAGGGTTATTTTATGATTGTGGTCAAGAAAAGCCCCTTTAGGCTGGGGGCAGTGGCTCACATCTGTAATCTCAGCACTTGGCGGGGCCAAGGTGGACAGATGGCTTGAGCTCACACGTCTAAGACCAGCCTGGGCAACACAGGGAGACCCCAGTCTCTACAAAAAAAAAAAAAAAGGAAATTAATCGGGTGTGGTGGAGCATGCCTGTGGTCCCAGCTACTCAGGAGGCTGAGGCAGGAGGATGGCTTGAGCCAGGGAGGTGGCGGTTGCAGTGAGCCAAGATTGTGTGACTGCACTCCAGACTAGAACACAAAGCCGGTCTCTTTCTCAAAAAAAAAAAAAAAAAAAAAAAAAAAGCCTTTTCTTTGATAAGCTGGCCTGTGAGTAGAGAGCTGAAGAAAGGGAGGAAATGAGCCTTGAGGGAGGATGAGGCCAGAGTGTTTGGGGCATCCCAGAAACAATAAGGCTGGAGCAATCAGACTGAACAACACAGTGACGGGAGGTGAGTCTTGGCAGGCAGCAGGGGCCAGGGAGAGGGGAGAGGGTTTAGTGGGCTGTGAGAAGGACTTTGCTTTTGCATTTAGTGGGATGGGAGCCACTGGAGTTTTGAGCAGGAGAGTGACTTGTTCTGGCGTGATTCCTATCCGCCAAACTTCCCCTCCCTAGCCTTCTCCCTGTGCTCTCCATCTCAGTGAAAGACCCTTCTATCATCTGACCCTTACAACCCCCATTCTCCTTCTTAGGTTTCAGAGAACCTCAATACAATATTCTAGTTTTAAATATACCATTATGCTGTATGAGGGGTCCTGATTGCTAATAGCTCACAGTCTATAATGCTGTAGCCAGCCAACAAGTAATAAAAGTACTTCAAATTTAAGGACTTTTTTTGGATGGGGGAGGCACACAGTCTCGCTCTTTTGCCCAGGCTGGAGTGCAGTTGCGTGATCTCAGCTCACTGCAACCTCCACTTCCCAGGTTCAGGTGATTCTCCTGCCTCCAGAGTAGCTGGGACTACAGTCACATGCCACCACACCCGGCAAATTTTGTATTTTTAGTAGAGATGAGGTTTCACCATATTGATCAGGCTGGTCTCAAACTCCTGACCTCAGGTGATCCACCTGTCTCAGGCTTCCAAAGTACCAGGATTACAGATGTGGTCTTTTTTTTTTTTTTTTTTTTTTAAGAATATATAAGAATCATCTCATCACCTGCACATCCTGCACATGCATCCAGGAACTTAAAGAAAAAAAAGTGTCTGCCTTTTGCCATTATCAGGAAAAAGAAATTATCTCAGAATCAAAGTAACAAACTTTTTTTTTTTTGAGATGGAGTTTCGCTCTTGTTACCCAGGTTGGAGTGCAATGGCGCGATCTCGGCTCACCGCAACCTCCGCCTCCCAGGTTCAAGCAATTCTCCTGCCTCAGCCCCCCGAGTAGCTGGGATTACAGGCATGCGCCACCACGCCCAGCTAATTTTTGTATTTTTAGTAGAGACGGGGTTTCACCATGTTGACCAGGATGGTCTCGATCTCTAGACCTCGTGATCCACCCACCTTGGCCTCCCAAAGTGCTGGGATTATAGGCGTGAGCCACCGCGCCCAGCCTACAAACTTTTTAAAGTAATATAGATGGTCTTTCTGTATTACTGTATTACTTTCTGTATTATTATTATTATTATTATTTTTTGAGTCGGAGTTTCGCTCTTGTTACCCAGGCTGGAGTGCAATGGCGCGATCTCAGCTCACCGCAACCTCCGCCTCCTGGATTCAGGCAATTCTCCTGCCTCAACCTCCTGAGTAGCTGGGATTACAGGCACGCACCACCATGCCTAGCTAATTTTTTGTATTTTTAGTAGAGACAGGGTTCCACCATGTTGACCAGGATGGTCTCGATCTCTTGACCTCGTGATCCACCCACCTCGGCCTCCCAAAGTGCTGGGATTACAGGCGTGAGCCACCGCGCCCGGCCCACGAAAACAGATTTATCACAAAGCAATGGATTTCTGAGTGTTCTGTTAGCAATATCAGGAAACTGTGACATGAAGTATAAAAATTATTACACAGAACTGCAAACTGAAGCTGTGAAGTAAAGTGGCAGGCTCAGATCACACAACTCATAGGAACGTAAACTGTCTCCTGGTTTACTGCTCTTTTCACTCGAACATATCCCTGAAGAAAAGCCAGACTTCAACAGGTGCAGCTCTATTTTTTGACAACCTTTGTTGAAGAATTAAAAACCAAATCATTTAGTTGTTTTTTGTGTGTCTGTGTGGAGATAATGGTAAGACACGTCAATTGCAGAGGCAGGAGCGAGGCATGCTCAGAAGCCCTTGGAACTGAGCTCAGAAATCCCTAAGTCTAAGCAATCACGGTACTCTGAACCAAGTCACACCGTGGAACCTGCCCCACAAGTTGAAGCCTTCTCAAATAGCTCAGTCCTTCAGGCAAGGTTTAATCATATCTAATCCTGTGGCTCTTTCCTCACTAAAGCATATAATTTTTACCTATTCAATGTGCTATTTGTTTTATATCAACTCCTCCAAAAATAAGTGGTCTTTTTATGGCCCCCTTTTCAAAAGGTACACATTTAGAATAAGGCTTTAAATACAAATTATTCACCTGGTGGGGGGCAGAGAAAGGGAGAATGGACATAAGCTTAGAAGGAGTGTACAAATGCCAGGGAGACTGATTATTCAGGAAATTTAAAAGATATTTCAGTGGATATAAAGAAAACAGCACACACAGGCTTTATTTACTTAAACAACTCTCCTTATCTCAGGCACATATCTGGCATCATTGATGCCTAATATATGAATGAACATGTCGCATCTTGAAACCCTGAACTTCTGTGCACAATGACTTAGATCATAAAGTTACTGCTGAAAGCATGAGACAATGCCAACCGGAAACTTTCAATGCACTTGGCTCTAATTAGATTTGGATGAGAAGAAGAGGCAAAGACCTCCATACTCTTGGCTTTTGATTTCCTGGCTTTTTTGTTCCCTCCAGAGTTCCCAGGGTCTTCATTATAGAGGAAGATACAGATCTGAGGGAGTGAAGTAGGTGAATTGGGGCTGTCCGCTGTGGCTGATGCCTACAATCCCAGCACTTTGGGAGGCCGAGGTGGGCAGATCACTTGAGGTCAGGAGTTTGAGATCAGCCTGACCAACATGGAGAAAACCCATCTCTACTAAAAATGCAGAAAAAATTAGCCAGGCGTACTGGCAGGTGACGTAATCCCAGCTACTCGGGAGGCTGAGGAAGGAGAATCACTTGAACCCGCCAGGTGGAGGTTGCGGTGAGCCGAGATCACGCCATTGCACTCCAGCCTAGGCCACAAGAATGAAACTCTGTCTCAAAAAAAAACCAAAAAACCAAAAACCAAAAAATCTCGAGTAGGTGAATTCTGGGACGTCTAAGTGAAAATCGTCATTAAATGAGAAAAGATGTCCCTAGAACTCAGGACCTAGGCCTGCACTGCAGGTAAAAGTTTGCAACATGCCAGCAAAGGTCTACTAGGTTGCGCCGTGGAGGTAGATGACCCAGGAAGAGCGTGGAAAGAGGCTGTCGGGCAGGACGGTCTCCTTGACTGCATGGTGTTTACCAGCAGCCTGGCAAATAGCAGGTAGCGCAGGGGAGAACAGGCCATTTGAGTAACAGGGATCTGGTGGAGTGAATGAGGCAGAAGCTGAAATCTTTCAACCCAGAGTCTTGACAGAGTGGGAAAGAAAGCAATGCCATGAGCGAGTTGAGAGATTTGGAGAAAGAGACAAAGCCAAGGGATTGGTTGTGGTCACTGCACTCACCAGCTGGGTAATCCTGAGTCTGTCATTTACCATCTCTCTTAAAATTTACACATTCCATATGTATCTATGCCACGGTTCCAGTCTCTGCTCTCTGACATGACAGATAAGCTATCTGATAGATATATTAAGAGGATTCCTCAAAACACAGTTCCTCCATTCAAACAAGTAACTTTCTCCAACGGTGAGAGTCAGGCCATTTGAAAAGAATGAGACGAGAAAGGAAGGGAGAAGATTCCAGAATATGGATAATCTCTCTATCTCTTCCTTGACAAAATAGGTTACATGCAACTAAATCCAACTTTTGTGGACTCAAGGTACGTGATTCCGTTTACAACACAAGCCTTGCACAAAACCTAGGAGTTGCAGAATATCCATTTCTGGCAGCGGCAATATGCAGAGAGGCCCCCTACCCCCATAAACTCCACATTCTTTTTCCAGCTGCATGCCAGACCAACAATAACCAAACTATTACTACTCCCTCAGGACAAGCAGGAATGTGAAAATAGAACAGAGCTGAAATCTATTAAGATTCATATCCAAAAAAAAAAAAAAAAAAAAGATTCATATCCATAGGAGTTTCTACGAGGCTAACAAAAGACATTAGAAAAACTGAGACCAACCGTAGCACAACCCCCAATCTTTAAATTGCTCAGAGGTTGAAAACTGCTTAGAGAAAAAGCGTCCTTTTTCTCCACAACCTCACCAGCATCTGTTGAGTTAATTAGAATTTCCTTTGGGGGGGAAGAGAACACAGTTCGACAAAAACTATTTGCTATTTCGATTTTGGAAGAGAACCCCAGTAATCTATTAATATTATGGTTTGGAGAGAAGTAATAAAACACAATCATGATCTGAATCCTTAAAATTTCAAACCTCTTTTTATTTAATCAGGGACTCTGTGCTTGAAATACTATAAATACTGGAAACAGAGAGAAGGCAGAACTGCGCTTCCTGCTTTTAAAAATGAAAACATCTATCCTAGACATGTTGTCTGTATGCTATTTTAGCCTCATGCTGGGATTCTATAAAACCAGAATGCAAAGTTGTTTTAACTTTTAAGTTCAAAGTACAGGTGCAGGATGTGCAGATTTGTTCCACAGGTAAAGGAGTGTCATGGGGTTGGTTGTACAGATTAATTCATCACCCAGGTATTACACATAATATCCATTAGTTATTTTTCCTGCTTCCCTCCATCCTCCAACCCTCTACCCTTCAATAGGACCCAATGTGTATTGTTTCCCCTCTACGTGTTCGTGTGTTCTCATCATTTAGCTCCCACTTATAAGTGAGAACATACAGTATTTGGTTTTCTGTTCCTGTATTAGTTTGCTGAGGATAATGACTTCCAGCTCCATCCATGTTCCTGCAAAGGACATGAGGACATGATCTCATTCTTTTTTACAGCTGCATAGTATTTCATGGTGTAAATGTGCCCCATTTTTTTTATCCAGTCTACCATTAGTGGGCGTTTGAGTTGATTCCACGTCTTTGTTATTGTGAATAGTGCTACAGTGAGCATATGCGTGCATGTGTCTTAATAATGGAACGATTTGTATTCCGTTGGATATATATCCAGTAATGGAATTGCTGAATCAAACAGTATTTCTGTCTTTAGGTCTTTGAGAAATCACCATGCTATCTTCCACAGTGAACTAATTTACACTCCCAGCAACAGTGTAAAAGTGTTCCTTTTTCTCCACAAACTCGCCAATAGGTTTTTTTGTTTTGTTTTTTTACTTTGTAATAATATCCATTCTGACTGATATGAGACTCTGTGCTTTTGATTTGCATTTCTCTAGTGATCAATGATGTTGAGCTTCTTCTTGCACGATTGTTGGCCGCATGTATGTCTTCTTTGGAGAAGTCTCTGTTAATGTCCTTTGGCCACTTTTTAATGGGTCTTTTATTTTTTTCTTGTACATTTTTTTAAGTTTCTTATAAATGCTGGATATTAGATCTTTGTCAGCTGCATAGTTTGCAAAAATTTTCTCCCATTCTGTAGGCTGTCTGTTTACTCTGTTGATTTTCTTGTGCTGTGCAGAAGTTGTTTAATTAGGTCCCACATGTCAATTTTTGCTTTATTAAAATTGCTTTTGGCATCTTTGTCATGAAATCTTTGTCCATGCCTATGTCCTGAATGGTATTGCCTAGGTCGTCTTCCAGGGTTTTTATAGTTTTGGGTTTTACATTTAAGTCTTTAATTCATCTTGGGTTAATTTTGTATTTGATGTAAAGAAGAGGTCCAGTTTCAATTTTCTGCATGTGGCTAGCCAGTTATCCCAGCACCATTTATTGAATAGGGAGTCCTTTCACCATTGCTCCTTTTTGTCAGGTTGGTTGAAGATCAGATAGTCATAGGTGTGCAGTCTTATTTCTGAGCTCTGTGTTCTGTTCCATTGATCTATGTGTCTATTCTTGTACAAGTACCATGCTGTTTTGGTTACTGTAGTCCTGTACTATAGTTTGAAGTTGGGTAGCATGATGCCTCCAGCTTTGTTCTTTTGCTTATGATTGCCTTGGCTATTCGGGATTTTTTTTTGTTCCATATAAATTTTTAAACAATTTTTTTTTCTAATTCTGTGAAGAATGTCAGTGGTAGTTTAATGGAAATAACACTGAATCTATAAATTGCTTTGGGCAGTATGGCCATTTTAATAATATTGATTCTTCCTATCTAGAAGCATGAAATATTTTTCAATTTGTTTGTGTCATCTCTACTTTTGCAAAGTTTATTTATTTATTTATTTATTTATTTTTTATTTTTTTAAACTTTAAAAACATTGACTGTAATCCCAGTACTTTGGGAGGCTGGGGTAGGCCTATCACTTGAGCCCACAAGTTTGAGACCAAACTGGGCAACATGGTGAGGCCCCATCACTACAAAAAATACAAAAATTAGCCAGTCATGGTGTTGCACGCTTGTAGTACTAGCTACTCAGGAGGCTGAGGTGGGAGGATGGCTTGAACCCAAGAGGCAGAGGCTGCTGTGAGCTGAGATCACACTACTGCACTCAGCCTGGGCAATGGAGCCATACTTTGTCTCAAACAAACAAACAAAACCAACAAAACATTAGAAAAACCTATTATGAGACAATGATCAGCATAGGATATCGCTGAATTATAGAACATAAGATGCCTTAACTTCTGGTGCTTCGAGGGGTACTAGGTTGGCAGTTTAAGTGTCAGTGGTGAACTATTACTAATATGTATTTAACAACCAAAATACTCAAATGCGAGTGATGAAGATTTTTTGGAGGAATCCTGGTCCACCCTGCCTTGGTGTAACAGAACTTCTGTCTGGTTCTGGGACCTTCGAAGGTAAGTTTGGACACTTGGGAGAAGGGGGAACCTGTGGCCCCTGCCCAAGAGGCTTCTTATTGAATGACAGACGACTAATGCATTGCTGGCATTACCCAGAATTGGCAAGCCCGGGAAAAAAGTTCTGTTCTGGATTGCACAGCTCACCATTCTTTACTTGGCCCAAGCAGAGAGGAAAGTGAAAATCCTTAGAGAGGAAGATCTAGACTGTGTTAGGTGTTGGCAGGAGGAAGTGGTGGAAGGTGTATTTATTTTCATTCCCCCAGGATTGGCATACACTCAGCAAATGTTTCCATAAATCAAACAAACTAATTTTAGTTCCTATGTTGCTGTTAACTTACTGCATGACTTTGAGCAAGTGATTTTGCTTAAGCCTCAGTTTCTCTATCTGTAAACTTGGTATTTCCCCTGAGATAACACCTATGAACAAATTTATAAACTCTGAAGCTCTATGCTCATGAAAGGATAAAAAATAAGTTGTCTCTGTTTTTTTGTTTTTTCGTTTTGTTTTGGTTCGAGACAGGGTTTCCCTCTGCCGCCCAGGCGGGAGTGATGTGGTGTGATCTCAGCTCACTGCAACTTCCGCCTCCCTGGTTCAAGGGATTCTCCTGCCTCAGCCTCCTGAGTAGCTGGGATTACAGGCACCCACCACTACACCTGGCTAAATTTTGTATTTTTAGTAGAGATGGGGTTTCACTATGTTGGTCAGGCTGGTCTTGAACTCCTGACCTCGTGATCTTCCTGCCTCGGCCTCCCAAAGTGCTGGGATTACAGGCATGAGCCACCATGCCCAGCTCCAATTCATTTTTAAGAAGAAAAGGAAGAGGAAGGATGGGGGAGGAGGAGGAGGAGGAAGAAGAGAAGGAACAGAAGGGTGAAGAAGGAGGAAGATGAGGAGGAGGGAAACCACTGTACTATGTAACTTTTCCAAAAATCTTTACTAAATGTGCCTCAGTTTGCCACATTTAAGGCCCTTCTTTGTTTGGTACAAACAATCAAATGAACAGTATATAATCATTCTTTTGACATTTTCTAATTCAAATACCAGCCTTGATAGTACTAAAATAAACTAGAAAAAAGCTTCTACAGTACTCCTCGTGTAAAAATAATCCTTAAAATATTTTAAAGATTATTCCCACCGTCAAGCATACAAAAAAGGTCCCTGCATCTTTCACCTATTACATCATCTATTTCTACTGATTCCACTTCAGCAGGGAATAAAACTTGTTTAGTAACTATTGCTGGGTCTTTGCAGATTCTGCTACAGGTATTGTCTTGTACTTACGAATGAGTAACTTCTAGTATTATCACACTGGCTTAAGGCAGAACTCTTTAAGAAACATGAAGAGAACTTGGCTTGAAGCCCTTTGAACATGTAATTACTCTCTAAATTTCCAATCTACACAATAGCGTTTTATAGTAGCAATGTCACTCTAGCACAGTGAGAGAAACATTAAACTTAGCTTGTTGGTAAAAATAGTCTACACAGCAGCCGGGCGTGATGGCTCATGCCTGTAATCCAAGCACTTCGGAGGCCAAGGTGGGCGGATCACCTGAGGTCGGGTGTTCAAGACCAGCCTGACCAACATGGTGAAACCCCGTCTTAAAAAAAAAAAAAAGTCTATATAGCTTAAAACATTATGCATATTTTAAACAAGTTTAAAACGTAAGCTAACTTCCTACATTTCTTCCCAGTCTTTGGAATATGGGCAATTTGACACTCAGCCTACAATTAGAAAATATAGTGTATGCAATCAGAAAAGCTAAAAAAGCTTCTATGAATCAAAGAAATATGCATATTACACTCAATTATTCAGAAGTTAATCATCCAGAATCATCCAATATTAGCCAGAACCATTCAGATCTTCTTCATTTCCCTCATTTTCAGTCACCGATCAGGAAGCTGTGCACATCTTCCAGGAGTACTTATAAAATTTAAGCTAAGAGATTTTCTTATCAGATAATATTTAGGACCCTAAAACCTAGGTAAAGAAATACAGCAGTGGTTATCAACTGGGGTAATTGAGAGGATGTGATATAGCAGAGCACCCTAGGAATTGTCTCTACCAGCTCATTTGTTTTGTTCAATTTGTAAATTTGATTACAGGAATCATTTTAATCTTGGCTGCATAATTATTCTAAAGTGCATATTAAGTCTTGCTTGAATTTAATCACAATTTTTGGAAATCCTAAAAGGGGCAGTGGAGAAGAGGAGAAAATACTTTCAGTCCAAATGAACACATTTAACATTTCATTGAAATTTTCTCTTTAATATAAAGTGCATGCTCAATGTATGCAGCTGATTCACAAACATTTATGCTGTAGCTAAAAACCCTAACGTTACAATCCTGTTTAGTAATGGTCTTGCCTGTGAGCAGCTCACACACAGATGATTGGCAGGTCGGCTGGGTCTAAAAATAAAAGAATGAGAAGAAGAGTTGAGTATCCACAGGGAAGTAGAAAATAATAAGACTGATTTTCCAGTGAGCATTATGGAAATCAGTATCTTCAATTTAAAGACACACATTGTGCATGATTTAAGTTTTAATTAGGTGCAAGTTAGATTGTGACTGTGAATTATTTCACAGGACGGAAGTGTAGTTAAAGCTTTAATCACCTCAGTTTATTTCACTGTCAACAATCATTTTACAATGCCACACAGTGGATTTAATAGTGGAAATGAACACGACCCGGAAGAAATATAATGCCACAGTGATAAGTTCAAATTTGAGGACTCACATGAGTTAGCTAAAACAAAACTAAAACGTCACATTTTGAAAACCAGTCAGTGGTTAGCCCATCAGGCACTCAACGTTTCTGGAAGACCTACTACGTGCTAAGAATTGAACCAAGATTTTTCTTGTGGAGAATGAAGGGGGAATTTGAACTACTGATGGGTCTGATTAAGTAAATATTTATAGAAGACTACGGGTCACTTTGCAGTAACATGCAGACTATATGGGAAGAAGGAGATATTAGAGCACAGAAGCCAATTAGGAAGGGATGAAGGCTTGGGCCATGTTATGGGAATAGAAAGGAATGAGCGGAAGATAGAAATATTTTTAAAGAAGAATCAACAAGATGGACCTCATAAGATTTCATGATGTAAATTGGCGTTATTGATAGAAATAGGAAAGATGGGAAAGGGAATCCCTTGTAGATGAGCAGGTAAATTTTGGCCTGGTGTGGAATCTCTTCCATTTAAGATGATGGTAGTTCATCTAAATGGTTGCTGGATCGATTTAAGTTACCATAAGAATCCAAAGTATATGTGATTTCTTAGCAATGTCACCTACTATATTTTTATGCACTCATGAGGCTGTTTGAAAAGATGCAATCTATTAATTACATTTTTACACATTTACCTTCTGTTAATTAATACTAGTCAGAATACTTATCGCAGAAAGCTGAGATTTAACTGTATCTTTGAAACCTACTTTCTTTTTTTTGGGGGGGTGGGTGGGGGATGGAGTTTCGCTCTTGTTACCCAGGCTGGAGTGCAATGGCGATCTCGGCTCACTGCAACCTCTGCCTCCTGGGTTCAGGCAATTCTGCCTCAGCCTCCTGAGTAGCTGGGATTACAGGCACGTGCCACCATGCCCAGCTAATTTTTTGTATTTTTTTTAGTAGAGACGGGGTTTCACCTGTTGACCAGGATGGTCTCGATCTCTTGACCTCGTGATCCACCTGCCTCAGCCTCTCAACATGCTGGGATTACAGACTTGAGCCACCGCGCCCGGCCGAAACCTACTTTCTTATACAATGAATGTTGTCTACCGCTTGTCAATATGTGAACAGTAAACATTCGAACTTTGTCTATGTTGACAACTTGCCAGGAGATTGGGGGCTAAAACTATTTCGCACAATATTGAGTTATTCACAGCATGTCATAATCTTTAAAACAGCTCACAGATCCTAATGTGTTCAGCTCAGTGTGGATCTCTAAATTCTATACTTTGATGTAAACAAGCTGTAGTCCAGAACCACCAGGCCTGCACTTAGCCATTGAGCTCTATTTTAATCTCACTTCCCCTTCAAAATTTCTGCAATGCCAAATATATCTGTCACAAATTACAAAAGTTCTTTCCAATTCTCCTGATATTCCTTTGTCTTTATGGTACATGAGATTAAGCAAAGATTACTTTTGGTTTTTTAAACACACGGTAAGTGGGAAACAAGGAGATCAGGAAATGGTATATGTGACACTCTATATGTTTAGACTGGTTAACAAAATTGAGCTTGAAATATAAAGAACATCTTGGCCAGATACAGTGGCTCACATCTGTAATCCCAGCACTTTGGGAGGCCGAAGCGGGTGGATCACCTGAGGTCAAGAGTGCAAGACCAGACTGGCCAACACAGTGAAACTCCGTCTTTACTAAAAATACAAAAAATTAGCCAGGCATGGTGGTAAGTGCCTGTACCAGCTACTCAGGAGGCTGAGGCAGGAGAATCACTTGAACCCAGGAGGCAGAGGTTGCAGGGAGCTGAGATCACGTCTTTGCACTCCAGCCTGGATGACAGAGCAAGACTCTGCCTCAATATACTCCACAAAGGCTCACCTCTGATAGGAATTTGTACATGATTAAAGGTGTTTAGTTTTATAAGTCCAGTCTTAATTTTCCACATTATCACTTTCAACTTTTTATTGTGGATTATGCATTTTAAATAAAAAATTGTGTGATTGCTAAAAAAAAAAAAAAAAAAGTTACTAGAGTGGATTTGGCATGATAACATGCAGTTCCTCCAAGACAAAAACATTTTTGAGAAAAAAAAAAAAAAACTTGGTAAAAAACAACAACAACAAACTAATAAAGCCACTAAAAAATCCAGCAAGCTATTGGCTTGCTTCCAGTTGTAATGAATCTAGATAGTTGATTACTATAGTCATAAAAAATAGTGAAAAATACATTATGATTCACAAACATTTAAATTACAGAACATTATGCATAGCAGAATTTTATTTTAGTTTGAAAATATATATTAACTTAAAAATTGTTCTATCTTAAGATAAATACATATATTGGTAAAGACACATACCAGAATCCAATTGGTGATTATCTCTAAGCAATGGGCTTACAGGTGATTTTATTTATTTTTATTTATTTATTTTTTTACTTTTTTTTGCAGGTGATTTTTAAAGTTTTGCTTCTCTGTATGTTTTTTTTTCCCCCCCTATGGTAACATGTATTATAAGAAAGATAATTATAAGAAAAAATAAAAATAAATAAAATTTAAAAAAATTTATAAACCCAGAGTCTCAGCTGCATAAAATAAGTTTTAATTGCTTTTAAGTTAATATTTACTGAATGTTATTTGGGACTAACAATTTCTTCAGAATCTGATTTTCTTGTTACATTTTTGGAAATAACTGCAAATTTACAAGGAGAATGTTATAGTTGGAGCAAATATGAACGAGCAGGAAGGTATCTACGCAGGAGCAGCCAAGACTGAATTTCTGGAAGACCAGGTTTGACCAGGTCTGGCCCTCCAGTTAGAGAGAAGCTCAATCACAATGACCACCACCATTCATTGAATCTGACTGTATCCAAGCATCATGC
Source organism: Sapajus apella (assembly GCF_009761245.1). Taxonomy (NCBI): domain Eukaryota; kingdom Metazoa; phylum Chordata; class Mammalia; order Primates; family Cebidae; genus Sapajus; species Sapajus apella. The sequence goes on from NW_022436944.1 coordinate 45,758,488, forward strand.
TAATGCTTTACATATAATATCTCTAGTCCTCACTACACTTTTGAAAAGTTGGAGTTATTGTCTCATGTGTCATATAATAAAACAGACTCTAGAGAAGGAAATTACTTAAAGCTATAGACCTATTTAACGAGGCAACGCCACTAGACCGGCAGGACATTAGTGAGATCAAAGCAAGAAGTCAAATTGGTCCAGGGAGAGATGGAAAGATGCTGAGAAGCCCTCAGTTTCACTTTAACATTCCTCCTAATCAACATTTAGTATAACACTACTTGGCCAATGGTTGGTCCTCCAATAACCTCCAACTACAGGTAGGGCCACAGTTAATATCACTGACACACCCATAGGAGAGCAAAGTATTTCATATGAAGAAAAAGTGCATTTCAAAAGCTTTATCCTGATGACACAGTGGTAGGAGGGCAATCAGTGAGGGAGAAAGGGGGATGCTTGCTACTAGCTCAAGGAAGTGTGCAAAATGCATAGCCTGTCTAAATTATTCAATACTTACGGTAAGGGATGGTAATGAATGGTAATGTGTCCTCCTTGTAACCAACATTTGGCAGGTAGAGGTGAGCAGGTAGAGGTGAGCGTAGACAATAAAGCCACACCAAACTGTCAATCATTTCACTGTTACTATCTTTGGAATTCATCACTATCTAAACATCTGTCTATCACTATCTAAATATGTGTGTATTTTGTTTAAAACTCATCTCTCTCTGTCCAATATAAATTCCATGAGAACAGGGGGTTTTGTCTATTTTATTTATTGCTATATTCCTAGTACTTAGTTCTTGACACAGATTAGACTGCCAATAATAACTGAATGAATATTATGAATATGGAGCTGGCTCCTACACGGTTTTTTTTTTTTTTGACTGTTCTAAATTGTTTATTAGGTATGAATTTTACAAACTTTACTTATATTAGCGGTAACGGTGGAGCTGGAGAGTATTGCGCCTTCTCCAGGCTGCCCGGCGAGAACCACCAATAGTGTGGTGGAACTTATGGCCCTTTCCAAGGCCACGGCTCTTTCGGCCTGCAGATGTCAGCCCACGCATCTCCCTGTGTTTGTGGACTGGTTTGGTGATCCACTGGGTGTCAGGATTTCTTCTGATAGCTTTATGGAATGGATCAATGAAAATAACCTCAAAAAATTTATATGTGGAATCTTCGCCAACCCAGTAAGAATTCAGGACTCTTAGAGCCCCACAGTGGCGTCCAGCTCCCTCCTCTGCAACAGGCTGAAGGCTTCGAGCAAACTTCAGCTGGTTAACACCATGATGGACAGGCTTGCCGTAAGTTGCACCCTTAGGAACTGGGCATTTTCGGCCACCACGGCGAACACGAATCCTATATATAACGTAACCTACACACAAACACACACAAAATTAGTGACTTTATAGGAAACCATGTAAGGCTTAAGACTCAATGGCTTGTCACTAACACTGCACCAAAAATACTTCAAGAGTAAGCTAATGCTATCTAACGGAAAAAAAAATAAAACACATTCCAGTCTTTTTCAATTAATCACACAGGAGGCACACTGTTGATTCTGCTTTAGTCTAAACTCATTGAAATTTGTAACCTTTGACACACTTGCCACTTTAGACAACGGTGCATTCCGTAACTGACCAGTATTGCTACCTCCATTCCGCCGAAGCCCTATGCGAAGACAGACACTGGGGCGACAGTGTCTTCCTAACAGCTGGTTTCCAACTTTTCTCGAATATAATTTCATCCAAGCACCCACGCAGTCAATCACGTACCTTGCTTGGCCTTGTAGCCCAGTCGGCGCGCTTTATCAGGCCGGGTGGGGCGGGGAGCCCTGTGGAGAGCAGAGAGCTGGCGGTATTGCCAGCAGCGGACCCTCAGAAGGAAGCGCATGACATCAGACTGCTTCTTTCTCCATAGCTCCTGGATGTACTTGTATGCACCCATCTTGGCTTACCTGATGGCTACTGCCAGATGGAAAGCCCTACACGGCTGTTAACAAGAAGATTGTCATATGAAAGACCGGACTGTGTTTGAGAATGGCAGTAGAATATCTGCATGGAAATGGAACCCAGCTGGTCACAGACGTGAAACTCAGACATCACTGAGATATCTGCCAGCCTGGGATTGAACTGTGGGAGTCATTTATGTCTAGGCTGATCAGCAAAACTATGAGGTATATTCAGTTTTATAAAAGGCATAGTGAAATTAGAAAGAGGTCTCCAAACTGAGCTTTGATAAAAGGCCCCAGGCAGGAAGAGCTGAAAGATAGATAAGAATTGACCATGAAAAAAAAAAGTTTTAAGAAAGGCGTGGTATGTGCACTGCTGTCAAGCTATCCCAGTGATGATTTGAACCATAAATTTTAATTTAAATAACATACATGACAATTTTAATATAAGATGATCATTTGTTTAACTGATTAGGGTACCAGAAAGCCACGGTGGATTATGCTAAGAGATTCCATCAGAAAAGGAACCAGAATTCAGGCTGAGGGAGATCTAGTCCCCCTGACTGAGGGAGAATAAAAAAAATCCATGTATCTGCAACTACTACTTAAAGACTAACACAAAGAAGAGCTCAAAAGCAGATCTTCCATAACATTTCATGAATTTGTACAATAATCTACACTAAAGTGGATGCAAATTTTTAGAATTTGTCCTGGAGCAAAACTATTAAATATACCCCAAAGGAGTCACAGCTCCCTGGAGAGGCAGGTAATCCACTTTGGGTTCTTTTAATTCTGTAGTTTATCTGCTTGCTGTTTGCTGCCTCTTACTATGTCCCTCTTGGGTGCTGTGCTAAGTATAGTAGGGGCACCAAGGAAAAAAAAAAAAACCAGAACACAGGCCCTGAGGGGCTTGTCATCTTGCGTTTCAGCAGAGTGAATGAGTAAAAGACAAACTTCAGTGAGTTCAGGATGCAATAGGATGCAAAGAAATGCGCACAGTTCATCTAAGGCACCATTTTTCTTCCTCTCTCTTTTCTTTCCTCTTCTTTCTTTGGAGGTAACCTTCTGTTCTAAATGAGTTGGAAGAAGAGAACCAGAAAAAGCTGAAGCTACTTTTTTTTTCGAGTTAAAAAAGCAGCCAGCACATAATGACTGAAGGGAAATTACAACAAAACACACAAAAACCCATGTTAGTAAAATATTGGTAAAAATGAGAATGAGACAGGTTAGCAATTAGAGACTCTTCCAAATATCAGGCACTGGTCAAGGAATTACTGCCTTGTGTAACCCTGGCCTGTGTCTTAACTCTCTGACCTTCAATTTCCTCATTATAAAAATGTGAGCATTAAGGTTAGAACAGTTCTCAAATGTTTGTCCACTTAAGAATCAGGGACTTGTTAATCAACTAAATTCCCTAGTTTCAGCCCAAGGATTCTGACTTGAAACCTCCTATATGAGACCCAGGAGTCTGCATTTTAAACACACCCCTCATATGGTGTGATGTGTAGTCCTTGCTCTGGAGAACATTGCCTGAGAGATGATACTCTGTGCAAGGCTCCCTTACGAAAGGAAAATAGCAGAAATATTAGCTACACATCTTGTAATTTCTTTTCCTTCTCTTTCTATTCATGTATTCCCCTTGTAATACATTCACAAATAGTTTACAGGAGGAATTATTTCAGAAATAGAAGTGTAACTTAATCTGTATGCAATTTGGTCTGAAATAAAAATTGTGCTTTTATCAGAAAATGAGGCTTAAACACAACACTGCATTCAAACTAAGAAAAATAATTAATTTGCACTCACAAAGCAAAATGAAGTTTCCAAAAGATTTCATGAGTTATGGTTTATGATGTGGAGAGGAGAGTTCGAGATATCAAATGGAAAATGTTTTCATTCTCCCACTGAAAATATGTTTTAGGAGTCACGGTTATTTAATATGCATATATTAGGCATTCATGCAGCTCCTGTGTGCATCCAGGGACTGGCATGGAAGTTTCTACAGAGAAGTGGAAGGAGGGCAGGAAGTGAAACGTCCTGGTCCTCAGGAACCTCGTGACTGCTTCAGTGTAGATGCACACTCCCGTACATGGAAAAAGTGGTACTTGAGTTTGTGCTTTATCCTTTGGGTAACTTCTCTGCCACCTGGTATTTTCAGGCTAATAGTATTTTATTTTGAAAAATACCACATTTCCCCTTTGTGGCAAAGATACATGGCTTGATTGCACGACCATTCAGTGCTAACACTCCTCATTCTGTCAGATGATTTGGATCCAAGTGAAATTATAGTCCTCATTTCCTCAGCGATGACTTTTTTGAAATTCAGCTACTTCATGATTCATTTCACAAAGCTCTCCTGCCATCATTCCCCCTCAGCATTTAATCTGTTTCAAATTTAAGTTTACAAGGGGTTCAAGAGCTTTGATGGTTCCATATTTATTAAGTGAAGATCAAAGACTCTCTTTGCTTTTTTAAGTTTTTTGCATCTGAAAGGGATGACATACACGTCAGATGATAGTCTTTCTGTCCAAGGAATTCAGCATGAGAATGCCTTCCTTTTCAAGCATTTACTTCTCTCTAAGCCTAAACATTTGCCAAATTATAAAAGCACGCTGCCATCAAACAAAAAATTTTATTCACTGTTATGTTTCAAGGACTCCAGGAATTTAGCACACCATTTTTTTTTTTTTTTGCTACCAAAAACCACTGTCCCTTTTCTTCCCACAAAGCCCTTTTTCTAATAAGTGGTTGCAGTGCTTCTAAAGAGGTAGAAGTCAAAGGTTATCTTTCTAAGTAGATCTTGTAGAGAATATGGCTTTGTTGTGTTGTTTCTGACAAAAAATCATCAATGAATTCAAAAGACGGATAACATATGGAGAAAATATTATATAAACATATAACAGGCAAAAGATGAATGTCCAGAATACAAAAGGACCTAAAAACCAGCAAGAAAAGGACAAACAATACAGGAGAAAAGAAAGCAAATATCTGATCACAGAACAGAAAGTCCAAATGATCAATAAATGTGAAAAGATACTCAAACTCACCCATAAACAGAAAAAAAAAGTAAGTAACAAAATACCATTTTACACAGATCATACTGTCAAAGATTATAACATTTAACCATACTGCACATAGGCTAGGATGTAGAGAAGCAGGATTTGAGTAAGTTAGCATTAAACATCTTGTAGAACAACTGACAATACATTTGAAAATATACATATCCTATGACCCATCAGTTCTATTTCTAGGAATATATCCTAGAGAAACTTTGCACTTATCTGCAGGAGGATAAAGCATTAGCTTTGATACTAACAACTATTTGTAATAAACACTAGGAATATCTTAAATGTCCATCAAGTTGGTAAGGGAGAGAGAAATTGGAGTACTGTTACATGGTAGAACCTATGTCGCAGTTAAGAGGAGTTATCAAGACCTATATGTATCAACATGGACATAGAAAATGAATAAAAAAGCAAGTTTCAGAAACTTATGTATTATATATATTTATGTAGACTTAAAACCATGCAAATCAACATTATATATTAGGTAATATATGTATATAGCAAAAGATCATAGAATAAACAGAATTCCTGATTACAGGTGCCTCTGTGGAAGGTAGGAGAAACAGGACTGAAAGAGGGTCTGGCCAGGCATGGTGGCTCATGCCTGTAGTCATAACACTCTGGGGAGGTTCAAGACTAGCCTGGGCCACATGGTGAAACCCTGTCTCTACTGAAAAATACAAAAATTCACTGGATATGGTGGCGCATGCCTGTAGTCCCAGCTACTTGGGGAGCTGAGGCAGGAGGATCGCTTGAACTCAGGAGGTTGCAGCTGCAGTGAGCCAGGATTGTGCCACTGCACTCGAGCCTGGGTGACAAAGCAAGACCCTACCTAAAAAAATAAAAAGGAAGAAGGTTGATATGGTTAAGCTTTATGTCCCCACCCAAATCTTATCTTGACAGGTGATCCTCACATGTTGAGGTAGAGACTTGGTGGGAGGTGACTGGATCACGGGTGCAGTTTCCCCATGCTGTTCTTGTCATTGTGTGGGAGTTCTCACGAGATCTGATGGTTTTATAAATGGCAGTTTCTCTTGGGCTTTTTTTGGTGAGATGGAGTCTCACTATGTCACCCAGGCTGGAGTGCCAAGGTGCCATTTCAGCTCACTGTAACCTCTGCCACCCAGGTTCAAGAGATTCTCCTGCCTCAGCCTCCCAAGTAGCTGGGACTACAGGTGTGCGCCACCATGCCTGGCTAATTTTTGTATTTTTAGTAGTGCTAGTATTTCACAAAGTTGGCCAGGCTGGTCTCGAACTGCTGGTCTCAGGTGATCCACCCACCTAGGCCTCACAAAGTGCTGGGATTACAGGCGTGAGCCACTGTGCTTGGCCTCCCTTGGGCTTTTTATGCTGCCTATCAACTGCTGCCATGTAAGATATGCCTGCTGCCCCTTTCGCCATGATTGTGTTTCCTGAGGTGTCCCCAGCCATGTAGAACTGTGGTCAATTAAACCTCTTTTCCTTATAAATCACCCAGTCTCAGGTAGTATCTTTATAGTAGTATGATAATGGACTAATACAAGGGTCTATAGGAGACTTCATCTTTATACGTGTTGTTTTGTTTTTCATTAGAAGATGAAGCAAATAAAACAATGCTAATATATATTACTTGAGCGGAGAGTGCACTGATTTATATTATTCTTTGTATTTCCCTGTATTTTAGTTTTTAAAACTAAATAATAGCAGGAAGTAACTGGGGGAAAAAACAAAGATACTAATGACAATTCTTTTTTTTTTTTTTTTTCCATACAGAGTCTTGCTCTGTCGCCAGGTGCCAGGCTGGAGTGCAGTGGTGCAACCTCGGCTCACTTCAACCTCCGCCTCCTGGGTTCAAGCAATTCTCATGCCTCAGCCTCCTGAGTAGCTGGGACTACAGGTGCACGCAACCACGCCCAGCCAAGTTTTGTATTTTTTTAGTGGAGACGGGGTTTCACCATGTTGGCCAGGATGGTCTCGATCTCTTGACCTCATGATCCACCCGCCTCAGCCTCCCAAAGTGCTGGGATTACAGGAGTGAGCCACCATGCCTTGCCGACAATTCTTTTAAATTAAGAGAGTGCTATGGTGGAGCTAGCTAGCTCTGCAGAGCTAGTTTTACAAAATGCAGCGGTGATATTTACTAAGCATTCTGAGAATTATTCCTTGCAAAAATCCAAAGATAGCTACAAGGACTGAGCATATTTGCTTCACAGAAAATTGAAAGTTGAGAAAAGGTACAAGTTATAGAAATTAAGACATACAAATTGGTGAATCTCGGTCCTACATTTTGTTTGATAACAGTAATGAGTCCTACAATTTTATGTAGCTTATTGATGGAAGTCTTTCTATCAATTCAAAGACAACAGCTTCCCCAAAAGCTAATCAACATGTCAAATCATCTTAAGAATTTGTAATATAAAACAATTATGCCAGGCGCGGTGGCTCAAGCCTGTAATCCCAGCACTTTGGGAGGCCGAGGCAGGTGGATCACGGGGTCAAGAGATCGAGACCATCCTGGTCAACATGGTGAAACCCCGTCTCTACTAAAAGTACAAAACATTAGCTGGGCATGGTGGCGCGTGCCTGTAATCCCAGCTACTCAGGAGGTTGAGGCAGGAGAATTGCCTGAACCCAGGAGGCGGAGGTTGCGGTGAGCCGAGATCGCGCCATTGCACTCCAGCCTGGGTAACAAGAGCGAAACTCCATCTCAAAAAAAAAAAAAAAAAAAAAAAAAACTGAAGTCAAAAGTCAAAATGTGAATTCTGGCACACACTGCATCCTGCGCTACACAAGGATTCAAAGACCTAAGAGCAAACGGTGGGGGATAAAGAAAAACACAACGACAAAAATAACATAGAAAAAGCTGAGCCAGGCGGTCCAAGAGATGAGAATGTCAGTCTCTTTGGTCCCTACCTGTCTCAGAGTACTTTATTTTGTATGTTCACAAAGCACATGGCAGAGGGAGGGTGCAGTTACTTAGAACAGCCTGTGAATATTATCCTCATACTCCAGTTAATGTACTTTAGCTAACAGCTATCTTGCAGCAAGGTCAGTGAAAGCTGGTTGTCTCTCTAGGCCTGTCTCTGTTCTACCCCAAAACATACACATCCTCCTATTATGGTTTCACTTCTCTGGAGTTCACCCAAAGTTCACAACAGACTTGCTGCTGATCCCCCCAGAGTGGGGGTGGGCTACTCTGGCTCTCTACAGTGAATTATCATATATTGAAAGAAATATTACACAGCTGTACAAAGAATGAGGAAGCTCTTAAAATACTGATGTAGCATGATTTTCATGAAATACTAAGTTAAAAAAGGCAAGGTGCAAAACAGCTTCTGAGTACAGATTAGTGCCTACAGTGATGGAAAGGGGGAGAAATGCTTTTTGCTTTTATTTTCAAAATGGGAAAGATGAAAGAATAAATCCAAGCTAATGAATGTGGTTACACATGAGGGTGGGGTGGGTGGAAGAAGGAAGCACAAAAGGAAGAACACAGAGATGGAAGCAAAACTTCTGCACTCACTCTGATATACAGTTTTCACTTCGGAATCGTGTGTATGCTTTACGTAAGAAAGAAGTAATAAAGAAAATCATCGAAACAAATGAAGCTAAGTATTGAGCAGGGAGTGATGGGTCTGAGAGTCAGATGCCCAGGAACCCCACGGTGAAGCTCATGATTGGCATGCCATGCCCACCACTTATACTCCAGCAGTCAGCCCTCCCACCCAAGGGAGGGGTCTGGCAAAAAAAAAAAAAAAAAAAAACAAAAAAAAACTAATGAGTGAGAAAACTCAGGCCAGTTACCTGTTAATATCAGTTTAGTCCTTAATTATAAATATAGTGGATCAAACATTTAAGGAAAACATAAGAGAACAAAGGTGAACAATGTGATACAATTCAAGAGAAAATAGAGACATTTCAGTAACAAAAGAGACTTCTGGAATAGTTCTAATTACTAATCTCAAGAGATGGAGAAGATAATTACTCATCAATTGCAAGCTGATGTGAAAAGAGCAATCATAAAGAGTTGGATATTAAACATGATTATCAAAACAAAGAACCCATCCAATAGAAAAAGGTACGAGTGTGTTTACATATAAATTCAATTTTATATATTGTAAATATATTAACATATAATTTTATATATACTACATAAATATATACAGAAAATTTATATACAAAACAAAAATGGCCAATGAACATTTAAAACTAGTTTAACCTCAAAAGTAAACAGGGAAATATAGACATGAAAATACATAGGAAACCTTTGGAAGGACACATGCAAAATTTTTGGCAGTTAGCTTGGAAAATAATATAGACCATGGGGAGAAGAGGCAGCACTTTCACTTTATAATATTTTGTTATATCATTATAAAACAATTTTGTTAATTCCAGAGCAAGTCTTTAGAAAACTAAGAGAGAAGAAAGCAAGGTCTCAACTTCTGAGTCTGTTTTTACTGTGACTTAAGAAATAGGAAAGCTATGTTGAACACACTGGCATTAAAATACTGGCTCCCACTGAACTCCTCAGTTTCATCACCTATAAAATGGGGATAAGATACAGTGTCTACTGTACAATGCCATCATGATAAAATAAGACACTGAAAGTCACTAGCACTTATTAAAAACTCTAAAAGTGGTGACTGTTGGTTTAGGTCTATTCTAAATCTCTTATCAAAAATAAAACAGTGTTTTAGTCAATATGGAGAATGTAACTGAATATATGCTAAAATAAATAAAACCAATCATGACCTGTATTGGTTTCCTCTCCTTCTTCTCCCAAAAGTATTTAAGGAAGGTAAGCTACCTGGATCTGCTATTAGTTTATGAAGGTGTATTTGCTGATACTACAAAATAAAAACACAACTTATTGTTGTAGAGGAAAAAAAAATCTTTAGAAAAGCTTAACTATAGTTAGAAAAATCAATTTAAATTGTGACACCTTCTCAACTTGAATATTTCTATTAAAATTTCTGTATTTCAATATTAATACCTTCTAATTTCAATTGTAATACCTTCTCAACTTGAACATTTCTATTGAAATATCTCTATTCACATAACACATACTAAAACAGCAACCCACTTGCCGGCCTGATTCTATAACCTTGCAACTTGATAGATGTAGAAATGAATCTTGCCTACACTGATTCACTGAATTTTTAGGACAGGTCATTTACCTTCTCTGGGCTTGAGTTTTCTTCATCGAAAATTAAGAAGTCTGGGTTAAATTATCTCTAACAACCCTTTCCATCTCAAAAGTGTTCTATAACAAAGTGTTCTCTGGCCCTCCTTTAATCAGAAGCACTCTTTTTCCTTGTAAATTGATCAAAGCATCAGTTTTACTTCTTGTTCACCACGAGAATGTGGTTTTCAGCAAAGGACTTTCTTAAAAAATAAAACACTGCAATAACAAGCAGTGTCTGTGGAATTCATCATGACGAGATCTGACCTGAAACCAGGGTATAGATTCTTTTTAAATAATGTGCAATGGCAGTGGAAAGTTTATCAGTCAGAAGATCCTTAATGAAATGTACCTTAATATTGGTGGCTCACTGAGGGCTCTGTAATTAATCTGCCATTCTTTGACTAAGTTACTTTTGCCTTATCAGTTTACTGTCATTAAACTTTTCACATTATTGAGAACTGTGTTGTCCCATACCTTCTGTATCATTTCCAAACTTTTTTATATGATAAAATATCTACTAACACATATTGGGTATGCTCAGGGTTAAAACTGATGAAATACATTTAAGAAAAGTGTTTTACATTTTGGTCTTTAATCTATCTTAATTTTTGTACAAGGTACAAGGAAGGGGACCAGTTTTAATTTTGTGCACATGGCTAGTGGGATTTCCTAGCACTATTTATTAAATAGGGAATCCTTTCCCCATTGCTTGTTTCTGTCAGGTTTGTCACAATGGTTATAGATGAGGTGTTCTTTCGGAGGTCTCTGTTCTGTTCCATTGGTCTTTACATCTGTTTTGGTACCAGTACCATGCTGTTTTGATTACTCTAAACTTGTAGTATAGTTTGATGTCAGGTAGCTTGATGCCTCCAACTTTGTTAACCTTTTTCCTTAGGACTGCCATGGCTATACGAGCTCTTTTTTGGTTCTATATGAAATTTATTTTTTTTCTAATTCTGTGAAGAATGTTAATGGTAGTTTGATTGGACTAGAATTGAATCTATAAATTAGTTTGGGCAGTATGGCCATTTTCATGATATTAATTCTTCCTATCCGTAAGGATGTTATGTTTTTCCATTTGTGTCCTCTCATTTCCTTGAGCAGTGATTTGTAGTTCTCCTTGAAGAAGTCCATTACATCCCTTGTTAGCTGTATTCCTAGGTATTTTATTATCTTTGTAGCAATTTTGAAAGGGAGTTCATTCATGATTTGGCTCTCTGTCTACTGTTGGTGTATAGGAATGCTTGTGATTTTTGCACATTGATTAAACCTAGGCAATACCATTCAGGACAGAGGCACAGAAAAAGACTTCATGATGAAAATGCCAAAATCAATTGCAATAAAAGCAAAAATTGACAAATAGGATCTAATTAAACTAAAGAGTTTCTGCAGAGCAAAAGAAACTAGCATCCGAGTGAACAGGCAACCTACAGAATGGGAGAACATTTTTGCAGTCTATTCATCTGACAAAGGTCTAATATCCAGAATCTACAAGGAACTCAAACATATTTACAAGAAGAAAACAAACGACCCCATCAAAAAGTGGGCAAAGGATATGAATAGCCACTTATCAAAAGACATTTATGCGGCCAATAAACATGAAATAAAGCTCAACATCACTGACCATTCAAGAATTGCAAATCAAAACCACAATACCATCTCATGCCAGTCAGAATGGCAATTATTAAAAAGTTAAGAAACAATAGATACTGGTGAGGCTGTGAAGAAACAGGAATGCTTTCACTCAGTTGGTGGGAATGTAAATTAATTCAACCATTGTGGAAGACAATGTGGTGATTTCTCAAGGATCTAGAACCAGAAATACCATTTGACCCAGCAATCTCATTACTGGGTATATCCCCAAAGGAATATAAATCACTCTAATATTAAGGCACATGCACACGTATGTTTATTGCAGCATTATTTATACTAGCAAAGACATGGAACCAACCCAAATGCCTATCAATGACAGAGTGGATTAAAAAAATGTGGTACATATACACCCTGGAGTACTATGCAGCCACAGAAAGGAATGAGATCACATCCTTTGCAGGGACATGGATGAAGCCAGAAGCCATCATCCTTAGCAAACTAACACAGGAACAGAAAAAAAAAAAAATGCCACATGTTCTCACACATAAGTGGGAGTTAAATGAGAATACATAGACACAGGGAGGGGAACAACACACACCCGGGCCAGTCATGGGGTAGAGTACAAGGGGAGGGAGAGCATTAGGACAAATAGCTAATTCATGCAGGGCTTAAAACCTAAACGACAGGTTGATAGGTGCAGCAAACCACCATGGCATACGTATATCTATGTAACAAACCTATACGTTCTGCACTTGTATCCCGGGACTTAAAGTAAAATGAAAAATATGTATATATATTGAAAAGTATTTTAAAAAAAAGTGTGCAACTACATTTTCTTTTTGACGTTTAACTCTCTAATATTTGGACTCCAATCATTTTTTCTGCTTAAAGCCACAGTAAAAGTTGGAATGCATCCATTCAGTTGAGTTCCCACATTCTATTACCATCTTGATAAAACTGCTTAAAAAGCTCTAGGTTTTCTCAGGCCGGTTAACAGGCTTAGCCCATATGATCAAGATACTCACTGTCCCAATAGCAGATACCACAAGACAGGTAAGTGTCAAGTCTCTCCAATCTTAAGTACTTGGCTACTATAGGCTAAAATAACTTAGAGTCTGAGAGTTCCAAAAAACATTCTTATATTCAAGACATATTAATGATTTCAGATGCATACATTACTTCTTTTGAAATATAACCTTTTAGCAGTGATTCTAAACAGCGTTTTACCGCAATCACAAAGCAAATGGTGCATGCCTATAGTCTCAGCTGCTTGGAAGGCTGAGGTGAGAGGATGGTTTAAGCCCAGGAGTTCCCAGCAGCCTAGGCAACACCGCAAGATCTCATCTCTAAAAAGAAAAAAGAATAAAGCAAATATAAGGCTTTTGTTTCAGCATCTTATTCTATAATACATGTCATGTTCTACTGAGGGGCACAAGGTGAGACTCTCTGAGGATGTCCTTTTCTTGTATAAAGAGTTAAGAACTCACTTTGCAGAATAACACAAAGGAATCTGGAGCCTTGGGGCTGTGTCTTTTTCACCACTGCTTCCTCCATAGTGCTATCACAATGCTTATACATAAATGCTTAATAAATGTTCACTAAACGAGAGGTTATAGAGAACATACACAAAAACGCTTGATACAGTATATAAGTACTGTATAATACAGTTACATAGTTTCAAAGTCAAAAATATTTTATTCAATGAGGTAAAAATATAACTCAAAGGTGGCCGGGTGCGGTGGCTCACACCTGTAATCCCAGCGCTTTGGGAGCCCAAGGTGGGTGGATCACGAGGTCAGGAGATCAAGAGCATCCTGGCCAACATAGTGAAACTCTGTCTCTACTAGAAATACAAAAAAGTTAGCCGGGTGTGGTGGTGCACACCTATAGTCTCAGCTACTTGGGAAGCTGAGGCAGGAGAATTGCTTGAACCTGGGAGGTGAAGGCTGCAGTGAGCCGAGACCACACCACTGCACTCGAGCCTGGTGACAGAGCAAGACTCCATCTAAAAAATAAATAAATAAATAAATAAATAAATATATATTTTTCAAAGGTAAGGCATTTTCAAAATGTCCACGTATTATGAAATTTAAAATGTACCTTTTAATTTATGCTATTGATGTTAAATGTTTTCATAACTCATATCTATTCAAGTGTTTTTCAATGTTTAGCAAAAAGTAAAAAGTTTTATTTAGCCAAAATAACCACTAAAAAGATGTAAGGCAAAATAATTCATTTTATTTCTTAAATGCCTACATATTTACAATCATATAAATTTTCATGCATTATATAATTTATGAGATACTATACTTTCACATTAATTAAAAATTAAAAATATTAGAAGACTCTAATTCAACCACTTAGGAAGAAATTAATGGCTGATCAGGAAATGTCAAATTACTATTATGAGCCCAAGATTTTATCATAATCGTGAATAGCATTTAATCATGAATACTATCATTCAACTTTTAAAACCATACTTATAGTTTTTATATTAAAATCCCATATTGGGTCAACAAGACTTTACTCCAAATTATAGTCACATATGGAAGAAAGGTTTTTAATTCAGGATTTTATTATAGTCCACAGTATAAAGATAATTTTTCATGAGGGTTACATGATAGATAGCTAGCAAAAGAAATATACTAGCACAGGGTGGTAATTGCCAACTAAGCATGCACGGAACCAACAGACTACTTCAGTAACTCCTTGATTATTGCCAGCTTTTCTATAATGTTCAGGTTCTCAAAGGTCACTGAATTTTATAATTATCTCCAAACAATTTTCTTCATGGTCATTTAAGCTTTGTCTAAACAGCTGGGTGTGCTGCCAAGCGATATCACCATCTCCTCCGCTTAATTCTGCTTCCAAAATAACTTCAGTGGCACCAGAAAAATCAGCATAGGAGTGAAGATTTTTATCTGTTAGAGGGAAAAAAAAATTAACATTTTGCTTTTGGTAATTTAAAGAACACAGATAGTTTTGAAATGCATTTTATATAGGCTGATGTATAAGTTAAACCTTAAAAAAATATTTAAACATTTAAAAAATATTTAAATATTTTTAAATATCTAAAAAATACAAATTATTCTTTATGGAAGAAATGCATCCTTTGAAACAACAACAAAAAAAGATTTTTTTCCTTGGATTGTATTTCACAACAGAAAACATCAGCCTTTCTGTTACAATGGGATCACACAGGCTTTTGTTAACTTTTTTTTTTTTTTTTTTTACTGAGATAGTATCAATAAGTCTTGGGTATGAAAAAGTTAGCGCTACATTTCAAAAAAGTACAATTAGTCTTCAGAGTGGTAAATATATATATTTCATGATTAATTCTCCAGTCAAATGCTTACCACCTGTCAGTTCTACTCGTGCTGTATCAGATCGCAATTTCCACTCTATTGTTCCAGTCTGAAAAGTTTGGCTACTTGTTCTAATAGAAATGCTATCTACTTTTAGGCCAACCGATCCACACTCAAACTTCCAGGAAATATAAGCAAAAGATGATCCTTCCTTTCGGGCCAGATATACCTACAAGGAGTAGGGATGGGGAGAAAGCAACTGTCAGAAATAATGAAATAGTATAGAAAACAAACTTAGTGAAGAATATTACTGTCACAGGGGAGTATGTACAAGTGGTTATTCAAAAACTAACTTTTCCCTGTTGAAAAGGTTCTTACTGCTAACATTTTTTTCTGGCAATTTTTCCTGTGGCATCTTTTGCCCTAGAAGAAAGGTATTATTTGTATGCAGATGTCCCCAGTAAGTGTAGCTCTAAAGGACTCCAAACTAACCAAATTTTCATAAATCATATTCTTTTATATTAGGAAGTTCAACTCTTTAAAATGAGTTTTATGATTAATCCTGCTGAAAACAAAGAATCCTTTTACATGCAACTACTCCTTAATTTTTATTTCTTTTCTAAGTCTGGATTTTCATATAAGCTTTCCTAGCGTGACACACAGCCTCTAAATCAAGAAAATACCTCAGCCATTGCTAACTAATGGTTTAAAAGGTGATATCCATGTTCAATTCTATAAATTCCATGTTCCCTGTTCCTTCATCAATGCCCTTTAGTAGGTTAAGTGTATGCTATTTAAGGCATCTAAATCTACTGGCTGCTTCCAGCTCATCCTCTCTCATACTTTTGTCTACACTCCTCAAAACACTGCCATGAAAAGTGACATCCACAGCCTTGGTCTTTCACAGGTCACTCTATTCAACCATGCTCAAACTCCTAAGACTCTGACTCTTCAGTCGTGCATCCCTTATATCTAAATTCCCACAAAAATCTATGTATTTTTAAAAAATAATTCTTGAAAAGAAACTCCTTCTTCACTAATAATGCACTTACTACTATAGTTTGAACCTTACACTCACTGGAGTGAGTGTAATCATAGCTCACTGCAGCCTCGAACTCCTGGGTTCAAACGACCCTGTTGCCTCAGCCTCCAACCACCATGCCTGCCTAACTGAAAATTTTTTTAGAGATGAGGTCTCATTATGTTGCTCAAGCTGTTCTTGAACACCAGCCTCAGTCTCCTGAGTTGCTGAGATTATAGGGGTGAGCTACTGTGCCTGGCTCTAATCAGACTAGTGTTTTAAAATCCCACTTTCTTTATCTGCCTGGTCTAAAATGTACAGTAAGTACCTGGCTCTTGCATTAAGTCTAATCTATTAGCTTTAAAAATCCTCCTCAATTTCATCCCACCTTGAATTGCCAATGGCCCTTTATATTCTTTTATACTATACTGTACTTTTATACTGCCAATACTCTGACCTACCTTCAACAAATCATAAGCTCTCTGGGGGCACAGTTTCTGGATTCATAAAAGCATTTAGGGCCAGGCGTGGTCACTCACACCTGTAATCCCAGCACTTTGGGAGGCTGAGGCAGTCAGGTCATTTGAGGACAGGAGTTCGAGACCAGCCTGGCCAACGTGGTAGAGCCCTGTCTCTACTAAAAATACAAAAATTAGCGAGGCATGTTGGCACACGCCTGTAATCCCAGCTACTCAGGAGGCTGATATATGACAACTGCTTGAACCAGGGAGGTGGAGGTTGCAGTCAGTGAGATCATGCCACTGCACTCTAGCCTGGGTGACAGAGCGAGACTCTGTCTGAAAAAAAGGTAAAAATAAAAATATTCAGTAAATATTAAGTATTTATTAAGTATTAAAGATCTGTATACACGTTAGACTTGATCTTTTTAGAAATATCTAACTCATACTGTAGCTCAGAGGCAAATAGTTGAAAGTAACACATAAAACACATCTGTCATGGAATATCCTATTACATGTACTGTTCTATATTCTGGTCTTTACTCCTCAAGTAAAAAATCAATCACTGATAGTATTCTAGTCACCATCTATTTGACAAACAACCTATAGCTATTTTTCTTCCAGGTGTGCCCATTAATCTTATAGCTGTTTGTAAGGAAGGTGTGGGACTCAGGGCTCCACCAGTGTTCCCTGGGAGTCATTAGTTTCACCCACCCTAAACTATCAGGCATCTGGGTTATGCACAGGTTAATTACTCCTTTAAAGGAGTGGCTAGAAAAGGGGGATATCTGAGAAAGAAAAGCCAAACAGAGAGGTTACTGAGGAAAGATGAACTAAAAGAAATAAAAGATTTGAGGAAAGCAATCTTAAGACAGAAATATTAAGAGATATACTCCAATTTATGTTTCAATATCCATTTCTGTATCTTGTATAATTTCAGAGCTCACTAGTTTCAGATGTCCCTCAAAAGTGTGGATATAAAATATGATAGGTTGAAGTTAGGTAAATGTCAAATATCTAGCTTACTCCAATAAGTGCCTTAATTACACTGAGTGGGTCTGGGGCAGACTGTGGTTTTAACTGCAAGAGAAGGTTTATAATAGCTGTTGAACATGCCTGAGAACATCTGTTAAAGACAAAATTTTCAGTCCTAAAGGCATCATCAGCTTTTAAGACTAGAAAGTGAAATGATAAGACAGAATTTAAGATTTAATACTTAAATGTTTAAACATTCAAACATACTATGAGCAAAATAAAAAAGGTCTCATGTTAAAGAAACAGTATATGGAGATAAAACAGATGCTATTTATACAGAAAATTCATATCATCTTTTTTGTACAATATAGTCTGTGAAAGACTCATTTTTAGAGGTGCTAGAAAGTTACCAAGAATATGTATACTCAGTTGGTAAATTAAAAAGTACCAAAACAATAGTTTTGTTTTTTTTTTTTTTTTTTTTTTTTTTTTTTTTTAAAGAGATAGGGTTTCTCCATGTTGGTCAGGCTTGTCTTGAACTCCCGACTTCAGGTGATCTGCCCACCTGGGCCTCCCAAAGACCCACTGTGCCCTGAAAACAACAGAATTTATAAAAAAAAAAAACCTCTAACTGGCTGGGCGGGGCAGCTCATTCCTGTAATTCCAGCACTTTGGGAGGCCCAGGCAGGCAGATCACCTGAGGTCGGGAGTTCAAGATCAGCCTGATCAACTTGGAGAAACCCTGTCTCTACTAAAAATACAAAATTAGCTGGGTATGGTGGCGCATGCCTGTAATCCCACTAAGGAAGGCTGAGGCAGGAGAATCGCTTGAACTGGGAGGCAGAGGTTGCAGTGAGATGATATCGTGTCATTGCACTCCAGCCTGGGCAACAAGAGCAAAACTCCATCTCAAACAAACAAACAAAAAAACCTCCAACTGTGGTCCTGTCTATGTATAATACCAACACAATCAGTAACTATAATTTATTTAAAAGGAAAAAAAGCAAACACTTATCTGGTGTAGAGAAAAAATATTTTTTTTACCACCATTGATTGCTCCTAATGTTGTGAGTTATTTGATACACATTTTGGCCTGTTGGTTTTAAAAAAAGTTTCAAATGTATTATGTGCATTCTATAATCTTGGTTTTGTAATTTGCAGGTCTCTAAGGGGTAAGTGTTGCTACCTGACTTAAGCAGGAGTACTAGTAAAGTCAGAAATCATGGATGTTTTCTCCTGTATTCTACATATACCGCGCCACTCCTCCTACCACCAGTGACCCACTCTTGTTCCTTTTTGATGTCGGTAAGCACATATAGGCATATACCTTTGCATGAGAACAAGACCTGTGTGTCTAGGGTAGATCATGTTAGAATTGATTGCGTTAGAGGTCACTCAGCTGGTTCTACTGCAGAATTGCTTGTGTGCTTGTTTTGGGGAAACCCCTCTACATATTTGGTCACAGAAGTCTGAGCTGATTGTTGTAAAGAGAACAGAAAAAAAAAAAAAAAACAACCCACACACTTGAAGTATGAGGTATTTTCCATTCAGACTCAGGGTGTTAGTGGCTCTTGTTTCTGTCTTCTTTCCCTCAGTATCATAAATAAACAGATATTCTTCTACCATTTACCCCATTAATCTAAACAGTTGGCCCACAGGTCTTTCACTTATACCAGCTGCTTGAGGCTTGCCTCTTAATTCACCATTACATCTGATGCCAAGCACAATATTTGACAATGTCTATATTTGCTGAGTGCTGAATGAATTCCTGACATAATGCCAAGCATAAAAAAATGTTAAAATGACTGTAGTGACAAAGAAAGGAATAAAACTGACCAAAACCAAACAGTATCTAAGAAAGTGTTTATAGTGCTCTACATAGCCCTAGGGTGATACAGAATTCACATCACATACATTTCTACATTCACCAATCTTTAATAATAAACACTTACTATGTATCAAGCACTATGCCAGATATATGAATACTGAGAGTACAAAAGTGAGTAGACAAAGACAGGGTCTCTCCCTGAGAACTGTTTACAATCTAATGGGAAAGAGGCAAGTAATTTATTCTCATATGTATTTGTTGAATAAATGTCATTAAAGAGAGGTACATGGTGAAATGAATCTATAAAGAGGGAAATGGATTCAGTCTGCTGGGACCTGCGGGAGTGAAGCTTGGGCCAAGTGGTGAGGTTAAGAACAAATTAATCAAAAAACAGAAGTAGAGGAGGTTCTGTGGAGAAGGAAGAAGGGGCAATACATCTGCAATGCAGAGAGCAAGGGGTAGCACAGTGCAAGGCAAAGCCAGAGAAGAAGGCAAGGATCAGATTTGGAAAAGACTTGGAGCTGTGTCTTACTCTAAGAGCACTAAGGATTAAGGTTTTGTAAAGGTTTCTTTAGCGATAGCATAGATCACAGCTTTGAAAGGATTAGGGCAGATGGAGGGAGATTAGTTAGGAAGCTATTAACATTGCTTTTATCAAGGTGTTATCATTTGCCTCCCAAAAAGCTTACCAGTTGTCTTGATTTAGTTTTCATATTCTTTTCATGTCAGATATTATCGAACAATGTTATTTGCTAAATATTGAGAGGTGAAGAATCTGTTCTAAAACTCTGAAAGCAGGCTGCATGTGATCTGTCATGATACCTGGTTGGAGATTACTGAGAAAAAGTGTGGTAAGAAATACCTTTACTATTCAACAGAGCTAGAAAATCCCTAATTGGGGTGTGCTAGGACAGAACCAGAAATACTGATTTAGACAGAATATCCAAGTTATGACAATTGTTACTTTCAAGTTATCATACTCTATAAGTAAAGATTCTAGTACTTTTCTTCATTTGATACTAAATATTGTAGCTAGAGATGAATTAATCCAACTTAAAAAAATGGTACCCTTCATAAAAGTATATCAAGACATAAGCTTTACTTGAATTGGGGTGTATTTTCTATTTAATGACCTTTGTCTCTCATTTACATTTTTCAAATCTTTCTCAATGATAGATCCTCTCTGGCTGCAATGTTCTATCTGGAGATCTCGAAACATGCCACATACCCTATGCCTTTTTTTGTTTGTTTGTTTCCTTGCCTGACGAACACCTACTCATCCTTCAGCATCCAGCTCAAATGTCGTCTGCTCGTTTGCCCAACTCCCATAGCCAGAACTAATTACTCCCATCTCGCTGTTTCCATAGCAATGTGTTGATATCCTTATTATAGCACTCTGCATCATGGTTAAGATGGCTGTTTATGCTTTGGCTTCCCTTGTTAGATTGTGAGAGTAGGAATCATCTTTTTGTCCACGTAACTGAGAACAATGCCTGGCTCAATAGTACCAGTTTGCTGATGCACAAATGAGTGTATAACACAAAGAAGAAATACTCTATAGAGTAGCTCTGTTTCTTGGCATATCACATCTTCTGTAACACATCACTATTTTCCCTAACATTACTACTTTATTAACATTGCTAGTTAGGAGGAAACACGTGATTTTTCTTCATTTCAGCAAGTATAGACTAGTCGTTGGATAAATAACACTTTTATTCTATCTTGCTTTCTGTTCAGAGAAATTCTTAGGCTACAGATAGTCCTCTAGAAGATGTTCATTCTCTCTCATCTCTATGCAACTAATTACAGATATCTTGAAATTTTACATTTTATTATTTTCATACATTTCTTTAGCTAAAGAAGGAAATTCCAAAGTTTATAATAATAATAATCCTGTAAGTTATTCTTTAATACAAAAAGACCTCAACTTTTTCGGTATTAGACAATGTAATTTAAACACAGCATTTCTATGTTTAAAGAGCAAGTTTGGTTTTGGAACAAAAAGTTATGATTGAAAAAGAAAAAAGCAGAGACCTTATCACTGTATGTCTTTTGTAATTTGATTAATGCCTAGTACAGTGACAGCATATAATAGGTGCTCATAAACACTAGCAGCTGTTTATCTGTGACTCAGTTTTTTAGTCTAGCTAATATATTTTACAAGTGAACAACTTTCCACTCAAGTATCTTGATAAATTAAAAGCTTCCCATAAGTCAATTAATTCCATGAAAATCTATTAATAATATGATCAGATCTACGGAGGTCATATGAATAGCTTTAAGTTTATTTTGGTGTGTTTCTAAAGAGCACGTAGTTTTAAAGTTAAGTCTCTTATTTGTTACTGTTAGCATGTGACTGACGACAATATGCAACTCGGTATAAGTGAACTGCTATGGCCCTAACCTCTTCTTATTTTTTTAAGATACAGAGAAGAAATAACTATTACTGCTGCTCAATCACCCACATTCTTTGAAGTGAAAGGCTGTTAGATGTTTAACTTATTGAAATTTTGAACTGAATCTATTATACTCCCTAATAGCCTGTATTTAATGGACAATCAATACATATCTGTGAAGGACTTAATTAGCAATATACTATATATATATTCATGCAAAAGCCAGTCACATGGATTGATCATACATTTGATTATTTTTCCCCATGAAAGAATTAAATTCATCCTCTTTGATGAAAACAGATACTTCCTGGATATAAATGCAAGAATTTCTAGTGGACTTTTGATTACACATTGGGGATAGAATTTTCCTTCCCAGGTTAAAGGATTACTGAAAATAAGTTTGATATATCAGTTTTCACATTTTGTACAACTGAAAAATGCAGCCAATCTACATTTTTTTAAACCATGACAAAAGTTTTAAATGGTTTTATGCATTAAGTTACCATGTGCCAGTCGGTTTCGACTTTTCTGAATACAGATTCCATTTTCCACACGCCATTCTCCCATCCAGAAATGGTTTGATTGTTATTTGAAACTCGAACATAACAATCTTTCACAATATTATAACAAAGGAGGAGCTGTTTAGAAATCTTCTCATTTTCAGAGGGAATAAACGAGGTTTCTTTTCTCTTAAAAAGAAAGCAGAATTAGTTTTTCAACATTATGAAAGATGTAAAAAAGAAAAAGAGAAATTACTGAGTTGTAAAAGAATCCTTCAAATTGAAAAGAAAAATTAGTGCCACTGGAAAATTTGGAAAATATTTTATAAATTATACATAACCAGTATGATGTTATAGCTTCAAACATTACTAGGGAGAAAAACAAGAAGTATGAGCTCTGACTTACGTTTCTGTGATTTTGCGCTCAATTAATTCATTAATTTTTCTTCTTTTCTACCACCACCACTACCTCCTACTTGGACTTCTACAATTGTCTCCTGAGGCTGACTACCAGTTTTCAACTCCTGCCTCTCCTATCCATGATCCACATAGCAATGAAAATGGTTTTTGAAAAAATGTACACTGGGATATGTCACTTTCCTGCTTAACTCACTTCAGTGACTTAAACTCCAAGCTCTTTACCAAGGCTACCAGGGCCCTATAGGTTCACTCTGCTTGCTTCTCCAACCAGATCTCCTGTTACTCTTCCCTTTCATTTCTACACTCACATCATGTTGCTTTTCCTTTAGTAAAATCCAGCTCATTTTGCCTCATGACCTTGACACATGCTGATTCCTTTGTCTGGATACTGTCCTTTCTGTTCTCTGTATACTTGATTCTTTCTCATCCTCAGTCCTCAACCATTTCCTCAGTGTCCTTTCCTAATTCCCTAAGCTAGGAGAGCAGCTAAGAGGTATAGCCTGTAACAGTCTTCTGCATGTGCAAAATTATTACAAAAGCTTGTATTTTTACCTTAAAATTCCAGGCAATCTTTGCATTCTAGTCTAAAATAATATTGATATTTCATAAAATATTTTAATTCTAAGATAAAAATAAAACTTTTCTTTCTGGAAATGATATCACCAATGTTCTTTCTGTTTCCAACTGATTGCAATATTTAGTTCCAAAAGTTTTTATAATGTTTTTCTATTTACTTTTAAAACAAACATCCATTTCTAAAGGAAAAAAAATGATTTCCTTTTAAATCCATGGCCCTAAAATGGTCTCTGGCAATTAAGAAACTTAACAAAAATTTCAAAAGGGAAAACAATGCGGTATATAACCCAATTCATATTTTAAAAGTTATTCAACTTCCATGCCATGCAAGACGTAGCACTCCCATGCATAAAAAGAAGTAAAGACCTGTCTGGGCATGGTGGCTCACGCCTGTAATCCCAACCCTTTGGGAGGCTGAGGAGGGTGGATCATGAGGTCAGGAGATCAAGACCATCCTGGCTAACAAAGTAAAACCGCCATCTCTACTAAAAATACAAAAAACTAGCCAGGCATGGTGGCACGTGCCTATAGTCCCAGCTACTCAGGAGGCTGAGGCAGAGAACTGCTTGAACCCAGGAGGCAGAGGCTGTAGTGAGCCAAGATCACACCACTACACTCCAGCCTGGCGACAGAGTGAGACTCTCTCTCTCTCTCTCTCTCTCTCTCTGTCTCTCTCTCTCTCACACACACACACACACACACACAAAAAAAAAAAAAAATGAAATGAAGACCTAAATGATATCCATGTTTTAAATTGAAGACAGCTGTGAATTAAATTGGCTCTTTTTAACTGCCTGTATTTAGATTTATACTTGTAATGTACTACAAGGCAGTGATTTGAATTCTTTGTTAAATTTAGATCTTGTAATCCCATAGCTGAACCAACGCTTTTAACTGCCTGCTACAGATGATGGGATAAATTAAAAAGCAAACATAAGATTTATTAGGGATAATACACTCCTTTTAAACATAATTCTGTTACTAGAGAAATGAGCTGCAACAATGGCAAAATTTAGAAAAACTAGATAAATAAAACTTTAGTTTGGAACTGCTTGAGATTGATATTGTGATGAGTTATTTTCCTTTCAAACATTTTTTCATTGCAAATTTCCTAAACATTTATATTAAATGCTCACCAGTGACTCAACTGGAGCTCACTAAGGGCAAAGGACAGTCTACTATAATGTTCTAATGCCCGTTACACAGGTTTTTACCTAGACTCTTAACTTTAGGACCTACCTATAGAAATTATATTTCCACTGTCATTTAATTTTGGGAGATTAATCATGTGATATCTTAAAATAGGTTTTAATATAACAGTAATCATACCACCAACAGTAATTTCTAGCCAATAAAGATATATGCAAGCATATACCAAGAAATATAGACTTTCATCAGCTGAATTACCAAAATCCTGTATTTTCCCCACTCTATAAAGTTTTCATCTGGCGAGGAAAAAAGTAAAACTGCATTCTTCTAAATGCATTAGAATCTCATTTTAAAAGACCTAATTAAGTACTTCACAAGAGGCTATCCAAAAATTTAAAAAACAGGTATTCAACCTAATTAGTCATTACCAAAACGCAAATTAAAATCATGATACTACTATATGCCACCAGAATTGCTAAAATGAAAATGACAATACCAAGTATACATAAAGATGTCGAAAAATTTCATATACTGCTGGTGAGAGTATAAGCTGGCATAATCATTTTGAAAAATTGTTTGGCAGTATCTACTAAAGCTGAATATACTCATACTCATTACCTAGCAATTCCACTCCTAAGTATATATCCAACAAAATGCCTGAACATATTCACTGAAAACATGAATTTGAATGTTCAGAGTAGCACAATTTATATCAGCCCAAACTAGAAACAACCTAAATAGCCATCAACAGTGAAAAATTACATTCATACAATGAAATATTATACAGTACAGCAATGAGAATAAACATACCATACATGTTACAACATGTATCTCACTGACACAAAGCTGTACCAAAGAAGCTATATACAAAACAGCACATGCCATATGATTCCATTTATATAAAGCAAAATAACAGGCAAAACTAATATATAATGTTAGAAGCCAGAATGATGATTACTTTCCAGGGTGTAAGGCAGTGACTGGAAAGAAACTCACGCTTCCTTCTGTGGTTCTAATGATCTATTTCTTATTCCAGTTGGCAATTACATGAGTGTTAAATTTGTAATCATTAAACTGTACATTTATAATTTGCACATTTTCCTGTATATTCTTCAGTGAACATTATACTGCACTAAAAATTTACATAAGATTAAAAAAAAAGTTAAATCCCATTTTAAAAGCTCTTTGCTAACTCTTAAACAAGATTATGCTATGTTAATCAGATACTGATTCT
Source organism: Sapajus apella (assembly GCF_009761245.1). Lineage (NCBI taxonomy): Eukaryota > Metazoa > Chordata > Mammalia > Primates > Cebidae > Sapajus > Sapajus apella. The sequence continues at coordinate 45,784,111 of NW_022436944.1, forward strand.
CTTTAAATGTTTGCATCTTAAAATAATTACTCTAAAGATACTGAAAGGTCATAGTCAATGCAGTTGGAGTATAGTATAGGAAGCACGAAAGTAAAAGGATCATCATGCTAGAATGAATTAAATACCTCTAGACCCATTTCACCTCGGGCTACTCTCCAAGCCACTGACCCAGATATTCTTCCACCAAGTTCTCCAGGTTTAGGGGTTTTGGGAGAAATAAATTCAACAAGCTCCACAATTATCCTCTGGAGAAGTTCTTTCCTTCTGTTCTCTGACAAAGATAGTTGCCTCTGTAATTCATGTTTTTAAAAAAAGTTGTTAAGATTAGGGGAATGTATAGGTCCATCTCCAAGTAGGAATATACTTAAAACACTTGCATTTTAAGAGGTCTTGAAACAAGTAATGAATTTTATTTTCAAACATATATTCAGAAAATAAAAAGGACACTGTGGAACACTTAAATAATTTTACAAATATTATGTTGCGAAATCATTTAACACCAATTTCCAACTCTCCATGACCTCTACTGTCCTAAAGTTATTTATAATGAAGGTAGCAACTTCTGTTTCTGGATATGATAGACTGGCTTGTGTCAGAATGTCTTATGGAGAAAAGCTAGAAAAGCTAGTGGAAACACACATGAAGAACACTCACATATAAACACCTGTTTGAATGCAACAGAAAACTATCAAGGCAGCCAGAATTTGAGAAGTCAAGATTCCAAGAGAAGAAATGAATTGAGGTGAAGGGCACATACTGCACTGCTTTTCCCTTCCAGTTATTTGTCAATTTTTAAGTGGCATGAGAAGAGGCTGGGAAGCCAAGCACAAAATGGTGACTAAAGTGCCGGAAATCAAAGCAGAATTTGTAGCAGAATCACAGCGCTGGAGTAAAGATAAACTGAGGGTCAGAGTCTTCTAAAGCAAGGGGCACTAGCAAATACTCTAGGTTTTCAGGTAAAGATCTCTAAAGGGCTACACATTAGGGGTAAGAGCAAATTCAAAACAGACTGAAACCTCCCTGGAATCATAATTACTGATTGGATTCATGTGCTCTGCCCTGTTCTAACTGCCCGCTACAGCAAAATTCATAGCTTATTAAGTTATGAAAAAATACCACACACACAGAGTTAAAATTTTCAGTACTATCAAGGGGGTATAAAATAAAAATTGAACCTTTCATCTTGGAACCCCAGTTCCTCTCCTGAGAAGTAGTCATTGTTAATAATTTCCTGTGCCTTGTTTCAGAAATTTCCTCACATGGATGTGTGTGTGTGTGTGTGTGTGTGTGTGTGTGTGTACATACTACATAAATATGAGTGTGTGTCATTATATCCAAGGCACAGTTACATTGATACATAATACAACACAACACACTTTTTATGTTGGGCACTATAAATATTGAAATTTTGTTTCACAGAACTTTGAGATGAGACAGTTTAATCCAAAATAACTCATAATATTTAAAATGAGTCATTAAAATTTCCAATGAACAAAAAGATATAACATATTAAAATATTCTTGCTTACAAAATAATGCTACTGCTTTAAGAATTTCAATGGGCTAACAAATGGCTATTCTCGATTATATAAAAAATGTCAACACTTCTTTCAAAAATGACAGCCACCACATACCTGCTTATTAAGTCCATTAATAGTTTCTCGAAGTAATGCTTCTTTAACCTTAGTTCTTCTGGCAATCACCTCTTCATGTTTACAGGAATACCGCCAAGTAACATCGACTACCTAAAAGAAATTACAGAATACAAATCTCGGCAAGATTACAACCATCAACCTTTAATTACTAAATATTTTGAATGTATGTAATTTTTAAATGCAAATTTTTTTTTTTTTTGAGACAAAGTCTTGCTCTGTTATATAGGCTAGAGTGCAGTAGCACGATCTCGGCTCACTGCCACCTCCACCTCCCAGGGTCAAGCAATTCTAGTGTCTCAGCCTCCCAAGCAGCTGGGACTACAGGCACGCACCACCATGTCTGGCTAATTTTTGTATTTAAGCAGAGATGGGTTGGCCAGGCTGGTCTCAAACTCCTGGCCTCAGGTGATCTACCCACCTTGGCCTCCCAAAGTACTGGGATTACAGGCATGAGTATTGTGCCTGGCCTTAAATTCAACTTTTAAAATACTATCCTTTGTTTAAAATTTAAAAGCCATGGGGCCGGGTGCGGTGGCTCATGCCTGTAATCTCAGCACTTTGGGAGGCTGAGATGGGAGTATTATTTTAGGTCAGGAGTTTGAGACCAGCCTGGCCAACATGGTGAAATCCCTCTGTCTCTACTAAAAAAAGTGCAAAAATATTAGCCAGGTGTAGTGGCACGTCCCTGTAATCCTGCTGAGGCAGGAGAATTGCTTGAAACTGAAAGAAGGTGGAGACTGCAGTGAGCCGGGATTGCGCCACTGCATTCCAGCCTGGGCAAAAGAGTGAGACTCCGTCTCAAAAAAATACTAGTTTTTTTAAAATAAAAATACAATAAAACAAAATTTAAAAGCCTGTAAAAGAAACTGAAGAGAATATATCACTTATTCATTCCTAAACAGTGATAGTTTAACAGAAACACTTTAAAAAAGTGAAAATTTCAAAACATTACCTTTATAAAATTTGCCTGCAAATCTGATTCCACAAAATTCAACAAATAAAAATTTTATCCATTTTTATTGTATTAAATTTATAGTATAAATTTTATGTTTATAAGTTTTCTAATATAAAACTGATTTTTTATACAAGTAGAAAGACAATTCAATGGAGAAAAAAATAATCTTTTCAATAAATGGTGCTAGAAAAATTCATTATCCATATGTTATAAAAAACTTCATATCTTGGGTCATATAAAAAAATTAACTCTAAATGGATCACAGACATAAGTGTAAAACTAAAAATATAAAACTTCTAAAACAAAACATAGGAAAAAATTGTTGTGACCAAGGGCTAAGCAAAATTTTTATTTTCTTTTTTGAGATGGAGTCTTGCTCTGTCACCCAAGCTGGAGTGCAGTGGCTCAATCAGGGCTCACTGCAACCTCTGCCTCGCAGGTTCAAGCGATTCTTCTGCCTCAGCCTCCCGAGTAGCTGGGACTACAGGCATGTACCACCATGCCCGGCTAATTTTTGTATTTTTAGTAGAGACAGGGTTTCACCACATTGGCCAAGCTGGTCTCAAACTCCTGACCTTGTGATCCACCCGCCTTGGCCTCCCAGTGTGCTGGGATTACATGTGAGAGCCACCATGCCTGGTGAAATATTTCTTAAATATAACATCAAAAAGCGCAATCCATGAAAGAAGAAATTGGTAAACTGAACACTAGTTTCTTCCCTTCAAAAGCTATTAAGAGCATGAAAAGACAAACCATGGATAGGGAGAAAAATCTTTGCAAAGCACATATCTGATAATGGACTTATATAAGATTATATAAAGAACTCTCAAAATCCAACAGTAAGAAAACACAATACCCAATTAAAAAAAAAATAAGCAAAGGGAACATACAGATAGTAAACAAACACATAAAAAGATACTCAATATTATTTGTCATTAGGGAAGGTACAAATGAAAACCAAAATGAAATGCCACTACACATCTATTAAAGGGGATAAAATTAGAAAGTCAAATCATACTGTTAGCAAGGACATGGAGAAACTGGAAATTCTCATGTACTGCTGGTGAAAATGTAAAATGGCACAATCACGTTGGAAAACAGTTTAGCGGTTCCTTTAAAAGTTATATGTATATCTACCATATAATGCAGCTATTCTGCTCCTAGGCATTAAGCAAAGAGAAAAGGCAGCATATGCCCATAAAAAGACTTGTATGCCTGAATGTTCATACCAGCTTAATTTGAAATCCTGAAAAAAACTGGCAATTACCCAAACAGTCATTAACAGGTGACACGGTAAACTATGGCACATCTATACAATGGATACTGATGTGCAGTGATGATTTTGGTATATACAAATGATAAAACTTATCAAATTGTACAATTTAAATATATGCAGGCTATTTTATGTTAATTATACATTTATAAAATTGCCAAAAAAGAAAAAAATATATTTTATTTTTAGAAAAAGTTTTTTTTCTTTTATGCCCTACCTCATCTTTAGAAAATGCTATGACATAGGAAAGCTTCTTGCCCCATCCTATTTCATAAAGGAGTGGCTTGTCACAGACATCTTCACACGCATCACAGTGCAGCCACCGCTGCTGAGAAGGAGAATAGACTTCTGTCCAGACATGGTCTACTCAAGTAAGAGACAAGAGGGCAATGGAAAAAAGGCAATGAAACCAGAATGACTATCAATAACTATATAAAAACTCCTAAGAATCATAAAGCAATGTGTAATATTCTAAATTTTAGTTAATAAGTGAGCATTTTGTGGCACACAGGATTTAAGAATACCTGTATTAATTTCTCTGTCTCTCTGAAATCCTTAAAATGTTTTTCCAATCTCCTTTAATGTGGTCAGTTTTAGGCTTAATGTATGCTATAACTCTTGAGAAGGTAGACATATTGGACAGCAGCATAAAAAATATCATTCTGAGTTTACTATCATGAAGGAGTTAATGCCACTTTTGAAACTATAGTCTCTCTTTCTGGACTTTAAGAACCAGAACCAGCAGGAGGGCTAACAGAATCTCTGGCCAATATACGCTGTATATTTGATTTTAAGAGAACACTAACTATTAAGGGAAGGTTTCATTTAATTCTTTAGAAAAAATGGAAAGACAAGGAAAACAACTTTTTAACATGTAGACCACACAAGTCATTTTTAAATAAGGATAACACAAATATCACATGACTTTTATTATTTTTATATAATGTGATTTAAGTTTACTAAATCTTTTATAGTAATCCCTATAGCAATGAAGATTTCGTTTTTTTTTTTTTTTTTGTATGGGTTTGAGTGAAGCAATGAAGATTTCTATGGCACATGACATGTTTTTATCCATATATAAACAGCATCACTATAAATACCATGGTAAATTGCTAATAAAAGATATAAGACCTAGTGTTTGATAGATCAATAGGGTGTTTATAGTTCGCAATAATCTACTGGATATTTCACAATAGCTAAAAGAAAGTAATTCAAATGTTTCCAGCATAAAGACAAATATAGATGGCAGATATCCCAATAATACTGATTTGCTCTGTAGAATTTATATAAATGTATTATTAAATTATCACAAGTATCCCCCCCCAACATGTGTATCTATTATGCATCAATAAAAATAAAATAAAGGGAAAAAAAGAATATTTACAGTGCAAAGCACCAGGCACAGTGCTCGGTGTTTTATAAAACTTGTGATCCCTTCAAAAAACCTGGAAGGTTGGTATTATTACTGTTTTACACAAGGCAAATGGAAGGTCAGACTAACAATGCTGAAAAGTAACAGAGAATGATGGGGTCAGAACATAAACCCAAACCTGTAAGCCTGCAAAGCCCTACTGTACCTGTGTAATCCCAAACATAGCGAGCTTCAAACCCTAAAGCTCGGCAGCACAGTGTGAAACAATTGGCCCACTCGCCACACCGTCCACATCTTGTTTCCAAAAGTTTCTCAGGGTTATTATATCTGGTTTGAAAAAAAAAAAAAAAAAATTTTGATTTATTATCAAAATCAATATATATATATATTTTTTTTCAAAATCAATATTTTTTTTTTTTTTTTTGAGACGGAGTTTCGCTCTTGTTACCCAGGCTGGAGTGCAATGGCGCAATCCCGGCTCACCGCAACCTCCGCCTCCTGGGTTCAGGCAATTCTCCTGCCTCAGCCTCCTGAGTCGCTGGGATTACAGGCACGCGCCACCATGCCCAGCTAATTTTTGTATTTTTAGTAGAGGCGAGGTTTCACCTTGTTGACCAGGATGGTCTCGATCTCTTGACCTCGTGATCCACCCGCCTCGGCCTCCCAAAGTGCTGGGATTACAGGCTTGAGCCACCGCGCCCGGCTCAAAATCAATATTTTTAAGAGAAATTACATTACCTCTATGCTGAACAGAAATGTTTCTTAATTTGTTTTTAAATATTGATTTAGGAATCTAGAATATATGAGGCACAGTGTTGGAATATTTGGTAAAAAATAATTAAACAGTAGTTCTGCTTTAGCAGTGTTCACAATCCTGAGAAAAGAAATGAACACAAATAATTTTAATATATGGCAGAATGTGATTAAACAATACAACAGGTCAGATTTAGTGTTATGTGAAAGTGGCTGGGGAGGACAGCTTGTATTTGATCTGGGTTTTGAATAACGTAAGATTTGGACAAGGAAAATCTCTAGGAAATTTGCCTAAAGCATTAGCACTAAAGTGGTATAACTACCTCACTGTATTTAAAAGGTAAACAACTTTAACAAATTACTCAACAAAAATTTTAACTTAGTTTAATTCAATTTTATCTAAAATATTATTTTTCTAACAATCATTTTGATAAAAATTTTACTCTTTTGAAGTATTTAAAGGTGGCTGCTAATTTCGAAGTTGTTTCTTGGGATTTATTTGTAACACTCTTTTCAGAAGTTACTCCAATTATAAAATTAGCAGACAATTCGAGAACACTAAATTTTGTATTTTGTGTTGAGATGGGTTTTGAACTGATACAGCTGAGCAGGAAAAGTGCAGTAGCTGAGCAGAGAGATCAGCCTCGCACTTTGGAAGGGAAGCAAACAGTGGCATAAATGAATGGGCTCTGTAATGACAAGTCTGTTAAGCAGAGGCTTAACAAAGCATTTAAGTTAAATAAAATGAATTTAGAAGTTTGGCAATTAAATAATTTTTTTTTTTTTTTTTTTTTTTGTTGAGATTGAGTCTCACTCTGTAGCCCAGGCTGGACTGCAGTGGCACAATCTCGGCTCACTGCAACCTTCGCCTCCCAGGTTCAAGAGATCCCCCTGCCTCAGCCTCCTGAGTAGCTGGGACTACAAGCATGTACCACAATGCCCAGCTAATTTTTCTATTTTTAGTAGAGATGGGAGTTTCACTATGTTGTCCAGGATGGTCTTGAACTCTTGACCTTGTGATCTGCCCACCCTAGCCTCTCAAAGTGCTGGGATTAGTGGCATGAGCTACCTCACCCGGCCAATAATTTTTAAAAGTTGTAAATTTACAGTACGGAGGTAGAATTAGAGCATCCTATGCTTCTACCTTCTATGTATACTACTGGTGTAAACAAATCAAAGAACCAGATTAGCTTCTAATTAACAGTGTTCATCATCCCAGCCCCATATAGGGAAGAGCTAGAGGTTAAAACAAGCACATGATTAGAAACTATGTCCCTAAGTTAAAAAAAATTAGATATTTTTAAAACGTGGTATCTTTTCTTGACTGATAATACAACCAAACTTTATAAGCATCACCAATTCAGCAAATCTGATAACAGGCTTATAAATTAAATGGAAATTAATTTAAAATTTAAAATTTCTTTAGTTTAAAATTTAGAGATATGAGGAGTAGGTTAGCTTGGGCACGAGAAGCACTTAATTAAACTTCTGTGTTTAAAAAGAAAATAATATAATCATACTGAAGTATACTTTTACCTTCTATATTATCATTGGATGATTATTTTAAACATATAATTGTATTTACTCTCACAATAATCAGCATTATTATCATTATTATTAGTTATAGGACAGCTAAAAATTAGGTATTAAAAACGAATAACAAGATTTATAGCATTAAACATGTATGACTATACTCAAGTTATACTTTAGAACAAGAGACAACAAATTTCTTATAAAAGACAGATGGTGACTATTTCAGACTTTGTGGGTCCTATCATTTCTGTCACCACTATTCAATTCTGCTGTTGCAGCATAAAAACAGATCATAAGCAAATGAATCAGCATGGTTATGTTCTAATAAAACTTTAGTTATAAACAGGATGTTGGCTGGATTTCAGCCACAGTTTGCTCACCTGTGTTTTAGAGGAATATATTTCTGATAATTAAAAGAAATATTTAAAAGTTCATTTAGTAAAAATTCACTTCTAACTATTTCACTAAGAGATTGCTCTGACTTTACTGTCTGGAACACCCACCTTGGGAATCGATTGCTGAACTGGCAGGCATCGCAGTAATGATCTTCCACACTGTTTGCACCCCACTTCAGCTCATCATCATTGGGCAGTAATCCATCTCTGGACCTAGTCTGTCCACCACATTTGCTGCACAAAATGTTATTCACCCAGTGAAAAAATTCTTCTTTAAACCAGTGCAAAAGCTCCAGCAAAAGAAAATCCTCATCACTTATATTAGTACCTGAGAAATTAAGAGAGGACCAAGTAAGATCTAAAGCTGACAAAATCTAAAAATATCCACACATATTTATTCTCAAATACGAACCTGAGAAATATGAAAACATAAGATGATTTTAGAGGTTTTCACTAATAAGAGGCAAGAAGAAACTGTCAGTTCATTGTGCACTAGGCTGAAATACAATGAGATGTATAACTGCACATCAAAAACAGTAGAATGTTTACCACTTTATATTCTCTAACTGATATTATGCATTAACAAGTGAGCTGAACACAATGACCTCTTAGGGAACGATAGTCAGTTTAGAAATGATCCTGAAGTACAAGGGAGGTAGAAACATAAATCTGATTTTGAAAAACATTTAAAAATGGGATACATTAAATTTGCTATCAGGTATATACACAAGTAAACACGAAACAATCACAAAAGGCAGAAATCACAGAATTCCAGATATTTAAAAAATCATACTACTAGCTTTTCTATTAGGGCTTCAACTGTACAATATAATCTATCCATGTATACTCATTCCCAAACACATAAAAACAACCATATCTCTAGGATATATAATAACCCTAGCAAGTTATAACATGACAGTTAATATTATACCCACTTTTCCATAAACAGATCTCTCTTGATCTTATTCAAGACCATGGTATCTCTAGGAAGAAGGGAAGGAGAGGGAAAATCAACTTAAAAACATATATGGGGGTTCTCATTTCTATCTTTAATGCTTTATGATTAAAACAGTGATAACACATAAATATGAAGGACATATATAGCATAATGTTAAAATCTAATAAACCTTGATGTTGGTCATAGGCATTTGATATATTATACTTTGTTCTTGTATTTATGTTTGATGTATTTCAAAATAAAAAAAAACTATAGAAGAAAAACTACAGAGAACATAAAAAGGCCAGAAATATTAATGTTCCTGGAGGGAAAACTCCATATTTTTAAAGTTGTTAACCTTCCACAAATTAATCTATAATTTAACATAATCCCAATTAAAATTATAAAATATTTTTTCATAAAATTTGACAAGCTAGTCAGGCACAATGGCTTACACCTATAAGCCCAGAACTTTGGGAGGCCAAGACGGGCGGACCACCTGAGGTTAGCAGTTCGAGACCAACCTGGCCAACATAGTGAAACTTCATCTCTACTAAATGCTACAAAAATTATCTGAGCGTGGTGGTGGGTGCCTATAATCCCAGCTACTTGGGAGGCTGAGGCAGGAGAGTCACTTGAACTCGGGAGGTGGAGGCTGCACTGAGCCAAGGTTGTGCCACTGCATCCAGCCTGGGTAACAGAGCAAAGCGCCATCCCCCCACCAAAAAAAAAAAAAAAAAAAATTGACAAGCTAACTACAAAATCCTATGTGAAAGAGAAAATGCACAAAATAGCCAACACAACTTTGAATAAGAATCATGAGGTAAATTTGCCTACAGTGTGTCAAGACATATTATAAAACTCTCATAATCAAAACATCGTGATATTAGTGAAGAGTAACAAACAGATCAATGAAACAAAGAAAAGATTTCTAAGCTAATGCACAGTATTTAATAAAGTTAGCATTTTAAAGCAGCTCCAACAGGATGGACTGTTCTATAAATGATATTGGCACAAATAGCTATCTAAGTATCAGATCCCTACTACACTTCATTAAAAAAAAATCTATCTCCCTGGAATACTATAAAAGTAGCAATAGGAGTTTATAGGTGAATATGTTTATGTTTTTGACATTGGGTTAGGGAAGGTCTTCTTAAGCAAGAAATAAACTATAAAATCAATAATGACAAAAAATATATAAACTTTTGAGTTTCAGAAGCTACCCTAAAGAACCCTGAGAGGAAAAAATTGAACAGGTCTAACAAAGAAAGGATAAATTTCTAAATACATAAAGAACCTCTACAAATCAATGAGAACATTAAGAAACTCATTAGAAAAATTCACCAAGTCCACAAAAAAAATTCAATACTTTTGTTACGTTGAAACAAATACTCTTAGACACTTCTAGTATAAATTGGAAGGCAATTTGGCAGGACCCATTATAGTATAAAAGTATTACACATACTTGACATTTCGGTATCTATCCAAGAGGAACACTTGTGGATGTGTGCCAGGAGATATGCTTTATAAGAATCTCCACTGTGGTAGCATTTAGAACAGAGAAAATGGAAACAACCTCTATGTCCATCAGTAGAAAATTGTATAAATAATAGTATATGTATAATCAAAAACACTATGGAGTTAAAAAGATGTCCATCAATAGAGCATTATATAAATAATAATATATGTACTATCAAATACTATGGAGTTAAAAAGATGTCCAACACACATTTGCAAATGAAAAACACCAAGGAGCTAAATATACATGAGATGATAAATTTTATGTAAACCTCACACAACTTAAACTATTTTTATAGATAATTATTAACAGGTATGAATACCCAAGACATGAAAAGGAACAGAACTGAATGGCAGGGAGAATCTGGTCTTTCCCATGTAATAGGAAAGTTTTCCAACAGGAAGATATTCATGAGTTAGTTTGATCAAAAACAACGTTTTAGAAACAGAGGACTGTCATTCTCCTCCTTAGTCTGGTACCTACCATGCAGCAGTTAGAGTGGTCTTTTTAAAAGCACAGGCCAGATTATATGATGTAAAAAACCCTCCAATGGGTTTCCATCTTGTTGTGAATAAAATTCAAAGTCCTAACTCTTGTTCTTTCAGCTGCCCCCTGTGGTAGGCTAAAAACTCAAAAGATATCCATTTCCTAATCACTATAGCCTATGAATGTCGTTACCTTATGTGGCAAAAAAAGAAAGATCTTTGCAGATGTTATAAAGTTAAGGATCTTTAGATGGGGAGATTATCCTGGAACATCTGGATAAATGCAATCACAAGTAACCTCTTAAGACGGAAGTAAACGGAGATTTTACACACAGAGAAGACAGTGTGAAGATGCAACAGAGAGAGATTTGAAGATGCTGACTTTAAAGACGGGACTGATGCAGCTGCAAGCCAAGGACTGCCAGCAGCCACCACTTTCTCCTCTCCAAAAGGAGCGTGGCTCTTGGGACACTTTGATTTCCCCCTGTGAAAATAATTTTGGACTTCTGCCTCTGGAACTTTAAGAATAAACTCTTTTTATTTCACCAAGTTTGTGGTTATTTGTTATGGCAGCTCCAGAAATCTTAAATACCCTCTTACCTCTCTGACCTCAAACCCTATCTCTTCCTGTCTTGTTCACTGCCTATAGCCACCATGCTCTCCCTGCCATCTCTTAAACTTGCCAACCTCACTCCCACCTCAGAAGGCCTTTGAAGTTGCTCATGCCTTCTACCTAAAAGGGAAATCGTTGCTTTTTGGAAAAGCCATCCCTAACAATCCTGTATCAAACAGCATTTAACTAGTCACTCACTCTGTTGTTATCCCACTGGTCTTCCTAGCACTTTTTGCACACGTGCACGTGTGTGTGTGTGTGTGTGCTTATTGTTCACTGCTATATCCCCCACACTTACTGTTTGCTTGTTATACACTAGATGCTTAGTAAATATTTGAATGATGCAGGGACTGAACAAACATGCCTCAGAATATTACTTAGGATTGTAAATGTTCACCAAATAGTCATTATCAAGACCAAGAGGAAGGGAAAGGAAAACAGCCCATTTGTACTTCAATGTTACATACTCCAGGTATAATTCAGCGTGTTTCCAGCTGGAAGTATGACTATCAAACAGTAACACCCAATTAAGGGTCAATGTTCCTCATTTAAGCAATATCCTTCACTAGGGGCTCAGAGAAATAAAAGTAGATTCCTGTATAAGAGCTCAGAAGTCTCACAGATATGGAGGATAAACAGTAGTCTGACTTAGATGCTAAATTCTGTGAAGACAGTATTTGGGGTTTATTTCAAAAATGTAATTAAGAATTCACATTTCTAAAGTTAGCATCTTCAAAAATACCATATAAATGTAGATTTCTAGTAACTTATAAGTGACAAAATAAAATCAACAAGTTTAAGCCCTAACTCCGTCCTCTGAAAACCTCTTCAATGTACACAAGAAATAAGAAAATGGGTAAAAACATCAGTAGAGGTAGCCTCATGCATGTTCTCCATCTCATATCTTCATATACAATTTAGTAGGCCACAATATATTTTGTTACCACTTTTCAAAAATGGGTTCTTCCTCCTCCAAAAAGGTGTTTTACCAGTATTTGGAACATGTAATCATGACAAACCTTCAGTCTACCAGGCCAAAGCTATCAAACCATGCTTCTCTCTCTCATTCAGCAGTGCCACAAGGTCCCTATTGCTGCATCAAACCAAAACACTTTCCCCAGTTCATAGACCCAGAATATGATTTTGTCTGGAAAGGAAAAAACAGCCCAATGCATTAATGAAAAATCACCAACCTGGCCACTGGGGACTTCGTCATCATCTCAGTGCCATTCACTCAACCGGGGCAGAAGCGGATGGTGGCCATATAGTATCCATTTGCCACTTATTTTTCATTTAAAACCTACAGATCCCAACTTCCCTTGTGGCTAAATGACTAACCTTCATGTGACTACTAGAAGACTACTTCAAGAGAAGAAGCTCAAATTAGAGATAAAGCCTTTATGCTTTTTCTCCATTTCTTCTTCCTGATGCTTGGTCTGCAAATGTAATGGCTGGAGCTGCAGCAGCCGTTTTGGACTATGAGATAATGTAAAAGATGAAAAACATGCACATCAGAGCCAAAAGACAGAAGGCACCTATGTCTTTGATGATAGCTCACCATTAGCACCACACTGATTACTTTCATAATTTCTTACATGAGAAAATAATCTCTAAGCCACCAGTCATTTTACTTATAGCATGACCTAACCCTAATTAATATGCTCATTATGCCTATTATACCACTTATTTCATTATATGTTTAAGTTTCATTCACTTGTTATTCTTCCTCTTCCCATATTCTGTTGTGTTTCTAAAATATCACCATCCGATAGAATTTTCAGTAATAATGGAAATAATTCCTATTTCTACTGCCCAATGGGATGGCCACTAACCACTTGTGGTTGAGCATCTGAAACGTGCTGAATTCGACTGAAGAACTTGATTTTTCATCTCACTTAATTTAAATGTAAATATCCACATGTGGCTAGTGCTACACTGTTTTCTAGAACCTCTGTAATCCTACCTCTCCACCCCGTCCTCTCAATTTTAGCAATCTCATTTACTTGCACGGCTTTACCTATCATCCTAAAGTATATTTCAAGGCTTGATTTCTTATCAAAGTTCCAGGCCTATGTTTTCACTTGGCAGTCCAGATAGTAGGCACCTCAACTCACTCTTCCTTTCCCTTCAAAACCTGTTTCTACTGGCTCCCTGAATTTCCTGTGGCCTAGATTCAAAGTTACCCAGTCATCTTTGGCATCTTCTTTATATATACATGATGCCTTATCCTATCAACTGCAAATACCACATATTCTATAGCCCCAACAACTTTCACATACATCTTCTCCCTTGTAATCTCAACCTTTGTTCACCCTCTTATCCCTCTTATGTAAATTTGATTACTATTGTGTTTTAACTTTTCTAACCTTGCACTCTTTTGATTTTAATTCATTTTACAAGCTGTTATTAATCTTCCTTAAATACAGTTTAATGTCACTCAAAGCTTCAATAGTTAATCGTGCTGAATTACCTATTCAAGAACACCTGATTTCCCTGAGAAATCATTTCCTGCTTTCTGACGAATAAGGTTATATAATAGTTCTGTTATATGTTCATTATAGTAACAATATAACATTAGTCTTTTCACCAAGACATGTGTTTCTTTTGAGTTTCTTTGGTCTTTACTATTTCCAACCTTATTAGAAATATGCTTTGTTTCATTTTACCACTAATTCTTTTTGAAAACAGTTAAAAATGAACTCAGTATACACTGCTATGTCTGAAATTCAATGTCAACCAAAATATGGTTTCAGCCTACTTGATCTTCCACTGCTTTATATACACCCTACCCTTCACACAGTCTAACTGTATTATTCATTGTTCCCAAATAGAGCCTGTCCTTCTCTGCCTCTATGCATGTTGATCACTACACTTAGAAGAAAATGCCCTAACCCTGTCTTTGCATGTACTTTGACATATTAGGTTATAAATCCTACTCATCCTTCATGGCCTTTAAAAAAAAAGCCCAATCTTTTACAGATTTTTATAATTTTCACTACTAATCTGCTGTGTCTTTTCTTTCCTATTTTAGTGAAAACTTTTTAAGTGTGAAAGTATACATAGATCTTAAAAGTCATACTCCAATGTGATAAAGTTATTGATAGTTATCTTTTCCCTATTTTCCAAATTTTCCACAACCCATGTAGTATCTTTATAAGTAGTAAGAAAAAATGCTGGAGCAAATGTCAGCAGGGAACATCAGCAGATTTTTATGGGAAATGGCCTTTAAGTCTTAGCTAATGGACTTGAAGGATTCTTGGTCCATTGATAATATCATTCCCACTGTGAGGACAGATGGACAAATGCATCAGGATAAACACAGCATTCACCTAACCAATGCACTTTATTGTAGATTCTTGTTCCTCGAGCAAATTTCCTGGTTATTTGCCTAGAGAGAGAGAATATGATGGACACAAACAGGAACATTCTGTGTCTATGCCATTTCTCACCGCAATTTATTCACTTAGCAACATAATATTTTAAAAATTATACTTCATACATTATATTTGTTGGATTCTGCTTTACACTCAGTTGATCTGTATTGTTTTTTGGAAGACAAGAGTCTTACTCTGTCACCCAGGCTGGAGTGCAATGGCACGATTTCCGCTCACTGCAATCTCTGCCTCCTGGGTTCAAGCAATTCTCCTGCCTCAGCCTCCCAAGTAGCTGGGATTACAGGTGTCTGCCACCACGACTGGCTAACTGATCTGTATATTTTAATTCTTGTCTTATATTCAGCTGCTTAAGGCAAGGCTATGTTATTATACTGTCTCTCCCCTGCAAAAGTTCCCTGTTAATTCCAAAATCTGTGCTGTATCTGAGTGACTGATCTTGCTGAATGACTCTGGTCCAATGCATGTTTTGTCTCTTCAGATGGTTTATTTATTTATTTATTTTGAGTCATTTAAATCATTTGTGTTCGAGTCATTGGCTGAGCCCAATGATTCAAACACATAACATGTTCAGTAAGTACCTGATCAAGAGGCATTTCTTTAAGGCATCATATAAAGGAGCACAGTACTTTGAAGCTGCTCAGGGCCTGTATAATCACATATTAATTAGCATTCTTATTTTACACAGAGAAAAAAACCTGTTAATACAAGAAAAGAAGTACTGTTTCAAGGTTAGCGGGCCTGTAGTAGAAGTAAGTCTAAGGCTCAAGCCAGTTGTCAAAAATTTAAAAATGCATAGTATAACACTTTTAAAAAGACAAAAATCAGCCACGCGTGGTGGCTCATGCTTCTAATACTAGCACTTTGGGAGGCCCAGGTGGGTGGATGCCTGAGGTCAGGAGTTCGAGACCAGCCTGGGCCACACATTGAAACCACATCTCTACTAAACATACAAAAAAAATCAGCCAGGCATAAGCAGCATGTGCCTGCAGTCCCAGCTAATTGGGAGGCTGAGGCAAGAGAATTGTTAGAACCTCGGAGGCAGAGGTTGCAGTGAGCTGAGATTGAGCCACCACACTCCAGCCTAGACAACAGAGTGAGATTCTGTCTCTAAAAAAGGAGACAAAAATACAATGAGTAGCAAAATATATAAATGACATATGTGAAAACTGATCAAATGGTTAAAAAAGAGAGAGAGAGACACACATATAGTTAAGCCTTCAGAGGGATTTCTGATTTCAGCTTCCAGTTTCTACAAAGCAAAGGTCGACATTGCCACCTTTAAAACAATAAAAAGCTGAATTGCAGTCAATGACTTTTCTTGGACCCATTAGAGAACTGAGGTCACAGAGTGAACCATCACCCCAACATCCAAAAATATAGATATAAAGAATCACAGCCAAAATCTGCTTACATGTAACAGAAATCACTAGAGCCATACACTGGTAAGGACATTTAAATAGCAATTTTGACAAAGGTTGCTGGAAGCTAAGTATGGACTATCTTGGGAATAAGAAATTCAGTCTTGGGAGAGGGTCCCCACACTTTTGTTCATTTTGCCTGCAGGAAGCCCAGCAGGTTTTCACAATGAAGAACCAAGAAAAATCCCTTTGTGGCTCTAAGAAACAGGGAAAGAGTAACAATTGTAAGGTATACATACCCAGAGTGTTCTCCTCAAATTAAGGCCTACTCTCCAGGGAAAAAGATTTTACCAGTCTTCTCTGAACTGGGGGAAGGGCTTATATTTCCCTGACTCCAGCCCCTTGTAGCCTTCCTGTCTCACCTATGTGGGTAAAAAGGCTAACAAACACTTGTGAAATGCACAGACCCAGAGACATAGGCCCACTAAAACCCTGAGATTTAATCAAAAGATTATAAAACTTTCTCCTTGATAACTTATCATCACATCAATAGGGCTCCAGTATAATAACAATGGATTACAACTAAATGAACAACAAGCAAGATAAATGCAGACTCTAAGGAGGAGCTCTTAGGGAAGCCTAAAGACAATGAGGGAGACAACAAGAACACTGGAGGAATTTACCTATGACTATAGCAAACATCAAAACAACTCTAGTTAGATTAATTCCGAGCTAGATTAGCATAAAACCTCATATGAAAGGCCTGTTTACCTCAGTTCCTATTATCCAATACATCAGGCCCCGCTTTTAACAAAAAATTTCAAGGCATATTGAGAGGTGAAAAAAAAATCTGAAAAAGTCTGAAGAGACAAACCATGCATCAGATCAGAGTCATTCAGCAAGATCTGTCACGGAGATACAGCAAAGTTTTGGAATTAACAGGGAACTTTAAATATGATTACTAAATTAAGGGCTTTAATGGGAAAAACAGACAACATGTAAGAACAGATGTATAGTATAAGCAGAAAGATGGAAATTTTTTAACACAAAAATCTAAAGGGAATGCTAGAAATCAAAAACATTGTAACAGTAATGAGGTCTGCCTTTGATGGGCTCATTAGTAGACTGGACATAGCTAAAGGAAAAAAGATGGTGAGCTTGAAGATAGGTTAATAGAAGCTTTCCAAACTGAAATTCAAAGAGAAAAGGCCAGAACAAAAGAACAGAACATTCTAGAACTGTGGGAAAATTTCAAAATGAAATGGAACACTTAAGAACTGTGGCAAACTGAGTCGCAGAGCTACATGAAGATCAAGTAAAATGTACGTTGGGATAACAGAAAGAAAAGAAAGAAGTAGATAAAATATTTAAGTAATAATGTCTGAGAATTTTCTAAAATGAATGCAACATCAAACCACAGATCCAGAAAGCTCAAAGAACACCAAGCAGGATGAATACCAAAAATTCTTTAACTAGGTAATACTGTATTCAAACTGCAGAAAACCAAAGACAAATAGAAAAATCTTGAATAAGGAATAAGTATAGAAAATACAGCAGATGGGCTGGGCGCGGTGGCTCATGCCTGTAATCCCAGCACTTTGGGAGGCCGAGGCGGGTGGATCACGAGGTCAAGATATCGAGGCCACCCTGGCCAACATAGTGAAACCCCGTCTCTACTAAAATACAAAAATAAGCTGGGCATGGTGGTGGGCGCCTGTAGTCCCAGCTACTCAGGAGGCTGAATCAGGAGAATTGCTGGAAGCTGGGAGGGAGGTGGAGGTTGCAGTGAGCCATGATCAGGCCACTGCACTCCAGCCTGGCGCCTGGCAAAACAGCAAGACTCTGTCTAAAAAAGAAAAGAAAAGAAAAGAAAAGAAAAGAAAAGAAAAGAAAAGAAAAGAAAAGACAGCAGACTTTTCATCAGAAACAATGCAAAGAAGAAGACAGAGTGAAACACTTAAAGTTTTGAAGAAAAAACCCACCTACCTAGAATTCCATATCCCAGTAATATTGTCTTTTAAAAGTGAAGGAGAAGTACTTTCTCAGGCAAACAACAACTGAGGGAATTCACCTCCAGCAGACATGCCATAAAAGGAATGTATTACAAGAAGTTCTTCTGGGAAAGGGGAAATGATATAGGACAGAAACCCAGATCTATATAAAGAAAGAAAGGGCATCAGAAAAGAATAAATAAAAGTAAAATGAAATATTGTATTTTTCTTATTCTTTCTTAATCTAAAAAATAACTTTAAATAAAAACAATAGCAATATGTTGGGTGATTACCATATATGGATAGGTGAATGAATGACAACGATGTCCTAGGGACAAGAGGAAAGAATTGGAACAATTCTGTTAAAAGGTAACTGCAACCATACATGAAGCCCTATAGTGTTTTTAAAGGTGGACTTAGATTAATTTAAAATGCCTATTATAAACTAGCAGAACTACATAAAAAATATTTAAACAATGCCCCATGAAATACAGCATTAAAAAATGACTTCTGGGACAAAAACCAATTACATAAAAATTCAAAGTAAATACTATAGTTGGAAAAAATTAACAACCAAAATCTTAAGACCATTAATAATAACAATAACAAATAATTAGTCGGTGAAGAACTAGGCAGGTATTATTCTGACTTGTTTAAATGTATTATTTCATTTATTTCTAAAAATGATCATTCTTATTTCTGCATGAAGAAATTGAGTCATAGAGATTAAATTGCTTGCTCAGTGATGCACAGGAAGTAGAAGAGCTGAATTTATACAAAGATTTGTATACATTTGGCTCCAAAACCTACTCTTAATCAATAAATAACGTCTTTCTACTAATAAAAGTGAGTTGGGCTGGGCACGGTGGCTCAAGCCTGTAATCCCAGAACTTTGGGAGGCTGAGGCAGGCGAATTTACGAGGTCAAGACATCAAGATCATCCTGACCAACATGATAAAACCCATCTCTACTAAAAATTCAAAAATTAGCCAGGCATGGTGGCATGTGACTGTAGTCCCAGCTACTGGGGAAACGGAGGCAAGAGAATCGCTTAAGCAGAGGTTGCAGTGAGCCAAGATCGTGCCACTGCACTCTAGCCTGGTGACAGAGCGAGACTCTGTCTCAAAAAAGAAAAAAAAGAGTCAATGGTCTAATCATATGGATTAATTCTGAATATGGTCTCTGTTAGAATCACATTAAAATTCACTAATTCAAATTCACTAACGATGCTATCATATATTCTGTGGGCTAAAGTTCTACTTTACCTAACAATATTCACATACTAATGATTAAACTGCAAATACATATTCAGTTTAAAAAAAAAGTTTTTAAAAAGAATATTCAAAAGAATAAATATTTCTCCAAAGAAGATATTCAAATCATCAATAAACCCATGAAAAAATGCTCAGTATCATGAATTAGGAATGCAAATCAAAACTACAGTGATATATCATTTCATTTCCATTAGGATGGCTACTATTGAAAAATGAGAAAATAGTAAGTGTTGGTGAGAACGTGGGGAAATTAGAATACTTGTGCACTGTTAGCAGGAATGTAAGATGGTACAGTCACCGTGGAAAACTATGGTGGTTCTTCAGAAAATTAAAAATAGAATTGCCATAAGATCCAGCAATTTCACTTCTGAGTGTATACCAAAAATAATTGAAACCAGGATTTCACAGTAAAGTATGTGCACACCTATGTACATAGCAACGTTATTCACAATAGCTAAAACATTGAAACAACCCAAGTATCCATGAATGAATGAAAGGAGATGCAAAATGTGGCATACACATACAGTAGCATATTATTCTGCCTTAAAAGGAAGGCAGCTCTCTCTTCCTCGAGGCTGCCTAGGGAGGTGGCAGCCATCTCCTCGGCATCATGGTTACCCTTAGACCCCTTGTAAGCCCAAGATAGTAGAAAAGGGAACCAAGAAGTTCATCTGACACCAGCCTGACCGATATAGCAAAATTAAGCATAACTGGCAGAAACCCAGAGGTATTGACAACAGGGTTCATAGAAGGTTCAAAGACCAGATCTTGATGCCCAACATTGGTTATGGGAGCAATAAAAAACAACACACATGTTGCCCAGAGGCTTACGGAAGTTCCTGGTCCACAAAGTCAAGAAGCTGGAAGTGCTACTGATATGCAGCAAATCCTACTGTGCTGAGATTGCTCACAATGTTTCCTCTAAGAACTGCAAAGCTATCATGGAAAGAGGTGCCCAGTTGGCCATCAGAATCACCAACCCTAATGCGAAGCTGCGAAGTGAAAAATATGAGTAGACAGCTCATGTGCATGTTTTGTGTTCAAATAAAGCCGTAAAAACTGCCAAAAAAAAAAAAAAGAAGGAAATTCTGCAATATGTTACAATCTGGATGTATTAGTTTATTCTTATACTGCTATGAAGAAATACCTGAAACTGGGTAATTTATAAAGAGGTTTAACTGGCTCATAGTTCTGCATGGCTGAGGAGGCCTCACCAAACTTACAATCATGGCAGAAGGCATCTATTCACAGGGCAGCAGGAGACAGAATGAGTGCAAGTAGGAGGAATGCCAGATGCTTATAAAACCATCAGATCTCATGAGACTCACTCATTATTACAAGGGCAGTGGGGGTGGGGGGAACCACCCCCATGATTCAATTACCTCCACTTGGTTCCACCCTTGACATGTGGAGATTATGAGGATTACAATTCAAGGTGAGATTTGGCTGGGGACACAGAGCCAAACCATTATCACTGGATGAAAGACATCCAGTGATGAAAGATATCACCAAAAGACAAATACCGTATGATGCCACTTATATGAGATAGAATAGCCAAAATCACAGCGAAAAACTAGAATAGTGGTTGCTGGAAAGCTGGGGAAGGGTTATTATTTAGTAAGTATAGTGTTTCGGGTTTATTAGTTAAAAAAAGCTATAGATGTTGGTAATGGCTGAACATTATGACTATATTTAATAACACTGAATTATACACTTAAAAATGGGTAAGATGATAAATTTTGTTATATGTATTTTACGTCAATTTAAAAACTGAAAAAAGGTATCCGAGTCATGGCACTAAAAAAAAAAAAAAAAAAAAAAAATTGAAAAAAGGTAATATGTGTCCATGAAGTATATGCAATAAAATTATACTATTATTGTACTTCTTAAAAATTCAAATTGAAATGGTTAAATATTTATAATGCATAACATTGTAAACAATGTAAAAAAGCAAAAGGTACTACAACTGTCCCTTAGTATATGCCAGGGATTGGTTCCAGGACCCCCACCTATACCAGAATCCAGACATACTCATGTCCTACATTGAGTACTGCAGAACCCACGTATATAAAAAGCTGACTCTCCGTATATGGAGGTTTTTCATCCTGTGAATCCACATTTGGTTTAAAAGAATCCACATATAAGTGGACTCATGCAGTTAAAACCCATGTTATTCAAGGATCAGCTGTATTTCAGTATTTCTATTTAGCAATGATTTACATTTAGCAATAAGTGATTATGTAAAGCTACTACCTTTATCCAATTTTCTAGCTCTTGATAACTTTTCTTGTGATTTCCTTCTTAGTTCTTGGACTGGAATACAAGCCAATGCTTTCTCCTGAAGAGCACCATTTTCATAGACCAGCACATGTTGAATGTTGGACTGAAGAACTGCTAGAATGGCTGAATCAGCAGTAACCTAATTAGGAAAAAAAAACTGAAATTAACTTTTCACTATATGCTACAAAAATAGTATATAATAAAAAACACTATAGTTTTATGGTTTTACAGATAGAAGGGACTGTACAGATTCACTTAAATACAATAATTATACCCACAGCCTTTATAACATTATTATTAGGAGACAGCCACATCTGTGTCAGAGCCTAAGAACTATCTATTTTTTTACCTTTGTATATACTACTGAGGATATATTTAAACAAAGATATGCAGAATTCTTGAATACAAGCGTAAATCAATACAGCGCTCTGATCTATGCGTCCAATGGCCCCTTCCACTTTAAATCCCTGTAATGTACATTAGCAAAAGAGGCGTGCTTTTAGAAGAATTGGGAATTTTGAAAAATTCCTGAAAGAGAAAAGGCAAATATGAAAGGACTAAAGGAAGAAACCATGGCAATATACCCTCTAGAGAGGGTGGTGATGAAAAGTAAAAAAAGTTTCCAGAATAATCCCCAAGGGCGGAGAAGCCACAGGATCTACAGAATAGGAAGTGTCCTCAGAACAAGCATTAGGGAGAGTGGTTGGACTCTGGAGGAACAGTTAATTCTTTTGGCTTCTCCCTCCTTGTCACCTTATCAACAAAGAGGTCTGCTTCTGAGCTGTGAGTGTGCATGCTCAGAGTCCCAAATGAAATGGGGAGTAACCACGCTCAGAATTGATGTCTCTGGCACATTCCACCGTTCAGCATGTACTGCCCTTCCCCACAGTTGTCAGAAGCAAATGCAGTATTCACACATAAACTGGCAGGATCTCTCAAATGCATATGGATCTACAACAACTGTGGAGGAGATGCATTAGAATCAGTATCAGAAGAACTAATCCTGTAGCAAGGACAGCAAATACAGAAAAAAACAAAAAGATGTTTCAATAGTATACTATATTCAGAGAAAGACTCAACTATAGATCTCAGATATAAAAATGTAAACATTAAAATAAAGAAGCAGCCAGGTACTTTGGAAGACCAAGCTGGCATGACTGAGTCGAGAGTTCTAGACCAACTTGGGCAATACAGCAAGATCCTATCTCTTAAAAAAAAAAAATTTTTTTTTAAATAGGAAGGCATAGTATTGTGTGCCTATAGTCCCAGCTACTCAGGAGGGTGAGGTGGGAAGATCGCTTGAGCCCAGGAGGTCAAGGCTACAGTGAGCTGTGATTTCAACACTGCACTCCAGCCTGGGAGCTGTGGTCTCAAAAATAAATAAAAAATATAAAATAATATAAAGAAGAGAGCATAGATGGCATCAAGCAGTAGAATAAACATGGCTAGTGATCAGTCAATTAGTAAGCAAAGACATTTTCTGAGAATGAGGCATAAAAAGAACAAACAGACATTAAGAATAAATCCAAAACTTCTCAAATCCAGTTAATAGAAATTTCAGAAAGACAATAAAAATAATGGAAGAAAGCAACTGCTCAAAAAAATAACAGAGGCCAGGTGTGGTGGCTCACGCCTGTAATTCCAGCACTTTGGGAGACCAAGATGGGTGGATCATGAGGTCAGGAGTTCTAGACCAGCCTGGCCAAGACGATGAAACCCTGTCTCTACTAAAGATACAAAAAAAAAAAAGTTAGCTGGATGTCGTGGCATGTGGCTGTAAACCTAGCTACTCAGGAAGCTGAGGCAGGAGAATCACTTGAACCTGGTAGGCGGAGGTTGCAGTGAGCCGAGATCACGCCATTGCACTCCAACCTGGGTGACAGGGCGACACTCTGTCTCAAAAACAAACAAACAAACAAAACCCAGAAATAAATTTCTCATAGCTGAAGAGGTAGAATATAAGGAAAACAAAACAAAAACAAATTCTAAGCACATAATGGTGACATTTTATGATAGCAAGGCTAAAAACAAAATCCTGTCTTTAAGGATAAACATTAATTACATGTAAAGAAAAAATAATTTGATGTCAGATACTTCATTAGAAACAATGAAGCAAATTTTTTGAAAATCTGAGGGAAAATAATTAGGAACACAAAATTCATTCCCAGTCAAACTAAGCATGTAGAGGGGTAAAGTAAATACATCTGATATGTAACAATACAGAAAGTATATCACTCTCAAATCCTACCTAAAAGAATTGTTAGAAAAGTTATTATAGCCAAAAAGTATAAATATAGCCTACATAAAAATTTAAAAATCAACACATACTCAGGAGGAGGATCTAAAATAAAAGCAGTGGTGCAAGTTTCGATTGGTATAAATAATCACAACTGGAAAACAAAATCTCAATTTTTTTCATAAGGAAGGTAGCAAGGAAAGGAGCAGAACAGAGGTTTTTGTCTCATGGTAAGATGTTGGTAGAAAAATACAAAATTAAAAATTTGCATTACAGAATCCAGGTCAATAATTAAAAGACTAAAAAGATTACATTTAACTTCCTAACTCTTAAAGGGATAAATCCTATTATAGAAAAAAACTTGCTCTAAACAAAACAAAAAAGGGAGAAAATAAAAAAAAAAAAAGCAAGAACATAGACAACACAAAATAAGACATCAGAAATAAGTTTAAACATATTGGCAATTAGAGTAAATGTGAATGGATTAAATATTCATATTGCAAAGAGACAGGTTGAACAACCCAAAAAACCATTACCAAATACTTACATGTCAGGCACTGTATTAAGCACTGGAATGGGTGCACAAGACAGATATGATCAATTAAAGGTCTATGGGGAAAAGGTATTAAACAAATCATGACAGACCCACCACAGTAACTCAAAAATATTTGTCTGTGTGTGAATGTGTTAGATACTGGAAAAATAATGGAGACAAAAATAGACATGGGCATTACCCTCACACAGCAGGCAGTCTATGGATATAAAAACAAGCAAATACTGATAAACAATGTTCATTTACTCAACTATTTATTTATCCTTTATTTGCTAGGTGCTGGGGATATAATAGTTAAAAGTTTAGTCACAGACATGATAAGTATTATTAAGCAAATAAATACCATAAAATGAGACTTTACAACAAGGTCCTTGAACCTGGACTTTCTTGAAGAGGTATTTGTGACAGTGTAGGACGGATGAGAAGAAGCTAACAAAGAGGGAAGGAAAAGACCATTCCTGTCAAAGGAACAGCACAAAGATAGCTGGGGATTGCTTAGCATATTTTGAAAGATCAGAGATATGGGTGTTTAGTACCCAGAGAACCAAGGGGAAAACAGCAGAGACGTACACATAAGGATGACGTCGGGCTAGTAAACAACTAGATCTTTCTGGTCTCTTTTCATTGCAATGATTGATAAGGCATTAAAGAGATTTAAGCAAGAGTAAAATGATCTGATCTGTTTTCAGAGTATCACTTTAGCCATTATGTAGAGTGTGAAAAGAACTTAGGAAGTAAAATCATTAAGTTTCTGTGACCATACTATCAAGTCAAGAGTATTTGGAAAAGGAGAAAAACACATTAGAGATGAGTCATTTTTTTTTTTTTTTGGATATGAGCAACTGGGTCAGCACTTGAACCACTTGCAGCAGAAGAAAAACCATGAAATGACCACCTCAGTTAAAGACTACCAAATAGTAAAACCAACTGAAAAAAGTCAATTAAATTTGCCAACATGGAAATCACTGATCTTAGTAAGAATACAGTCTTACAACAGTGTTAATAAAGAAAACTATTTGCAAGAGACTGAATCATATAAGTGATGTGCGACAGTGGGCTGGCTAAGCTGTACCAAAGGTGGATGTACGAGATGGTGCACGGGGACGTGGACAGTATGAGAACTTCTATTTATATTGTTTTTTGTCTGACAAATAAAACCATTAAGTTATAATAATATTTATTCTCTGGATTAACAATGCCTCCCTCACAGACTGGAGAAGCTACCCTGAGGTAAGACAAAAAATGTTATAAAGTCAAAGGGTTAACAGTGGCATCCTTACTTCCACTTCTGCAGCTGTCATGTGACAAAGCTGTGCAGTTCAAATGTGCTGGGTTAAGTGGAATTACAGATTATATTGTTTTAACTAAACTAACCCTCAATTTGTCTTAAAAAGCTTACAAAGAACTCTAGGCACTGAGGTTATTACTAACAATAAAAGCACACGTTAACAAGGAGAAAACGGCAGGGCAAACACATCATCTGCTTTTTTAACATGAGCCCTTCAACAGCTACATTTTAAAATGTAAATGTAAATTTAAATGCAAAAAAAAGAAAATCACTAACAATCTAATGAGATCTAACAAAGCCCCCTAAATTCAAAATTATCAAGGCTATTTTAAATATGGATTTGTCTACGTTCATTAAATAATATACATTCATTAAATAAAGTTTTTGGTGGGGTGTGGTGGCTTATGGCAGTAACCCTAGCACTTTGGGAGGCTAAAGCAGGCAGATTGCTTGAGACCAGGAGTCCCAGAACAGCCTGAGAAACATGGCAAGATCCTCATCTCTACAAAAAATAAACATTAGCTGGGCTTGGGACACACACTTGTAGTCCCAGCTACTTGGAAGGCTGAGGTGGGATGAGCGTTTGAGCCCAGGAGGTCAAAGCTGCAGTGAGCTGTGATCATGCCACTGCATTACAGCCTGAGGGGCAAAGCGAGGCCCTGTCTCAAAATAAATAAATTTTTTTGAATTAAACATATTATTTACTGCTTAGACCCTTTACGTTGTTTTATAATTTGTACAGTATGTTGCCATAGTAGTACATGTATATAACTTATAAATAAATGAACAAAAATATATTGAGAATATATGCTCAAAAATATTTTACTGATAGGACATATAATTAAAGTATGAAGACCCACTAGAAAAGTGTGTAAGAAATAAAGATTCAATAATGAGTACTGGAAAAAGGGAGTGAGAAACACAGGACATGGAGGACCAGGGATATTTGTATGTTGCCTTGTTTCTAAGACAGGAAAGCTCAAATGTAAAGTTCTTAAACATTGCTTGTTAAAAATGTAGATTCCAGACTTCATCCCCTTCCATTTTGATTCAGCTAGCCTGGAATTATGTTCAGAAATCTGCATGTGATGCCAGTGGAACAACCTTAAATGAAAACTGGCCTAAAGCAAGGTTTAAATGCCACTAGAAAAATTCCCAAGAAAAGAATAGGTCCAGGACAGGGCACCGTTCATGTGAGATTCCATATTGACCAGAGTAGAAGGGATACAGGGACATAGGAGCAACTGGCCTTTATTAAGAGCAGAGGTGTTACCTCCACTGCACGAGAGATGGGTGCAAGAGCTGACAGAAGAAATACAGATCTGGTGATGACAAGACTAGGGAATTCGCCATGGAAACAAATATGCTCCTTTGCTAGGATTAATATAGAGACGCACAAAAATGAACTATCTCCATTTTTATTTGAAAGAATTCATACTAAAATGAGGCACTTATAGTGCCTCATTTTCTTTTTCTTAAATGCAGACTTTCATTTACCAAGAAAGTAAGAATTCATCCAGAGTATTTTTATTTTCAATTTAATTCTTTTCAATCTGGAAATTACTTCATTCATTGTAGTTTTAATGGCACTCAAACGATCTTAAACAATGAAGTTTATTTTCTTGACTTATTTCCTTACATATTCATTGGCACAACTCTGAAAAAACTAAGTTATAAAAATAGAAGGTTGCTGATTACATGGCGATTACAGCAGCTGGGTAACCATGTACTAATGCGACATAAGGCAGCAGTTAATTGAGAGACTAAAGTTACATGGAGTACAAATGGAAGTCTAAAATGTGAAATATGTTGGTTTTAGAGCAAAGAGTTTTTTTCTTCACTAATCACACTTCCAATTATTTTGATTTCTGATGTAAGATATATTTAAGACTCTTCATAAGAAAAAAAGTACAATGTGTATAATTTTGTCAAATCATGGGAATTAATCAGTGGAAGCTGGATTAGCAAATTCACTTCTTTATTAAAAGAAAAAAACAAATCAAGGGTTAAGCCTGCTTGCCCTCTTTCTAACTTTACGCAATGCTTTATTCTGAGGCTTTAAAATTTAGAACCTGTTTTTAGACAGAAAAGTTTTGTTATTTTAAATATGTTTTAATCAACTTGTGAATTCAATAAACTTATTTCTTTAAAGAAAAATTTTTCTATTTATAAAAGTTATACATGTTGCAGAAAACACTGCAGAAAATATTGAATAGTATAAATAATATGAAAGCATCCATAATTTCATCACTTACAGTACATTATGGTTAAGATGTCTGTGTACGGCTTTCTGAACCTTTAAAAATATGAACATATATATATATATATGTGTATATGGTTCTAATAAGAAATAATCAAAATATTACACATATACATACAATATATGTTGTTTAATTTTGGAATTCTCATTTTACCTTTTTTTCCCATATAATAATGTTCTTCATGTCAAAACAGACCACATCTTCATTTTTAACAGATGCTAAGTATGCTGATATAAGGATGCAATGTAATCCCTTATCAAAAGGCATGTAGGTATTAGTTAACCTTTAAGAGTGATAGGTTCACCAGGTGAGGTGGCTCACGCCTGTAATCCCAGCACTTTGGGAGGCTGAGGTGGGCGGATCACCTGAGGTTGGGAGTTTGAGATCAGCCTGACCAACATGAAGAAACCCCATTTCTACTAAAAATACAAAAAATCAGCCAGGCATAGTGGTGCATGTCTGTAATCCCAGCTATAGAGGCAGAAGAATCGCTTGAATCCAGGAGGCGGAGGTTGTGGTAAACTGAGATAACGCCACTGCACTCCAGCCTAGGCAACAAGAGCAAAAATCCATCTCAAAAAAAAAAAAAAGAGTGATAGGTTCATGAAGAAGAAACTGGATGCTTAAATCTTATGTTCAAATAGCTTTCTTCTCTTATAAAGCTCACAGATAGATCTAGACTAAGAGGTTGCCTTATTGTTGGTTTATCAGAGAAAATTAGTTTTAAAGTCAACCAGCTCATTTTATTATTTAACATTATTTAATAATATGACTTTTATAATTTCAACGAAATAATCACAAATTACGATAATTGGTTCAAATAAACGCATACCCATATATAAACTGGTAGTAATTTCTAGAGTGATAAAGAGTTGATGAAAAGTTCCTAACAATTTCATATATATACTCAAAGTAGTCATGAACTAAATAAAAGCATACATTTAGATGAGCTGAGTAAAAAGTACTGAATGTATACTTTAAGCACATCATGCTTCAGAATCACATTTTCAACCTAGATAAAGTTGTGCAGCTGGAAACATAATGCTTCTAACATTCTTAGGTACCATGTCATTGAAAAATTGTCCTTGCTGTTTTGAATGCTTTTGGAAGGCAAAGGGTATAAAAACAAAGGATTATCAGAAAGTTATTTCCATTAGGAACACTAAACACTTAGTATGTACAACCAGCAAATTTGAAAATCAATTTGGGCATTAGTGAAATGCAAATTAAAAACTAAATGAAACACTACTTAACAACCACTAAAATGGGTATACTAAAGATAGTAACAATAGTTGGTGAGGACACTGAGAAATTGGAAGCCTCACGTATTTCTGATGAGAAAGTAAAATGGTACAATTTTGGAAAACAGCTTGGTAATTTCTTAAAAACATAAATATAAACTTACCATACAACCCAGTGGTTCCACTCCTAGGAATCTACTCAAGAGAAATAAAAACATATGTCTACACAAAATTTGTATGTGAATGTTCACAGCAGCATTATTCATAAATAGGCAAACATGGGAAACAACCCAAATGTCCATCAACTGATGAATGGAAACAATATGTGGCATATCCTTAAAATGGAATATTATGCAGCAATAAAAATGAACAAAATACTGAAATGCCCTACAATATGAAGAACTTCAAAAATGTTACACAAAATAAAACCCAGAAAGAAACGATTACATACTATATAATTCCATTAACATAAAATGTCCAGAAAAAGTAGCAAAATTAACTTTCTAACAATTACCACCATTATCACCATTTTTTGAGTATCAATATATTCCAGTGCTTTGTATCTTAAAAGAAAAACTTACTGGTCGGGTGCAGTGGCTCATGCCTATAATCCCAGCACTTTGGGAGGCTGAGGCGGGTGGATCATGAGGTCAGGCGTTCAAGATCAGCCTGGCCAAGACAGTGAAACCCCTATCTCTACTAAAAATACAAAAATTAGCTGGGTGCCGTGGCAGGTGCCTGTAATCCCAGCTACTCGGAAGGTTGAGGCAGGAGAATCACTTGAACCGGGTGGGGCAGAGGTTGCAATCAGCTGGGATCACACTACTGTACTCCAATCTGGGCAACAGAGTGAGACTCCATCTCAAAAAACAAAAAATAGAAAAAGAAAGAAAGAAAAGCTTAATGGCAAATGTCAACATCAGTGACTATAATCTGGACTCATACATCAACATTTTATTTGATATAGTTTTATCAACAACGACAAAAAAAAAAAACAGTTATAAATTCGCTAGGATTCATCTAGTTTATACACAGGTTAAATGCTTTTAAAAATATCTCTCTTGCTCCCTTACTTTGGTACATTTTAATTCTTAGTATCCCCACTTAAAATGGACAGGGTAGAAGAAAATTGTCAAACTCTGCAGTATAGCAATTAATGATGTTAAAAGCATAATTAACAAAACACTTCAAAAAAATATGTATATTCCAGTGATCCATGAATAACCAAGAGTTGCCTAAGAAAAACAAGACTTATTCTAATTTCTCTCAACTTCTTTAAGAAATACAGAAGAAGATACTTTGTCTGAAGGACTGGAGTAGTAAGAATGATATATACTAGCCTATTAATAGCATATATCTTTGAGAAAGTTTATTTTCCTCTACACTAGAACGTGTTTTGGCAACAGAATGACATTCTGTTTTTAGTGTAGTGTCTAAAGGCTTTCTGGTGACTGACAGGATTTAAGACTCTGAACTACATCTGAATTATAAGGTTAAGAACTAAAAATAGGGCTGGGCGTGGTGGCTCATGCCTGTAATCCCAGCACTTTGGGAGGGCTAAGAGGGGTAGATCACTTGAGGTCAGGAGTTTGAGACTAGCCTGGCCAACAAGGAGAAAAGTCCATGTCTACTAAAAATACAAAAAATTAGCTGGGCGTGGTGGTGGATGCCTGCAATCCCAGCTACTCAGGAGGCAGAGGCTGGAGAATGTCTTAAAACCGGGAGGCGGAGGTTGCAGTGAGCCAAGATGGAGCCTTTGCACTCTAGTGTGGGCAACAAGAGCAAAACTCTATCTCAAAACAACAACAACAACAAAAGCAAAAATTAGTCCGGAGTGATGGTGCATGCCTGTAGTTGCAGCAACTCAGGAGGCTTCAGGTACAAGAACCACTTGAACCCAGGAGGCAGAGGTTACAGTGAGGAGAGATCGTGCCACTGCAATATATCCTGGATAGAATGAGACTCTGTCTCAAAACAAACAAACAAACAAACAAACAGGAGTTTAAAGAAGATTTAGAAAATGTGAATGGATTTCCTGAGCCAGAACACTTAACAAAATATTTAGCCCAGGAAAGAGATATTTGGTAAAATAAAATGTTTGCAAGGGTTTTTGCAGATTGGTTAGCTATGTGTATTTTAAACTGTAAAACTGCAATTAAAAAGATAAAGTAGGAAATCTTAAAAAATATATTCTAACACTGTAATTGGAAAACTTCTAAGAAAAGGTATTAAAAACCAAGAAAGATGTTATGTGAGTTTCTGTAATTGCACCAACCTTAACTGAAAAACTGATGAAGACCTAAGGTATTCAAAATGGAATGCACATGATCTCAGGGAGAGGCATCATGCATTGAGGTGCTTCTTAGACTTACAGAAATATCGCAATAATTTTTCTGACAGTAAAAATTTAGGAGAATACATAAGGAACTTGGTCAAAAGGGATTTTTGTAAACAGGATAATTTCCTATCAAATGGAATCATTTAGGTTTACCAAGAATGCCTGTAAGTTTGATTTTAGTTCTTTACAAGTATATATGGTGTATACCAATAACAAAATTTCACTAATTTGCTAACATCCACTATCAGTAAATTAATCCATTCTTAATTACCTTAAACCTAAAAAAGCTAACTTTTTAAAATTGAAGTAAGGTGTTGATAATGGTTGTGCTCTTGGAAATAATAACCCCACAGTGAAAGGCAGCAGGTACAATTTAGATCAGAAGTATTAATGCAGTAGAGAAAATTTACTAATTTGATGGCCGTACATACACCTGTTCAAAAAGTCCATTATTTGTTTTAGGTTAATGATATATGCTAATCTGCATCACTGATATATAAGTACCAAGGCAATAATTCATTCATGAATGACTAAACATAACTCAAGTGGCCTCAGATGCAATAAGTCACAAACTAAAATTAAAAAATATAAATAAAAGACAGCCATTTTTCCTCCTTTTGCTAAAAATTTGACAATTTTTTTAAAGAGCTGAAGAAATCTGCATGTGTTAGAGTGATAAGAACCAAGAATAAAATATGAATATAAATTCAGGAATAAATCATAACACATTCCAAAGCTTTTGCTGTTTCAACACTTTGAAATAAACAGTTAAAGAAGGTTTAATTCTAACATTACCGTTGAAGCAGAAGGTGGATTTGATGACTGCCCTTGACGGTTCCTTATGTGCTGGTTTAACCCACTGGGATTTGAAGATGATGTTGTAGGAAGCTGGCTACTGGCTACAGGTTGTGGAGATGACTCTACTTTGTGGGTCTTATTGGAGCCATCCAATCTGCTACTTCTCTCTATGGCAATCAGGTCACGAATTTTTTGCAGCTGCTCCACTGAAGCTTTTTTAGGAAAGATGAGATGTGTTTCTCCCTGGAATTTATAAAGAAAAAAATGTGAACCTTTGCTTTATGCAGTCATTCTTTTGTACACACACACACACACACACACACACACACACACACACACACACACGGTGGGGGAGGGGGAGAGGGATATGGCGGAGGGGGGAGAGAGAGAGAGAGAGAGACAGACAGACAGAGAGGGGTATAATGAAGCCAATAGTATAGAATGCACATTTCTACAATCATAATGTTTTCTTACCATTATGGTACTTTTTAAATACAGTCTAAGGTAAATAATGCCTCAACATAAACCAGAAAATTAAGAAAATATATTTCCTTTTTAGCATTTAATCCTTAGCCTATTTAATGGGGTTTAAAGGACCTTCAAGAAAAAATATTTGATCTTCTAGGAACAGTAAGTCAGAAGGCCTCCTAAGAGTAGCAAAAATGCATATTCCTAATCTCTCTGCAATAGTATATGATACTACTATTCTCTACGAAATTTCCTGTGAAAGAATAAGTAGAGATACAGCCACACAAAAGAATCCAGGGTCACATAAAACCAACAAGAAGTTAAATAATGGCCGGGCGCAGTAGCTCATACCTGTAATTCTAGCACTTTCAGAGGCCAAAGGGGGTGGATCATGAGGTCAAGAAATTGAGATCATCCTGGCCAACATGGTGAAACCGCATTTCTACTAAAAACACAAAAATTAGCTGGGTGTGGTGGCGCATGCCTACAGTCCCAGCTACTTGGGAAGCTAAGGCAGGAGAATCATTTGAACCTGGGAGGTGGAGGTTGCAATTAGCTGAGATGGCACCACTGCACTCCAGCCTGGTGACACAGTGAGACCGCATCTCAAAAAAAAAAAGAAAGAAAGAAAGAAAAAGAAGTTAAATAACCACCTTTGAATCGTCTTAATCTGAGTCTTTTTTTTTTCTCAGAGACAGGGTTTCACCATGTTGGTCAGGCTGGTCTTGAACTCCTGACCTCATAATCCGCCTGCCTCGGTCTCCCAAAGCGCTGGGATTACAGGTGTGAGCCACTGTGCCCAGCCTTAATCTGAGTCTTTAAAGAACAGCTACATGATTAGAAGTCTGTGTATGGGGTCCACTAATTTTTCCCAAGACAACAAAAAGTACACCCTGATAGTGAATCCAAAACCATGGCTAGTTAACAGTAACAGGAAGGTCATCCAAACAAAACAAATAAAAATCGTATCTTTGAGTAGTGATTCATTTAAATAATAACTATAATATGCTAAGAATGCTTTAAAATAAAGTGTTACAACAAATTGTATAATGTAAAACAGTCAGTAAATTACAAAACAAGAAAAAAGGTGAAATGACCATGTATTTGATCAAATTTCCAGGTATTGAGAAGAAACAATGTTAAAACAGTAATTTCTCCAACTAGAAATGAGATAAAAAGTTGCAGCCCAGTGCTCACGCCTGTTAATCCCAGCACTTTGGGAGGCGAGGCAGGTGGATCATGAGGTCAGGAGTTCAGTATCAGCTTGGCCAACATGGTGAAACCCTGTCTCTACCAAAAATACAAAAATTAGCCAGACGTGGGGGTGGGTGACTGTAATCCCAGCTAATAGGGACGCTAAGGCAGGAAAATCGCTTGAACCCAGGAGGCAGAGGCTGCAGTGAGCTGAGATCGTGCCACTACACTCCAGCCTGGGCAACAGAGTTAGACTCAGTCTCAAAAAAAAAAAAAAAGTTGCTACAGCATGCAGTACACAGACTTGCAGATCATGAGCATTTAAATGAAACTCCACAATTGATAATATTACTGTATTTCCCTGATAATGGTAGACCTATAGGAATCAACAGAGCAAGACATTACTCAATGACATGAAAGTCAATTCCATCCGAATCCTTTGTAAATTTTAAACTATATTGACTGTGATTTTTAAATGTCCAATTGGTGAAGGAATAACTATTTCTATAGATTCCTAAAATGAATTAATTAAAAAACATTATCTTATTCAATTATTCACCAACATGATAATGACTGCTTTGTGAATGAAAGGCGAGGGGAAATCCTTGAACATACTCACCTCTTCAAAGCCCATTTCAAATAAACATTCAACAGCTCCTCTGACAGGCAAAAGTCTAGTAGAAAAAGCTGTGTTTCCAATCCGGATGGATCTGTATTTTTCATCATTAGGGTTTCTGACAAAAAACAAATATAATGATTTATATTTTTCACAGTGCTTTTGTATTCCTTTAAATATTTTATTCTGACTGCATTTGTAGATGGTAGCATAGACTCCAACTTCAAAAAACAGGAAGCAGTCTGGAAAAGTAGTCCAATTTTGTGACTCTTCAGTACACATCTAGAAACACCTCACAATTTTGTGACGCTTCAGTACACATCTAGTAATTTCACACCTCATAATATTAATGCTGCCGTAAGGAAAATCCATGTGACATCTTAATTCTGTACTATTAAGGTGAGACACCTTTATGAGTCTTTTAGTTTGTTTTTTGAAAAAAATCCACATAAGCTCTGAACAGGGGCAAAAAATTTTATCTGTTTTGTTGTGATGAATCCTCATCATATAGAATGATGCCTAGCACATAGATGGCGGTTAACAAATATTCGGGAAATAAATGAAAGAAACTAAAAAGCTATACAAAAACAGGTTGGCCAGACGTGGTGGCTCATGCCTGTAATTCCAGCACTTTGGGAGGCCAAGGTGGACAGATGACGAGGTCAGGAGATGGAGACCATCCTGGCCATAGTGAAACCCCGTCTCTACTAAAATACAAAAAATTAGCGGGCGTGGTGGCTCACACCTGTAGTCCCAGCAACTCAGGAGGCTGAGGCAGGGGAATCACTTGAACCTGGGAGATGGAGGCTGCAGTGAGCCAAGATCGCACCACTGCACTCCAGCCTGGCGACAGAGCAAGACTCCATCTCAAAAACAAAAAACAGGACATGGCTGGGCATGCTGGCTCATGTCCGTAATGTCAGCATTTTGGGAGCCTGAGGTAGGTGGATCATGAGGTCAAGAGTTCGAGACCAGCCTGGCCAACATAGTGAAACTCTGTCTCTAATAAAAATACAAAAAATTAGCCCGGCAAGGTGGTGCATGGCTGTAGACCTAGCTACTTGGGAGGCTCAGGCAGGAGAGTTGCTTGAACCTAGGAGGCAGAGGTTGCAATAAGCTGAGATTGCATTGCAATCCAGCCTGGGCAATGGAGCAAGACTCCATCTCAAAAAAAAAAAAAAAAAAAAACAACAGTTCATAGTTCTTCAAAGACTTTACTTTCAACAAACATGACCTAGGTATACCTTCACAGTCACTTGATTTTCTTCCCTACACCAATATAGTTTTTACCGTAAGAGTTCTGCTTCAGTTTAAGACACATTATTTACTTATTTATTTTGAGACAGGGTCTCACTCTGTCACCCAAGCTGGAGTGCAGTAGCATGATCTCAGCTCATTGTAGCCTCTGGCTCCTGGGTTCAAGCAATTCTCCCACGTCAGCCTCCCAAGGAGCTGGGATTACAGGGGCAGGGCATCAGGCCCAGCTAATTTTTGCATCTTTTTAGTAGAGACCAGGATTCACCATGTTGGCCAGGCGGGTCTCAAACTCCTGACTTCGGGTGATCCACCTCCCTCGGCCTCCCAAAGTGCTGGGATTACAGGCATGAGCCACTGTGCCTGGCCCAAGATACATTTTTGACACAGAAAGTATGGCAATAAAAGGAAGATATAAATTTCTTTTACCATAATTAAGGTTTTGAATAGTATGCTTGGGACAAGTAACCAGCACAAAAAAAGCTTTGATTTGAGATTTTTAATTTCCTTGATAAATGAGAAAGATTGTTTAAAAAAAATCATTGAAGGAATGTAAGGTTAAGATAAAAACAGTATTATATTCAAAGACCCTCAGAACATAGTTTAGGATGGTAAGTTTCATATCTGACACCAACTGCCTTAAAGTGATAGTGACTTCTTTAAGCACTATGTTAAGAAGAATTCTGAGGTGGTGTCTGGGATCCATAGGAAGATGTACTGCCTGGAGTATGGCATGGTGGGTGGGAAAATTCTAGCAAATGACTTATCAACTTGTCTTATCCACACATGTTCTCTAGGTATTCTGACATTAAAAACAAAACCAAAACCCAAATATTTTAATTGCATAAGTTTTAACAAATTTTGCATTTTTCAGCAGTCAACTGCCTATTGCCAAAGTGTCATAAATACTAAATGAACATTTTAAAACTTTTCCCTAATTTCAAAAATCATACAAGTTTATTACAGAGTATTCAGAGACAAAAGCTCTAAAGAATACTATTCAAAATTTCCACAGATGGGTGCTAATCTACAAATTATTTGCTACCCATACACAAGAAATACAGATTTTGTTTGTTTGTTTACAAGGGCATACAAATGAAACAAGAAGTATAGAAATTGAACATTTAGTATATAGCAATTTGATATTGCTATGAAATTTGCAGTGTATTTTACAAAAGTTATAGGTCCATAAAGGACTGGAAATTAAAAACAAAACATGTTCTTTACTATATGTAATTTGAGAATCAAAAATGGTTATAAAACACAAAGAAAATTTTATTCTCAACTCGTTTTTCTGCGTATTAGATCAGGGTTTCTCAGTCTCGACACCATTAACATGTGGGGCCTTTATTCAGTGGAGATTCCCTGTGCACTGCAGAACGTTCAGCATTCCTGACTTCCATGCCACACTGAGTTACAAGTGAGCCTCTCTTTCTTATCACTTAAGAAAACTGAACTATAAAATAATCCTATATTTATCAAAGCTAGTTTTAGGCAAATGAGGCATCTTTTCCTGACAATGTATTTCACAGGGTGATAAACATGTCAGTACCACCAGGATGATAATATCTTACTGGTTCAAAACTGCTTGAGCTATTTTAATCTGTTCTTTTCCCAACAGCTTTCAGATCTCTACATGCTCAGTCTTTCTCTGAGCTGATTTTCTATTCTTATAAAATATACATCAGTTGTTCTCATACAGTTTGTTTGTGTTTTGTTTTTTAAAAAACAAAGTCTTGTTCTGTCACTCCAGCTGGAGTGCAATGGCGCCATCACAGCTCATTGCCTCTTAGAACTCCTGGAGTCAGCAATCCTCCTGCCTCAGCCTCTGAAGCAGCTAGAACTACAGGAGAGCTACCACGCTTGGCTAAATTTTTTTTTTTTTAAGAGATGGGGTCTCACTGTGTTGCCCAGGCTGCAATCCTCCCACCTGGGGTGCCCTAAAGCCCTGGTATTACAGGTGGGAGCCACTTTGGCCTTTGTTATTCTGATATACGTTGTTTCAATTTAACTATTGATATACAGTATAGATTTTCCTCTTTAGTTTCTAGTGAGCATTTTGTTTGTTTGTTTTTTATTGTTGAGACACGGTGTCACTTTGCCATCCAGGTTAGAATGCAGTGGCATGATCATGGGTTCAAGCCATCCTCCCACCTCTGTCCACCAAATAGCTGGGACTACAGGTCTCTGCCACCATGCCTGGCTAATTTTTTTTATTTTTTGGAGAGATGGGGTTTTGCCATGTTGCCCAGGCTGGTCTCGAACTCCTAAGCTCAAGCAATCCGCCTACCTTGGCCTCCCAACGTGCTGGGATTACAGGCATGAGCCACCATGCCCAGTGAGCAATTTTATTTTTGTATCATCTCTGGACCTCACATTAATCTATTTTTCTCAGTAAAAGTATACTGCAAACAGGGTCAAGCAATGACAGCCACATCCAGATCTTCAAATTCTATCTTTTTCTTATTAAATATGTTGAGTAAACTGATCATGGTTTTGTGGACAGACTGATACCAAAGGCCTGACCCTGAAGCCCTCAAAGATTTAGAGGGCTGTAGGGACATTAGGCCTCAAACCCATCATATCCTGTTTTCTATCCTTGGAAAAGCAACACAGAAATATTTTCTTTAACTCTTAACTTCTCAGCATTATTCCAGTGTGTCCCCACCATCCTTGAGCTCCCTGCCACACTCCTTATCTTTCAGAATCTAAAGAAACCGTAAGAATTACCTTCAGTGTGACTTGATCTTCTATTTACTTTGCTCTCTAGAACACTCTATATTTGCTGTAACACTTTGCTATGTTTTTCCCCATATTTTTACTGTCCATTAACTATTTCTGCAACCTGTAATATTTGTCTTGCTTATTAGCAATTACTGGGCAGCACATTTGCTTAGGAATTTTTTTGAGTTGTTGATGATGTTGAATGCATGGGGTCTTGAAAGAACAGTAAAATTTCCTGTATCTCACTCAACCATCACTTTGAACATATTTTGGTGTCTTCCTAGTTGTCTTACCCCCTTTGTTATTTGCCAAATTTAACTCATGGACAATTATTCTTAGGTTTTGTAAATGAGTGGTTGGAAAATGTCATATTTTTCCCTTTAAGAGTCACAATCTACCATATTTCTAAGACTGTAAACTATGTTAATAGAAGGCAACAATAATAGCATGTCAGAAGAAAGAAAAACCTAAGTGTTTCATCTCTATTTTTCAAATTTCAGAAGCACAGAATTAGATATATCTGGTCATTTACTAGCCATCTTCCTCTTTCGAATGCACAAATTCCAGGAAGAGTTCTTTTCTGGTTTCTTTTCCATTTCTCAGAAATGGAAACTTAGTACAGGAATGTATCCTATAATCTGGTATTTTTATTACTAATCACAAAAGTTGGTTTGTGGATTATTTAAGAATTTATATCTAGTCCCTCTGAAAATCTGTTATTCTGAGACACACCTAAAAATTTTCAAAAACATTTATCTGTCTCAAATATGGGAACCATCTCTGGCTCTAATACTACCATTCTCTATTGTGACAAGGGAAACTCGTACACCTCATCTAGTTTGTTTAAAATGCAAAACCAACCAGGTGCAGTGGCCCATGCCTGTAATCCCAGCAATCTGAGAGGCCGAGGCGGGCAGATTACCCGAGGTCAGGAGTTTGAGACCAGCCTGACCAACAATGAGAAACACTATCTCTACAAAAAATATAAGATTAGCTGGCTGTGGTGGCGCATGCCTATAATCTAGCTACTCGGGTGGCTAAGGCAAGAGAATTGCTTGAATTTAGGAGTCGGAAGTGAGCCAAGATCGCACCATTGCACTCCAGTCTGGGCAACAAGAGCGAAACTCCGTCTCAAAAATAAAAATAATAAACTGCAAAACTAAATAACAGTAACAATGGATAATATCATCAGCAGCTACATATTATGAGCCAGGTCCCTTATTTATTTTTATGTTTTGCAACCATCCTATCATGTAGGTATTTGTCTTTCCTTTTACAAATGAGAAAACAGAAATCCAGAAAGTTTACACAAATTACCTATGATCATAATCTCAGGAAACAGTTGACTAGGATTTAACCAACTGGTCTGATTATTAAACTCACATAACATCTACCACACAAGCTGCCTACAAACTCACAAACCTCAATTAACTATCCTCCCTGAATTTCTCCAAGTACAATGGTAGCCTAGATTAGAAATCTGAAGTTGCATGTTTTGGAGAGGGGACCAAGATGGCCGAAAGGGAGCTTCTCCAGAGTGCAGCTCCTGGCGAGTGAGACACAGAACCAGAGTGATAGCCGCACCTCCGAACGAGGTACCAGGTTCGTTCCAAAGCGACTGGTTGATCAGCAGGATTAACCCCAAAAAAGGCGGCGAAAGCAGCCCAAATGGGGAGAGCCGAGGCAAGCTGGGGCACTGCCCCACCTGGGAAGCGTATCTGGCCCCGAGGAGGATCGGGGGACTTCACCTCCTTGGTACTCCGATTCAGATACAGCGCTTCACTGACCCGCAGCCCATAGCCCAGGAAAACGCCTGGCTGAGAACCGCCCTGAGTTGCAGACCCGGGCAACAGCCCAGGCAGGCCCGCAGGCCCAGCTGGACCAGTGCCTTAGCGCAGACCAGGGCAGAGACTTGGACTAACACGGAGAAAGCTTGCCAGAAGTAACTGCCCAACCCACAGAAGAAGGGAAAGTTGAATGCCGGGAGGGGAATACGGCCAGACAGGTCCCACCCCCACAAGATCCGGCAAACGGAATCCCTTTCCCAGGAGAGTTTCGCAGTTAACACATCAGACAGAGCTCCAACCGGGAGGGAGAAAAAAGCCTGCCATTGGGAAGGTGGGGCTAATCCCACTGGCATAAACAGAAACCAGGCAAAGAACAAACAGCACCCAGGCTGAGACCTAGGCAGCCCAGCAGTGCCTCCATAGGCCGACAACGGACACTGTTTCAAGCAGGACACTGACACTTGCGTTTAAAAAAAAGCCTCATATAGGATAAATAACCCCAACTTTAACAGAAAGGACGCCCACTCAGAGATCCCACCCAAAATCACCAACTTCAAAGATCAAAGATAGATAAAGCCATGAAGATGGGAAGAAACCAGTGCAAAAAGGATGAAAACATCAAAGTCCAGAATGCCTCTACTCCCCAGAGAGATTACAACGCCTCACCAGCAAGGGAACAAACCAGGTTAGAGAATGATTTTGATGAGCTTACAGACGCAGGCTTCAGAAGATGGGTAATAACGAACTTCTCTGAGCTAAAAGAACATGTTAAAACCCAATGCAAAAAACCTAAGAACCTTGAAAAAAGATTAGACGAAATGCTAATGAGAATAACCAGCCTACAGAAGAATATAAACGACTTGATGGAGCTGAAAAACACAGCAGGAGAACTTTGTGAAGCATACACAAGTTTCAACAGCAGAATCGATCAAGCAGAAGAAAGGATATTGGAGATTGAAGAGCAACTCAATGAAATAAAAAGAGAAGGCAAGAAAAGAGAAAAAAGAGTGAAAAAAAAAGAACAAAGCCTCCAAGAAATATGGGATTATGTGAAAAGACTTAATCTATGCTTGATTGCCGTACCTGAAGAGGATGGGGAAAATGAATCCAAGCTGGAAAACACTCTTCAGGATATTATTCAGGAGAACTTTCCCCAACTAGCAAAGCAGGTCAACATTCAAATACAGGAAATACAAAGAACACCACAAAGATACTCCTCAAGAAGAGCAACGCCAAGGCACATAATCATCAGATTCACCAGGGTTGAAATGGAGGAAAAAATGCTAAGGGCAGCCAGAGAGAAAGGTCGGGTCACCCACAAAGGAAAGCCCATCAGATCCACAGCGGATCTCTCAGCAGAAACCCTACAAGCCAAAAGAGAGTGGCGGCCAGTATTCAACATTCTTAAAGAAAAGAATTTTCAACCTAGAATTTTATATCCAGCCAAACTAAGCTTCATAAGTGAAGGAGAAATAAAATCCTTTACGGACAAGCAATTACTGAGAGATTTCGTCGCCACCAGACCTGCCTTACAAAAGATCCTGAAGGAAACACTAAACACGGAAAAAAACATCCAGTACCAGCTAATGCAAAAACAAACCAATTGGTAAAGACCAAGGATGCAATGAGGAAACTGCATCAACCAATGGGCAAAACAACCAGTAACAAAATGGCAGGATCAAATTCACACATAACAATATTAATGTTAAATGTAAATGCCCCAATCAAAAGACACAGACTGGCAAACTGGGTAAACTGTCAAAGCCCATTGGTGTGCTATATTCAGGAGACTCGTGTGTATTCAGGAGACTCATCTCACATGCAAAGACACACATAGACTCAAAATAAAGGGATGGAAGAAGATCTACCAAGCAAATGGATAGCAAAAAAAAGCAGGGACACACTCTGATAAAATGATCAAAAGAGACAAAGAAGGGCATTACATAATGGTGAAAGGATGAATACGACAAGAAGAGCTAACTATCCTAAATATATATGCACCCAATACAGGAGTACCCAGATATATCAAGCAAGCTCTTAATGACCTCCAAAGAGACTTAGACTCCTGCACAATAATAGTGGGAGACTTTAACACTCCATTGTAAATATTAGATCAATGAGACAGAAAATCCACAAGGATATCCAGGACTTGAATGCAGAACTGGAACAAGTGGACCTAATACACATCTACAGAACTCTCCACCTAAAACCCACAGACTATACATTCTTCTCAGCACCACATCACACTTATTCTAAAATTGATCACCTAATTGGAAGTAGATCACTCCTGAGCAAATGCAAAAGAACAGAAATCATAACAAACACTCTCTCAGACCACAGTGCTATCAAATTAGATCTCAGGGTTAAGAAACTAACTCAAAACTGTACAACTTCATGGAAACAGAACAACTGGCTCCTGAATGTCAACTGGATAAACAATGAAATGAAGGCAGAAACAAAGATGTTCTTCAAAACCAACAAGAACGAGGACACAATGTACCAGAATCTATGGGACACATTCAAAGCAGTGTCCAGAGGGAAATTTATAGCAATAAATGCCCATATGAGAAGCGAGGAAAGATCTAAAATTGACACCCTATCGTCAAAAGTGAAAGAGCTAGTGGAGCAAGATCAAAACAACTCAAAAGCTAGCAGAAGACAAGAAATAATTAAGATCAGAGCAGAAATGAAGGAGATAGAGACACAAAAAAACCCTTCAAAAAAATCAATATATCCAGGAGCTGTTTTTTTTAAATGATCAACAAAATAGACTGCTAGCCAGATTAATAAAAAAAAAAGAAGAATCAAATAGATACAATAAAAAATTATAAAGGGGAAATCACTACCAATCCCGCAGAAATAAAAACCACCATCAGTGATTACTACAAACAACTCTGCACATAAACCAGTAAACCTGAAAGAAATGGATAAATTCCTGGACACTTGCGCCCTCCCATGCCTAAACCAGGAAGAAGTTGAAATCTTGAACAGACCAATAACAAGGGCTGAAGTTAAGACAGCAATTAATAGCCTACCAACTAAAAAAAGTCCAGGTCCAGATGGTTCACAGCTGAATAATACCAGACGTACAAAGAGGAGCAGGTACCACTCATTCTGAAACTATTCCAAACAATACAAAAAAGAGGGAATCCTCCCCAACTCATTTTATGAGACCAATATCATCCTAACACCAAAACTCGGCAGAGACTCAACAATAAAAGAAAACTTCAGGCCAGTATCCATGATGAACATAGATGCAAAAATCTTATTTATTTATTTATTTATTTATTTATTTTTTGAGACGGAGTTTCGCTCTTGTTACCCAGGCTGGAGTGCAATGGCGCGATCTCGGCTCACCGCAACCTCCGTCTCCTGGGTTCAGGCAATTTTCCTGCCTCAGCCTCCTGAGTAGCTGGGATTACAGGCACGCGCCACCATGCCCAGCTAATTTTTTGTATTTTTAGTAGAGACGGGGTTTCACCATGTTGACCAGGATGGTCTCGATCTCTTGACCTCGTGATCCACCCGCCTTGGCCTCCCAAAGTGCTGGGATTACATACAGGCTTGAGCCACCGCGCCCGGCCCAAAAATCTTGAATAAAATACTGGCAAACTGATTGCAACAGCACATCAAAAAGCTTATCCATCACGATCAAGTATGCTTCATCCCAGGTATGAAAGGCTGGTTCAACATCTGCAAGTCTATAAACGTAATCCAGCACATAAATAGAACCAAAGACAAAAACCACATGATTATCTCAATAGATGCAGACAAGGCCTTTGACAAAATTCAACAGCGCTTTATTCTAAAAATTCTCAATAAACTAGGTATCGATGGAACATATCACAAAATAATAAAAGCTATTTATGACAAACCCACTGCCAATATCATACTGAACCGGCAAAAACTGGAAGCATTTGCTTTGAAATCTGGCATTAGACAAGGATGCCCTCTCTTACCACTGTTATTCAATATAGTATTGGAAGTTCTAGTCAGGGCAATCAGGCAAGAAAAAGAAATAAAGGGCATTTAGTTAGGAAAGGAGGAAGTCAAATTGTCTCTATTTGCAGATGACATGATTGTATATTTAGAAAACCCCCTCTTCTCAGCCCCAAATCTTCTAAAGCTGATAAGCAACTTCAACAAAGTCTCAGGATACAAAATCAATGTGCAGAAATCACAAGCATTCCTATACACTAATAACAGACTAACAGAGAGCAAAATCAAGAGCAAACTCCCATTCACAATT
The DNA here is from genome assembly GCF_009761245.1 of Sapajus apella. Lineage (NCBI taxonomy): Eukaryota > Metazoa > Chordata > Mammalia > Primates > Cebidae > Sapajus > Sapajus apella. The sequence continues at coordinate 45,828,905 of NW_022436944.1, forward strand.
GCTTCAAAGAGAATAAAATACCTAGGAATACAACTAACAAAGGAGGTAAAGGACCTCTTCATGGAGAACTACAAACCACAGCTCAAGGAAATAAGACACAAACAGATGGAAAAACATTCCATGCTGATGGTTAGGAAGAATCAATATCGTGAAAATGGCCATACTGCCCAAAGTAATTTATACATTCAATGCTATCCCCATCAAACTATCAATGACCTTCTTCACAGAACGGGAAAAAAAACACTTTAAACTTCATATGGAACCAAAAAAGAGCCTGCATAGCCAAGACAATCCTAAGCAAAAAGAACAAAGCTAGAGGCATCACACTGCTGGACTTCAAACTATACTACAAGGCAACAGTAATCAAAACAGCATATACTGGTACCAAATCAGAGACACAGACCAAGGGAACACAACAGAGGCCTCAAGAACAACACCACACATGTACAGCCATCTAATCTTTGACAAACCTGACAAAAACAAACAATGGGGAAAGGATATCCTGTTTAATAAAAGGTGTTTGGAAAATTGGCTAGCAATGTGCACAAAACAGAAACTGGACCCCTTCTTGACACCTTACACTAAAATTAATTCCAGATGGATTAAGGACTTAAATATAAGAACTAACACCATAAAAACCCTAGAAGAAAACCTAAGCAAAACCCTCCAGGACATAGGCATAGGCAAGGACTTCATGACTAAAACACCAAAAGCAATGGCAACAGAAGCCAAAATAGACAAATGGGATCTAATTAAACTTCGGAGCTTCTGTACAGCAAAAGAAACAATCATTACAGCAAACTGGCAACCAACAGAATAGGAAAAATTGTTTGCAATCTACCCATTTGACAAAGGGTTAATATCCAGAATCTACAAAGAACTAAAACAGATTTACAAGAAAAAAACAAATCCATCCAAAAGTAGGCAAAGGATATGAACAGACACTTTTCAAAAGAAGACATATATGAAGCCAACAAACATGAAAAAATGCTCATCATCACTGGTCATTAGAGAAATGCAAATTAAAACCACATTGAAGATATCATCACACACCAGTTAGAATGGCAATCGTTAAAAAATCTGGAGACAACAAATGCTGGAGAGGATGTGGAGAAATAAGAACACTTTACGCTTTTGGTGGGAGTGTAAATTAGTTCAACCATTGTGCAAGGCAACCCTGTTGCAATTCCTCAAGGATCTAGATATAGAAATTCCATTTGACCTAGCAATCCCATTATTGGGTATATACCCAAAGGATTATAAATCGTTCTATTATAAAGACACATGTACACGTATGTTCATCACAGCACTGTTTACAATAGCAAAGACCTGGAACCAACCCAAATGCCCATCAATGATAGACTGGACAAAGAAAATGTGTCACATATACACCATGGAATACTATGCAGATGTCAAAAACGATGAGTTCGTGTCCTTTGTAGGGGCATGGATGAAACTAGAAACCATCATGCTCAGCAAACAGACAGAAGAACAGAAAATCAAACACCACATGTTCTCACTCATAGGCGGGTGTTGAACAATGGGAACATGTGGACATGGAGAGGGGAGCATCACACACTGGGGCCCATTTCGGGGAGAACAGGGGAGGGAGGGTGGGGAGGGATAACGTGGGGAGAAATGTCAGGTATAGGTGATAGGGGGATGGAGGCAGCAAAGCACATTGCCATAAATGTACCTATGCAACAATCTTGCATGATCTGCACACATACCCCAGAATCTAAAGTACAATAATAAAAAAAAAAATGCTACTGAAAAAAAAAAAAAAGAAATCTGAAGTTATGTTTTATCATTTTGTCTCCTCTCATTACAGTTCTACTCCATGTACTCAGTCATTGAGAACTGTCCATTCCTGCCTACAATACTTTTCTCCATTCCATTCGTGGATTTGCAGTTATGATTACCCCTAAGATTCGTAATTGGGATCAATGCCTTGTGTCTTCTCCCATTATTATTCTACATGAAACTCTTTCATTATGCTTTTCTCTTTTTTTTTTTTAGAGACGGCCTTACTTTGTCAACCAGAGAGGCAGACTGTGTTGTGAACATAACACAGTGCAGCCTAGAACTCTTGCACTCAAGAAGTCCTCTAGCCTCAGCTTCTCTCAGCTGAGATTATTACGTGTGTGCCACCATGCCCAACTAATCATTATGCTTCTCTTTGACTCTAGAAACTCAAGTTGCTTTCTTTTGCCTATCACTATTACCTAAGACAAACTTAAAAGGGCAGTTTTTCATATAATCTCCAATTATATCAGTTCCAAATTCCTATTTCCCTTTTAAGATAAAAACTCTTTAAAAATCAGAAACATGGCTGGGTGTGGTGGCTTAAGCCAGTAATCCCTGAACTTTGGAAGGCCAAGGTGGGTGGATCACCTGAGGTCAGGAGTTTGAGACCAGCCTGGCCAACATGATGAAACCCTGTCTCTACTAAAAATATAAAAATTAGCTGGGTGGCACATGCCTGTAACACCAGCTGCTCAGGAGGCTGAGGCAGGAGAATCTCTTGAACCCAGGAGGCAGAGGTTGCAGTGAGCCGAGATCACGCCACTTACACTCCAGCCTGGGCAACAAGAGCAACACTCCGTCTCAAAAAAAAATAAATAAATAAAAATCAGAAATATAAGCCATTAGTAAAGACTATAACATTAACTGACAGCATGGCAAGTTTCTTTTAGGAGTTTAGTAAACATTCATAATGACGACTATGTTGCTAAAAGTCATTATTTGCATGCAGTGGTTTCCTTTCTTAAACTAACTTAACCTCAACATTTTCGGTTTCACTGGATTTAAAGCAGAAGTGAGTCTTCATGACAAGGCCACTTCCTTGTACTGTGAAGAGCTGTAAGGCCTCAAAGGGTAAAAAAGGTGAGTTGAGAAGGTGTCATAGAGCACAAAGGTGGTCCCCACAAAGGTCACAATTACACAGCTGTGAACAGGCTACATGCTGCATCCTTCATAGCACCTGTCACAAAATAAAGGCTCAATGTTTTCCCTTAAATTTGTTTTAAAAATCATTACCATTACCTAAATGAACATTATTACCGACCTGGATTTTAAAAACTGCACATGTAACCAATGTCTAAAAACTGGGTCACATGAAACCTACAACCTTGAAACTGAGAAGAATTTCTTCATAGACTTCATGACAATATACCAACCACTTAATGTATACCAGGGGCTGAGGGGAACAGAGAACCTAATTAATCACGGTGACCTGATAAATGAGGTAACACCACTAAAGCAAGTGGCGGTCCTTTAGCCTCAGTTCCATTTCCCTCCCCCCACATCATGCTCCTCCTTAAGACACATCATTTGATCTGAAGAGTTGAGGTGGGTATTCATTTAGAATGAATAATCAAACCTGCCTCCCAGTTCCCCAAATCTACAAGGTCCCTTAGACCTCTAGAAGTGCAATTTTGCTCACAGGAGAATGAAGCAAATTACTCTCATCCAAGGCGACTACCTCCACAAATTTTGAAAGGGTTATGTAGAATCCAGGTATTAAAATAAAAACTGTAACTTCAAAGTACTACAGTTAATGTTTCAATCAACAAAAGTGGGCAGACAAAAACACTAAAAATCTAAAAACCCACCACTTCAGAAGCATGGGAAGAAAGCATCACCTTGTCAGTGACTAACTTTTGATAAGCATGTGGACATGTAAGCCAGTTCGCTCGAAAAAATGCACTCAAGGGGAATGCCACGCGGTTACCGGCTGTGTCCTGACATCTGAGGCCGTTAAACGACGAGAAGAGCGGCAGTGTCTGAATCGCGCCTTCCTACCTCTCCTCCGCCCCGCCCCGCTTCCGGGGCTCCAGTTCACCCGCGGCACCCAGACTGCAGGTGCCAAGTCACAACTGCAAAGAAACTTCCTCTTCCCGGGCGGGGATGGGACCTGGCCCGGTCCCGAGGCCCCCGGCCGGTGGGCTTGGACGTTAGGAGCAGAACCCGCCCCAGGTCCCGGTCTGTACGGGCGTCGGTGCCCTCTGGGGCTCGGGCAGACGCACCCAGTCCCTGGCCGACCAGGCGCCACGGCCCACCTGCCCCGGTACCCGCCGTCGGACCCCGTTGACCTGCACCTGAGGATGTTGTCAGCATAGGTGAGCAGCAGCTTGGAGGCCTCCAGAAAGGTCTCCGGAGTGTTCTGGCAAAGCTCAGCCACGGCCGGGGACGCCGAGCCTGAGGAGCTGCCCAGCGCCGCCGCCGCCATGCTTGAGCGCCAGCGGCTGTCGCCGCCCCTCGCGCTCGCGTCCCACACTGAGCAGGCGCCTCAGCGCGCGGCGACTACCGCAACCACCGGGAGGGGCGGGGTCCTTGGCCGGCAGGGGCGGGGGCCTGGGCCGGGAGCAGGGGAGCTCGGCGGCGTGCGGTGGCGGCCCCTTGGGGACGGGCGTGGGGCTGATCAGAAGGGGTGGGGGCCTCGGGCGGCAGGGGCGGGGAGCTTCGACCCGAGGTTGGTGCCTCGTCTTGCGGGTTGGGGCGGGGTTCCGCAAGGAGGGGCGGGGCCTGGGCGCCGGTACTGAGGGGCGTGGGCCGGGAGGAGGGCGTTTTCTATCCTCAGGACCCACGAGCTCGGCTGGACGGGAGGCAGGCTTCTGCCTCACGGCACCGGGCGAATGGTGCTGGCACGTTCCTCTCAGAAACCCGGATCCCTCTGTGCCCTGGGCCAGCCGAATTGATCCAGCTACTAAAGCGGAGAAACCGCATGTACCTCCCTCCTTTCTTACAAGTAAAACGACCTTAAAGCCATCTCCTTCGCTGGTTGTCAGGCCGTTCTACACAGATGTGGATGAAAGATCCCAGAAGGAAGGAGCAACAGACGTCAAAAACAAAACCATGGCTATAAACTCGGCTGGGTTTGTTACATGAATTCTTTTCAGAATTTTGAGAATGACTGAAAATCAAAGTCCCAGCTCAACTAGTATATGATTCCTCTGTTTTGCTCTTGTTACCCAGACTGGAGTGCAATGGCGCGATCTCGGCTCACTGCAACCTCCGCCTCCTGGGTTCAAGCAATTCTCCTGCCTCAGCCTCCTGAGTAGCTGGGATTATAGGCGTGTCTTTTTTCTATTTTATTAAAGAATGGTGTTAGCCAGGCGTGGTAGTGCACACCTGTAGTCCCAGCTACTTGGAAGGCTGAGAGGCAGGAGAAGCGCTTGAACCCAGGAGGCAGAGGTTGCAGTGAGCTGAAATTGCACCACTGCACTCCAGCCTGCGAGACAGAGTGGTACTCTATCTCAAAAAAAAGAAAAAAAATAAATAAAAGAATAGTGCTATGATATGTCAACTCTAAAAATGATGTTTTTAATAAAGGTGAAATCCTGGAAAAAAAATATTTTGGGACAAAAAAAATCAAAGAACAAGTATTTAAATACTGATTATTAGACCATTCTTTGGTTGTTTGAAACAATGATTGGTATAAAGAAGGTTAGGGTAGCTTATTCAGCTTTTCTAAAGGAAACTGTAGAATTAGCATATCTCTAACTTGACTGAAATGGACGAAGCAGCCAGGAAAATGAGACAAAATCCCTTATTATAATTGGATTCCCTTCATAGCTTTATAAATGGTGGTATTCAAAAGAGATTATAGTTACTCAAGAACTTTAAAAGAAGTGTTGCTAAAGAGTTATTTGGAAGGACTTAAATTTCAGATGATTTTAAAATTTTATTTATTTATTTTTAAAAGAGATGGGGTTTCATCATGTTGGTCAGGCTGGTCTCGAACACCTGACCTTGTGATCCACCCGCCTCAGCCTCCCAAAGTGCTGGGATTACAGGCGTGAGCCACCGCGCCTGGCCCTCAGATGATTTTTTTAAAATAGTGATTTCTAAGATTTTTGGACTATACATTGTTATCACAGTATTAATGCTATGGCATTGGTTTTCACAAAAGTCATTTGGTAAGAAATGCACAAAAAGTGCATGTGTACTATCAAATGTAAGGATAAATGTTGATTTATTCATTCCATAATTCATTCATCCATTGTATATTTATGAAGTGACTACTAGATGCCAAGCAATGTGAAGGAGACAAGTATGGTCCCTACTCTCATGGAAGTCATAGTAAGTTTAGAGCAGTGGTTGGACAAGCAACAGCAGCATCACCAGGAAACTTGTCAGGAAAACAAATTCTGAAGCTCCATCTTTAAAGGTGGAGCCCAGCAATCTATGTGGTAACAAGCCCTTCATGTGATTTTGACTCACAGTAAACTTTGAGAACTACTAAGGGAGGAAAATTTCACTGTGGGCTCTAGTTTCAGTGAGGAGGGGAGATTTGAACAGAAGCCCTAAACTGAGAGGTTAAGAAGGTGAGAAAGGAGAGGACTTGCTAGCTGTGAAAGACTCCCCACCCTCCTTAAATCATGTACAACATCCTAGTAATGTTTCCTTCTCAACATCTCCTTGCCATTGCCTTCAGAACCTCTTCACGTTTCATCTATTAACTTTCTTCCCTGTGTCCGTTTCCACATCCTTCTAACCCACCCTGTTCTTTTGTGCAATAGTGATCTTTCTAAAGCACCCATTTGATCATGTTGGTCTCCTGGTAAAAAGATTTCTATGGCCCCCCTCTACCCACATTCTAAGTTAAGAACCAGGCTGGCAACTTAAATTTTTAAGTGACTTTGTTCAAGACGAAAGGAGTAATAGAGACTCTGGTGAAGGGAATGAGAGAGTTTACCATGTCCTTTCTAGAGGACTTTAGATTCAATAAAATACTGTTGGTTCACACGTGTAATCCCAGCACTTTGGGAGGCTGAGGCAGGCGGATCATGAGGTCAGGAGTTCGAGACCATCCTGGCAAACATGGTAAAACCCCGTCTCTACTAAAAATACAAAAATTAGCTGGGCATGGTGGCACACACCTGTAGTCCCAGCTACTTGGGAGGCTGAGGCAGGAGAATTGCTTGAACCCAGGAGGTAGAGATTGCAGTGAGCTGAGATTGCACCACTGCACTCTAGCCTGGCAAGAGAGAGAGACTTCTGTCTAAAAAAATAAACAAAAAAAGAATGGTACACTCCAAATTATACCCTGGAGGCCAGCATATGCTCTCTGAACTGCGGGATTAAATACAAAGTCCTCAGTATGACACCCCAGGCTTTTGTGATCCGGCCCCTGCCTTGCTTTCATGCTTTTACTGTTGCTTTGTCCCACACCTCAAATATGATGTTGGCCACATTCTCAGCAGTTTTGGAAGATACCATGGCACTTCATTTCTCCAGGCCTTTGCTCTACTCCTCCTGCCAGGATGCCCTTTCCCACCCAATTTACTAGACAAACATTCATTTCCAAGATGCAGTTCAAGGATCATTTCTCTGAAGCTTTTTCTGACTTCACTAGGTAACACAGACCTCATTGTCCCTTTTGTGTTATAATAATTCTATTATAGCACCTGTTTCAATAGTTTGCACTTGTTTCTATGGCTGTCTCCCTTTACTAGACCATGAACTTCTTGAAAGCAAGAGCTATACCTCTACTCATTTTTGCATTCAAGCATAGAGAGGAAGAAAATGAATGGTTGTTGAAAATAGCAAAAGTACAGAAATGAGAAAAGTTAGGGTCAATCAAGACATAGTGTAGTGAGAAAATCAGTTTACTGGGTGGAAAGCACATTTAATAGAGAATGGGAGCTATAACTGGAAAGATAGTTTTGAATCAGATTACAAAGAATTTAAGGCAAACCTAAGAAGTCTTAACAGAAGGTTAGGATAAGCAGAGCCCATTTGAAGATTTTGGTGCAAGAAAACACAACGGTATTATAGCAGGAAACATGGTACCAAATATATAAAGCTGTAAAATATCATAAAATTTCCCACCCTTTCCAGAGCAAAGAAAAGGTGATAAGAGGTAGGTATAAAAATGATAGTCTTTTTACTTTTAGTCTTTTTACTTTTCTGCAAGATTTAATTTGTCACTTCTTATCCGAGATGATTTTGTGATGTTATAAAAGAAAAACAAAAAAGCACATTAAAACTGTATGATCGCCAGGCACAGTGGCTCACAGCTGTAACTCCAGCACTTTGGGAGGCTGTGTCTCTAATCTGGTGATAACGTTAATTTTTTTTTTTTTTTTTAATTGGAAGCAAGTTTCTTAGGAAAGTAAAGGAACAAAGAATGGCTACTCCATAGGCAGAACAGCCTGGTGACAACTTTTAAGAAGTAAAAACTTGATTACAAAAACATTTGTTTATTGTAGAAAAGGTATTAAATAAAGCTAAGCAAAAATGAGGGAGATCACAATCATTACACATCTTGCAGACCTTTAAAGAATTATTTTTGAAAAAACAGATATACACTGTTTTGTAACTATGTCTCCTAACAGTCTCAACATCTCATTAATATTCACCTGTAGAGTTATTTTAAACAGCTGCATGGCATTTGGAGATACACAACCAGTAGGATACGATGGGGTTCCTTCTCTGACAACATGGGAATATTTGGGCATTATCACTGCCAAAGAAAAATGTCTTTTTGATGGCGAAAATGCTATTTCATCGCGTTATGTGCAGGTCCTTGATTATCGGCGAGTCACTGAAGTTCCGAGAGGGGTTCTTTTGAGGCAAACAGGTACCCCGTCGCCTCCCACAATCTGACCTCCGCCAAGGGGACGCGGCTCAAAGTCAAACGGCGGAAGGGGAGTCAAACGTGACCCGTGCGTGGGAGCGCGCATGAGCGTACGTGCGCGCGCGCGTGCGCGTGTGTTCCGGAGCGTCGTCGCCTAGGACGGTGGCTGCGTGTCCTCCGCGATCCCTGTTACAGGTATCGCTCGCTACCTTCCTCCTTCGCCCTTCCTTTCCTCCTTTAAAGTCACATCAAGTCGGGGTTGAATTTCGAGAGGGGAGTCCGAGGACCTGGGGCCTGATTTCTCTTTCTCTCTCCACGCTGCTTCGGGTGTGTACATGTGTGGCGGTGCCTGAGAGGCGGCACAGGGAATGGCTACACCGTTCTAGTCCCGCCCTTGGCCTCCGTAGCACCCTTGAAATGATCAGCCAGCCCTAACCACTCCTTCCACAGATGATTCAATTGGAGAAGTTTAGAGGAGTGGAAAGACTTGTCCCCTTCCCCCAGTCGCAAGCTTGGTCACAGAGTCGATTGCCAAATCATGTATCCAGACGCTCAGTCTAGGGCTCTTAGCCCTGGGTGGCCTTTTGAAAAGGTTGGTTATCCTTAAGTATTGAAGAGTGATAAAGCCACTTACCTACTTAAAAGAATATGCCCTGAAATGCGTTTTCTGTGCCACTGACACCAGAAATGCTATTTAGAAGTTATCCTGAGAAAGGATGCTTCCTGCAGCTCATATCAGGCTAGAGGTGCTTTTATATTTTTCATTGAATTACTCTGTTTCGGTGAATCCAATGAATCATCACTTCATTTCTTTGTCTTCAAATGTCAGAGGGCACTTAAAATCTTAAAAAGGAGATAAGTTTAAACAGGTGGTTTGATGATAAGGTATAAATTAAAATTATGGAACATCTTCCCTGTGCTCATTAGCAGCTCATATCAAGCACCCAAAGGAACACCTTGGATGTTTTTCCTTAGGCCCTTAAGCTTTTTAAAAGAATATCTCCTAGGTGTGTTGTGGTCTGTTACAGGAATGTGCTTCTGATCATCTGAATCTTAATCATGTCCAACTGCCTGCAAAATTTCCTGAAAATTACAAGCACTCATCTTCTGTGTTCAAGATTATGCCAGCAGTTAACAAGAAGTAAAAGGAAGTTTTTCGGAACTGTGCCAATATCCAGATTGCATAGGCGAGTTGTCATTACAGGCATTGGCTTAGTGACTCCTCTTGGTGTTGGAGCTCACCTGGTTTGGGATCGTCTTATGCGAGGAGAGAGTGGAATTGTTTCACTGATAGGTGAAGAGTATAAGAGTCTCCCTTGCAGTGTTGCTGCTTATGTGCCAAGAGGTTGTGATGAAGGTCAGTTCAATGAACAAAACTTTGTGTCCAAATCAGATATCAAGTCCATGTCTTCTCCCACCATCATGGCTATGGGGGCTGCAGAATTAGCCATGAAGGATTCCGGCTGGCATCCTCAGTCAGAAGCTGATCAAGTGGCTACTGGTGTTGCAATTGGCATGGGAATGATTCCTCTTGAAGTTGTTTCTGAAACTGCTTTGAATTTTCAGACAAAAGGTTACAATAAAGTTAGCCCATTTTTTGTCCCTAAGATTCTAGTCAACATGGCAGCAGGCCAGGTTAGCATTCGATATAAACTCAAGGGCCCCAATCATGCGGTGTCCACAGCCTGTACCACAGGAGCTCATGCTGTGGGAGACTCTTTCAGATTTGTAGCCCGTGGTGATGCTGATGTGATGGTGGCTGGAGGTACAGATTCTTGTATTAGCCCTTTATCTCTTGCTGGGTTTTCCAGAGCCCGGGCTCTGAGCACAAACTCAGATCCCAAGTTGGCATGTCGACCATTTCATCCAAAGAGAGATGGTTTTGTAATGGGAGAAGGTGCAGCTGTGCTGGTGCTGGAAGAATATGAACATGCTATTCAAAGAAGAGCCCGGATCTATGCAGAAGTTTTGGGCTATGGACTCTCAGGTGACGCTGGTCACATAACTGCCCCTGATCCTGAAGGAGAAGGTGCCTTAAGGTAAAGATGGGTTATTTCCTTCAAAATGAAAATATTTCTCCAAATAAGACACTTTATTGGAGTCCCAGATTAGGGAAAATTGTAGTATCTGGCCTTGATGTACAGTATCTCTATCGTTTTTCCCTTTTAGACTAAAGAAGATTTTTAAATTCTTTGCTTAAGACATTTGAAGTATTTCAGAGCATTTGAATATCTTTACAAAAATTGCATTTGAGTTAAACTTAATAGAGTTGCAAAAAAGACCATGTATGTCTTTGCCAATTTGTCATGCCTCCATTTGTACTTAAGCATCAGTGTGCTCCCTCACAAAGTCCTCCTCTTTGACCCTTCATCAGACTTGGAAAGTAAAGTCAACCCTTCTAGATGTGTGTGGTCTTTGCCCCATTTCAACAGACTTCTGTTCTTTTCAAGTCAGCACTTCTCAAACTGTAATCACCTAGGGATATTACTTAAAATGCCAATTCTGATTCTGTAGGTCTAGTGTTGTGATTGAGATTCTGTTTTGTTTTGCCTTTTTAGAGACAGAGTCTCGCTGTGTTGCCCATGCTGGTCTTATTGCAGTCTCTAACTCCTGGGCTCAAGCAGTCCTCTCACCTCAGCCTCCTGAGTAACTGGGACTATAGGAATGCACCACTGAGACCAGTTTATTTTTTTATTTTTTGTAGAGATGGGGGTCTCGCTTTATTTCCCAGGCTGGAAGATTCTGTAGTTCTAACATGCCCCCAGGTGATGGTGATCTTGCTGGTTTAAGGACTATATTGAAGTTAACTGTTATAGATTAGTACACGTAAAATGAAAAAAAAAAAAAAAGTCCCTGGTAATGTGTTAATGGGTAGTTAATAGTTTAGCTTTCTTAAGTCATATTATGTTTTACGCAGTTAAATTAGCCAGAGTTAGCAACCTTTCCTGTAATGGGAAAAATAATAGTAAATATTTTTGGTTTTGTGGACCATGGAGTCTGTTGCAACTAATCAACTCTGCCATTGTCATGTGAAAGACACAGACAATATGTAAATGAGGGGGCATGAATGTGTTCCAGTGAAACTACAAAAATGGGCATCTAGCCAGTGCCATAGTTTACCTACCCCTAAATTATACTTTTGAATTTTATTTTACTTTTTTTAATTATTATTTTTTAATAGAGATGGGGGTCTTGCTATGTTGCCGGAGCTGGTCGCGAACCCCTGGCCTCAAGCAGTCCTCCTGCCTTGGCCTCTCAAAGTGCTGGGATTACAGGCATGTAATTACAGTCACATTACAGCGACTATGCCTGGCCTGCTTTTGAATGATAGTGAGTAGCTGCTGGTGCTAAAAATGTCAAGCATAGTAACAAACTAGATGAAATGGTTATGTTCACAGGAAATCTTTCAGCATACTTCAAATTATACTCTGAGCTGGCTGTTAAGAAATATATATTTATATACACTATACACACACACATACACACTATATATATACACACACAAGCACACATACATACATGTATATTTCTTTTAGGAACTAAGAGGAAGATGACATCCAAAAGGTTTTCAGAGGTTCCTTCAGATATATTTTTTACTTTTAAGTTTGTTTGGCTTGGCTTGCCTTTGTAATTCCTTGTTTAGAACTCTTGTAGCCAAAATAAAGAGGATTTTCAAAGGTTATTTGAAACACTGAAACAGTAGATTATTGGGAAATATGCCAAGTTTTAAATTAAATATAAAAGAAAAAATTAGAATTCTCATAAAAAGTTACCATACTCAAAAAATCCCTAGAAGCAAAATTATTCTAGCCTTGAGTCAACATGGTTTTTTTCCTCCGAGGAAAAATGCCAATGCAAATAAATGAAGTTATATTTTATTTGAGATTAAACAATCCTGCATTGGCTTGTGTATTTAACTCTTGGTGATGAAACAGTTTAAGGTAGTGAGTGTAACTCATTATTCCCATGCAGATGGCATCCTAACTCACATGGTAATCCAAGATGGGGTTCTGTTACTAGAGTAAGGGTTTCTTTTCATCCAGTATGCTCAGATACCTACATTTGTATCACATAAGCCATATAGATAAAGAGAGTTAAAGTTAAACTTAGTCCTGATAAATGTCTTTTCTTGTTTTATTAGGTGTATGGCTGCTGCTTTAAAAGATGCAGGTGTACAACCTGAAGAGATATCCTATATCAATGCACATGCTACTTCCACACCATTGGGAGATGCTGCTGAAAACAAAGCTATCAAACATCTCTTCAAAGACCATGCATATGCCCTTGCAGTTTCCTCAACTAAGGGAGCAACAGGACATCTGCTGGGAGCTGCAGGGGCGGTCGAGGCAGCTTTTACCACACTAGCTTGTTATTATCAAAAACTACCACCTACTTTAAACCTGGATTGTACAGAACCAGAATTTGATCTCAACTATGTTCCACTAAAGGCACAGGATTGGAAAAGTGAGAAAAGATTTATTGGGCTCAGCAATTCCTTTGGTTTTGGTGGTACTAATGCAACACTTTGTATTGCTGGAATGTAGAACAAATCATTTATAATTAAATATTGATTTTTAAATGTTATATGTGAAGAAATTATATATTTATATATTGATACCCACATATCCTTTATGTTAGGGTTTCTCAACCTTGGCACTGTTGATATTTGGGTACGATAATTCTTTGTTGGGAGAAGGGGGATTGTACTGTACATTGTTGGGTGTTTAACACCATCCTGATTTCTTCCTAATCTATTCCAATAGCACTCTTTTCCCCAATTGTGACAACCAAAAGTGTTTCTAGACATTGCCAAATGTTTTCTGGGGGAAAAAATACCCCTCCCCCCACCCATGAGAACCAGGGATCTTCCTACTACTTTAGGTCAAAGAGTTTTCTATAATATTTGACCTGCTCCTGTGCCTTTCACAGACATTTAGTGACCAACTCTTCTTTGCTAGGCAGGATTGCTATACTATAGAACTCCAGGTGTGCCATTCCCATAGAATATATAGAAAGGACTATAACGAAGTTTGCATCAGCATTCTTTGAGTAAAACTGTCAGCCAGTAATGATCTAGTTACTTCTTATATACCTAGCCTTCTTTTCTTCATATTATCCACACTGTAATTCAGTATAATGAAATTTCTCTAAACTCCCAAGCCATCAGTTCTCTGAAAGACGAAACTGAAACTGATTTGCCATTTCTTATTCTTTTTGTCTTTATGTTGGCACCTAGTCATTAACAGAGATAAAAGTCAGAGAGAGCCTTCCCACTGTGATCAAAGTCCTACAACTGGGAAGGAGAGGGGCACAGAAATGAAAGAGGATAGGAGGGGGTCTCAATCTGAAGTACCATTCTAATAACGTTTTGGCCAGCCCGATGGGCTGCAAAATCTTTTTTTTTTTGAGGCAGAGACTTGCTCTTGTCACCCAGGCTAGAGTGCAGTGGTGCAATCTCGGCTCACTGCAACCTCCACCTCCCAGGTTCAAGCAATTTTCCTGCCTCAGCATCCCGAGTAGCTGGGACTACAGGCGCTTGCCTGCCACCACATCTGGCTAATTTTTGCATTTTTAGTAGAGATGGGGTTTCCCCATGTTGGTCAGGCCGGTCTTGAACTCCTGAACTTGTGATCTGCCCCCCTCAGCCTCCCAAATTGCTGGGATTACAGGCATGAGCCACCCTGCCTGGCTCAAAATCTGTTGTTAAAGGAGTTCCACATCTCTCCGGAATGGGCCTGCATTAGGACCCATACCATGCTTGGTCACAGGCTGTGAGCTGCCCAGGCACAGCAGGAGATCTGAACTGTCCATTTCTTGTGGCCATTATAAACTACCCCTTGCACCACAGAGATCTATTTCTCCAAACAGGTTCATGAGACAGCTCCTTCGTGGTTCCTGTGGGCCTTTCTTTCTGAGGAGAAAATATATATGAGGGTAGTTAGTAGGATAAATAACAGCCTCTAAGACTGCAGTTGGTCTCAGGTCCGCAAATGCTATTCTTCTCTCTAATCCACTATTCATTCTAAATTCCCCTTACCTTCAGCTATCATCTTGTCAGGCCTTGGTGGCTTCCCTAGTATTGTAACTCAAACCTTAATTCCTCAGGAATGTAAGCCCTTGGTAATCAAACCATTCCCTTTTGAGACAGTGGCTGCTGCATGTAGAGCACTGAGATCAGGAGGCAAGGAAATGCCAGGAGATACCCACATAGATTACCTAGATTCCACATATATTCTCCCTGTCCAAATTGTGTGAACACAACACTACCTTCTCCATCGGATTAGGGTCAACTATCACAGTTAGTATGTTGACTTTATAGTTCTTGGGCACAAGAACTTCAAAGTGTCCTAGTGGCACCTACATCTTGTTCAATGTAGTACTTGTGTCTCCTGGCAAGAGTGTGTATCCTTTGGAGACCAGGACTTCCAACTTAAATAATTTATTTATTTAGCTTAAATAAAATCTTATTTAGTTGCAGTACATCTCTGCAATGCTCAGAATTGTAAAATGGGAAGCATGAAATTCCTTATTGTGATTGGATCACTAGAAATGACAGTAAGTGGGGCCACTCATGTTTCCCAACTGCCTTTGTTTCTGAACGTATATGTTCTTTTTATTGCATACTTAATCCTATATAAAAGTTGTTGATGTAAGCACGTGCTGCATCCTGAGGATGGCACCACATCCAGTCAGAATTGTCACTGAGCTGGTGATTCAGGTGTGCCTTTAGAAGGCACTTCCAGCATCTTTGAAGCTGCTATTAGATGACATGATATGCGATACAAATTACGGAACCAAGGTCATAGGACCATTTTGTTTGCTGTACAATAGGTCCCCCTGCTCAGCTGCTATGTCATAAGGGATTCCATGCCTGTGGATTATTTATTCCATAAGCTTGCAGATAGTGGTGCTGGCTGAGGCTCTGTGGGTAGGAAAGGCCAACCCGCATCTGAAATAGGTATCTATACCCATGAAGATAAACCACAGGTACTTCCTTTTGAGGTAGGTTGGACACTCAGAAGCAACAGTAGCAAGATATTGTTACTTGCTATTGCTATATCTTTCTGGATATAGCAAGTAACAATATCTTGTTATAGCAAGATATTGGTAAGTGAAAGTCTGTATTGTTGAGCTCACAGGTAACCTTCATTTTTCCCACTGTAGCCTCTTGATTCACATGCCTTTCATGCAAGTTATATGGTAGCCAATGACCAAGGCTGGCTGTCAATTGGCAAAGTCATTTTGTCTGCTTGGCTCTTTAGTCCCTCTACTGGGTTGGATACTTTCTGGTAGGTATAAATGTGTGATGCAGAAGTCTTTACCCTTCAAAAAGGGTCTATATGTCCATCCACACGCCTCTACTCAAGATATGGTTCTGCTGTTTCCATCCTTCTTTTTCTAGACTGCTGACTAACGGCCAGGCCTTTGGACACTGCCCAGGAATTTATATATGTTCTTACTTCTTGAGCCACTTCTACTGTATGAAGTGAGTGACCAGATGAAGCTCTTCCTATTGAGAAGATTTTTCCTTCCCAACATCTTTCAAGGCTATCCCTGAATGTGGTTGTGATGCAGCTGCCATTCATTTTCTACTTGAACTACTGTAAGACATGGTTTAGGACGTAGAATCAGCAGGATATGGTAATTGATACCTTCACCTCCCTCCCTCCCCAATTCCTTGCTTCTTAATCTTTCCTATTTTCCGTCTCCACCTAGAATATAAATTCTACCAGAGGAGAGATTTTGCTACCTCTTTCACTACTATAGTTCCTGTGTCTAGAACAGTACCTGGTACAAACTGGGTCTCAATGAGCATTTGATAAACAATGAATGAATCTCAGTAAATTGTTCCACCAACTACCTATAGCTCAGATCACAAGACTAGTAAGAATCATCCTTGATTTCTCCCATTTCCTTTTTCCCTTTCCTAATCCTTCAACAAATCTAGCCAATTACATTTTCAAAATATGCTCCGAGTAGTCACTGCTCTCCATTTCTACCACTGTTGTCCTTTCTTCCCTGAACTGCAAGGGCCAACGTTTTGGTCTTCTTGCTTCCCCTTTCCATTGCTTTCTAAGTATTACTCATTCTTATAATAGCTGACAAATTGATCTTTTTACAGTGTAAATCGGATTGTGTCATTTCCCTGCTGAAAATCTTCTGATGGCTTTCCACTTGACTTAGGTTGAATTCAAACACCTTACCAAGGTCTATGAGACCTCACAGGGCTTCCCCCTTTAATCTTACCTCATACTGCTCATGCTCAAACTGTGCTAGTGTATCAGCATCTGTATCCTCAAAAACACCAATCTTATTTCTGCTCTTGTCTGGAATACTTTCCTCTTTATGTGAAAATTGGCTTCCTCTTTCTATTTGACTTTCAGTACAAATGTCTCTTCTTGAGAGAGGCCTTCCCTAGTCACCAATTCTAAAGTAACCCTTTTTCATCTTTCCCAATCCTTCTCCTCCCCACATCCCAGTGGTGTTATTTTTTTTTTAATATATACTTTATTGCGTTTTAGGTTTTGGGGTACATGTGAAGAACATGCAAGTTTGTTGCATAGGTACATACATGGCAATGTGGTTTGCTGCCTTCCTCCCCATCACCTATATCCGGCATTTCTCCCCATGTTATCCTCCCCAACTCCCCATCCATTGCTATCCCTCCCCCGCAGTGGTGTTACTGAACATCTCTTTGCTTTTCCAGAGTGGTGCAAAATGGGAGATTTGGGCTTGGATCTAAATCACTAACACTGAACCTAACTTTTATTCATGAAAATAGATTCAATCTGTAAAATGGAGTCAGTATATTACCTGTTTAACAATGGTTTTGAGACTCAAATCCTGTTACTTAATATACTAATCTTCATATCTTTTTCACTATTAGAAATTACCTTTGAAAAATATATATTTATCTTTGGGGCTTTTTTCTTCCCTCTGGTAGTATATAAGCTTCATGGTAGAGAGATCTTATCAACATTGTGAACAAAAATGCTATTCCCATAACTCAGCAAAGTGTGTAGCACATGCATGTGTACACATATACATGTACACACAAGCACATATACCAACAAAAACAGAAAAATTTTTGTTCCAACAGTGACTGAAAATATCTGTGTTATAGGAAGGACAACAAAGAGAAGAAGTTCATCCATGGTTTTAGAAAAGTAAGAGAGCTGTCATTACCATCAAGAGTGAGTGCAAGGGATGGACCTTATAGCCATAATTAGTGGAGGCACTAATGCTCATTCTCTGTCTAGTTACTTGAGACTCATGTTTGATCTTTGGTACCAAAGAGGAAAGGATGATGAGTATCTTGGTAATATCTTTAGAATTCCTTAGAACAAGCAACATATCTTGAATTCTAAGAGACTAAATATGTTACCTTGAACAAAAATGCCCCTAGCTTAGGAATCAGCTAATTTTTGTTTTGTTTTCTGTAAAGGGCCAGATGGTAAATGTTTTTGGCTATGTGAGTCATATGGTCTCATCTGCAACTTCTCAACTCTGCCCTTACAGTGCAAAAGCAGCCGTAGGAAAAAAGTACAAATACAAATGGGTATAGCAGGTTTTGGCCTTCAAGGATCCAGATTTGGCCAATGGGCTGTAGTTTTATGACTCTTGCTCCAACTCTGCAAGGAAGTACATTCTCTGAAATGGTTAGCCAGCTAAATTTTCTGTGTCAGTGTCCAGAAATTGTGCAATATAAGATTATACAGCTGAATTTTGATACTGTAATACTCATAACAATAACAACAGCACCACAGAGAGCTAGTGTTTATGTGCCAGGCGTTGTTTCAAGTACCTTTCTTAATATCATCCCACTTAATTATCATAATACCTATGTAGTTTAAATTATATTGCTGTCCCCATTTTACACATAAGAAATCTGGTATAGTGAGATTAAAAAGCTGGTCCGGTCACACAGCCAAACACTGGCAAAGCAGAGACTGAAAACTGTTCTGACTCCAAAGAGCAGGCTTTTGACCTCATGAATATACCACCTTCCCAAGGAGCAAGCATTGAAATCTTGTATCGAGGGGCGGAGCTAACTCTTTGGGACCCTGTTCTGAGTGGGGAGAAGGAAAGACTCAAATTTGACTGGCCATCTTGTTTTGTTTCTTTGGAAAAGAAGAAAGATGTGATCTGTTTTGTTATCACAGTTACTGACAAATAATTCAAGTGGGTAAAGTCTGAAAACCAAATCACAACCTAAAAATTAAAATATTCCTTTCTAGGTATAAATATTCTACTCTTTTCAGGTTTATGGTTTGTGGATCTTTATAATTTTTTAAACATTTTATCATAATACTTTAAGGGAAGGACTCTTTACAGGTAAAAACACCAGTGGTATATTTTTACATATATAAAACTGTCACAGGTATTTAACATATATATGGTTTATACCATAAGTAAAAGCACAGATGGTATATAATATGTGCTCATATATGCTCATTTAAAAAATATAAAATAGTGCAGAAGCTATGTCAGTCCTTTCTCTACATCCCTGACTGCTTGTTAGTAACACTGTGCAAACTCACAGTGCACTAAAATATGTGTTGCCATTTTGATCTGGTCTAATGTCAGCAAACAGCATATAAGAACTTTCTAGGCCGGGCGCGGTGGCTCACGCCTGTAATCCCAGCACTTTGGGAGGCCGAGGCGGGTGGATCACGAGGTCAAAAGATCGAGACCATCCTGGTCAACATGGTGAAACCCTGTCTCTACTAAAAATACAAAACATTAGCTGGGCATGGTGGCGCGTGCCTGTAATCCCAGCTACTCAAGGGGCTGAGGCAAGAGAATTGCCTGAACCCAGGAGGCGGAGGTTGCGGTGAGCCGAGATTGCACCATTGCACTCCAGCCTGGGTAACAAGAGTGAAACTCCATCTCAAAAAAAAAAAAAACAAACAAAAAACAAAAAAAAGAACTTTCTTTATCCTTTCACTGCTTAATTTTATCATGGTCGAGCTCTGTTAAAGGTAGTCTGGTGGTGAATAACCTACCAGAAGATCTCTGCTTTTCCAGAGTGGTACAATGCCAGAAATGGGAGATTTGGGCTTGATAAGCCTGGATCTAAATCAGTGTCACTGAGCCTAATTTTTCTCACGAAGATAGAGTCAATCTGTAAAATAAAGTTAATATATTACCTGTTTAACAATGGTTTTGATACTCAAATCTAGTTGTTCAATATACTAAATATAATCCTCTGTACAAAGAGTAGATATTACATTTAAAGAGCCTTGTGGTCTTTTTTATATTAATGAATTAATTATCCAGGAGCTTGATTGCTAAGAACAGAAAAATGATTGGTTTTTTATTTTATCATTTGTGTGTGTCCATCCAATTTATTATTACTACTATTATTATTGTGTTATCCTGTGGCCTATTTTTTTTTTTTTTTTTTTTTTTTGAGATGGAGTCTTGCCCTGTCGCCCAGGCTGGAGTGCAATGGCACAGTCTAGGCTCACTGCAACCTCTGCCTCCCGGGTTCAAGTGATTCTCCTGCGTCAGCTTCCCGAGTAACTGGGACTACAGTTGTGTGCCACTGTGCCTGGTTAATTTTTGTATTTTTAGTAGAGATGGGGTTTCACTGTGTTGGCCAGGCTGATCTCAAACCCCTGACCTTGTAATCTGCCTGCCTCGGCCTCCCAAAGTTCTGGAATTACAGACGTGAGCCACTGCACCCAGTGTGACCTATTATTAAATGGAGAAAAGTTTTGTCCAGGTAAAAAGAACCATATCCAGACTTTAGGAATTTCCCCTAATAAGCAGTCTAAGGCATTGAAATATTAACAAAGAAGCTTATGAAATTCCTTCTGTAGACATGAAAGGTTAGAAAGCTGCCTTCCTTGGCTAGCTTAGGCCCACCCCATTTTAGCAGTAGGGGTGGATTAGATGACCTCTCAAGTTTCTTTCTAGCTATGTTTTTTTTTTTTTCTTTTGATGTCTTCTTAAAGATTATGCTAATTTTGCTGATTGTGAAATCCTTTGTACACAAGGTTGGTTGAAAACACTTGCTCATGATCTGAGTCTATGTCTGCCTGGTTAAAACTGTATACTTAAAATTAACAGGACCCAAATGCTTATGTTTTATACAAGCCATTGGGTCTTTTTTTTTTTTTTTCTTCTCAAGAAGTTTTTTTTTTAAGTTGTCTCTGGTCTAAAGCACGAGGGAGAAGGCTGATAAAAAATGCATTCAGTTATAGAAGGAATTAGATTATTTTAATAACTAAGCTCACTTGTATTGTGGTTCAGAAAAATGAATGAATAATAATGTAGAGTGCAAAGATCCAGGAGGTAATCCCCTAGACAAGACATTGCTGGAGCAGCATATTAACTAGAAAAGACCCTTTGTTAGAGGAGAGCAGAGAAAGAATTCTCCAAATCCATAAATGTCTTGTATTTAACAAATAACTTGTATAATACCTAAGGAGAATAGGCTCTGGAGCTAGCCTGCCTGGGTTCAGAGAGTGGCTCTCACCTTTATGTATTCTGTGACCTTGGGAATTTATTTAATCTCTTTGTGCTTGTGTTTCTCATCTGCAAGGGGGGTAATAATAATACTGCATTAGGATTCTCTTGAGGGACAGACTAATGGAATGCATGTATATATATATATATATATATGGAATTTATTAAGTATCAACTCACATGATCACAAAGTCCCACAATAGGCTGTCTGCAGGCTGAGTAGCAAGGAGAGCAAGTTTGAGTTCCAAAACTGAAGAACTTGGAGTCCAATGTTCGAGGGCAGGAAGCATCCAGGATGGGAGAAAGATGTAGGTTGGGGGGCTAGGCCAGTTTCTCTTTTTACATTTTTCTGCCTGCTTATATTCTAGCTGTGCTGGCAGTTGATTAGACTGTGCCCACCCAGATTAAGGGTGGGTCTGCCTTTCCCAGCCCACTGACTCAAATATTAATCTCCTTTGGCAGCACCCTCACAGACACACCCAGGATCAATACTTTGTATCCTTCAGTCCACTCAAGTTGACATCTAGTTACACAAGTACCTATTTCTTAGAGGTGTGGTGAAGATTGAATGAGTGAATACATGTAAAGTGATTAACATAGTGCCTGGAATATAGTGTGTTCAATAATAGTAATTAATTCAAGATATTAAGTATTATTGTGTTTTATTGTGTTTGCCTTTTGTTTTTGTTTCTTCACTTTTTATTATGGAAAGTTGCCAACATATCCCAAAACAGAGAAGTGCAGTATAATGACCCCCCATGCACTTATCATCAGTTATCTATTCATAAGCAATTTTGTTTTACCTAAATGCCTACTCCTCCTTGATTATTTTGAAGCAGATCTCATACATCAAATTATTTCATTTACAAATATTTCAATGTATATCTCTAAAACAGAGGTAGCAAACTATAGCCCAATGTCTGTTTTATAAGTAAAGTTTTCTTATAATAAAGTGAAGGGTTACAGAATAAGCCACTGTGACAAAAACATTATTTTGAGCTGAAAACAGTTGAGAATAAGCTTTTTTTCCCCCTGAATTTTCTTGTCTCCCTAAAAAGCCTCTCAAAAGAGCTCAATGTTCATAAATTCCTCTTCCAGGAGTTTTGTAACCAGGGAATATTGACTCAACAATAGAGAGAAGCTGGCACCACACCTAAACAAACTGTCACAAAACTATCCTGGCTTCCATATAAAAGCCCATTTATCTTTCCTAAAAGTAATTTGTTTTTCCATGAATACCCCCCTCCACTTTTCCCCATTAAGATAGTATATAAGTCATAAATTTTAATGGCCACCTTAAGTCACATTTTCCTATGAACTCCCAATTACGTATATGAGTGAAAGTCTTCTCTCTTGTGAATCTGTCATTTGCCAATTTATTAATAATTCACAGGTCTCCAATCACTAAAACTAAGAGGAAGTTTTTCCTCGCTGACAACAGCTATGCTCATTCGTTTACTTACTGTGTGTAGCTGCTTTTGTGTCATGATGGTGGAGCTGAGTAGTTGTGACAGATACCGTATGGTCACCAAGCCTAATATATTTACTATCTGGCCCTTTTTAGAAAATGTTTGATAATTCTTACATAAAAGATAAACAGACTCTCTTTCTCCTTTAAAAACATAACCCTAGTCACTTTTACACCTAAAACATTAATAACAATGCATTGATAAATACCCAACTGGTATTCAAATTTTCTCAAATGTCTTATACACTTAAAAAAATGATTTATTAAAAATTGGGATCCAGGCTGGAAGCTGTGGCTCATGCCTGTAATCTCAACACTTTAGAAGGCCAAGGAGGGATGATTGTTTGAGGACAGGAGTTCAAGACCAGGCTGGGCAACATAGCAAGACTCTGTCTCTAAGAAAGCTTAAAAATATATATATATATATATATATCCAGGTGTGGTGGCACATGACTGTTGTCCTAACTTCTTTGAAAACTGAGGTGGGAGAATCACTTGATTCCAGGAGTTTGAGGCTGCATTGAGCTATGATCATGCCACTGCACCCCAGACAGTAACAGAGCAAGACTCTGTCTCTAAAACAACAACAACAACAAACAAACAAAAAACAAAAAAATCAAGATTCAAAAGAGGTCAATACATTTGGAAAATGTAGCTCTGAAGTAATTTGAAATAGAAAAGGATCAGTCCTCTTGTCCCTTGCAATTAATCTGTTTAAGAAACAGGTTATTTTTCCTCTTGAGTTTTCCATGCTTATATTTTACGGTTTGCAAGTCAGTGGTGTCCTCCATCCCTTGTATTTCCTGTAAATTGGTGATTAGAATTGGAGACTTTACTTGACAGAAGTTTACAGGAACACATACCATTCAAGGGTAATGTGCACTTCCATCAGGCAGCACATAATGTCTATCTGTGATGTTAGCAGACAGGCAGAGTTTTGACAAGTTCTGAATAAAAGTCAGCAATGGAGGTGATCCTCCTTTGAACAAGAGGAAGATCTGCCTACTAAAATATTGTAAAATTATTCAAATATACCTTTATTTATCATAGTAGCTGTAAATAGGTGGAGATTAGCAGTCATTCACAGGGGACAAGCCTCTGAATTGTACCCATTTTAATGACCTTTAAAATATAACTGGAATCCATCCACTTGTTTTGCTTCCCATGCACCTATCATCCTGTTCTGTGCTACTGTCATCTCCTGTCTGCATCACTGATGTAGCCTCTTAACAGGTCTCCATGCTTCTGTACTGGTTTGCCTACAACCTATTCTCAAATCAGCAACCAGAATAACCCTTTTAAAATCCAAGTCATGGCCCGACATGGTGGCTCATGCCTGTAATCCCAGCACTTTGGGAGGCTAATACGAGTGGATCACGAGGTCAGGAGTTCAAGACCAGCCTGGCCAAGTTGGTGAAACCTTGTCTCTACTAAAAATACAAAAAGTTAACCAGGTGTGGTGGCAGTTACCTATAATCCCAGCTACTCAGGAGGCTGAGGCAGGAGAATTGCTTGAGACATTCTCAAAATCAGTTAGTAAATGGCAGAGCTAGGATTTCTGGCTCCAAATTTTGTATTCATTATACTATAGCAGACATCAGAAAAAAACGTGATGAACTAACTAGGATGAAGAATTCCAGGCAGCCATATCTATAAGAGGAAAATTAGACAGGAAGATAAATGGAGCCTGGAAATCCGAATTTACCCATTTATTTTCCTGGAGCTGGGTAACAGGAGCATCTTGGTAGGACAAGAGGTACAAGGGAAGATCAGTACTTTTGCAGGCCAGTCGACTGATGAGAAGAAATAGGAAAGGGGTATAGTTGAGAGACCAGCTGGGGTGCACTTTGCTTGGAGGCACCAGATACTTTTATTCAAACTGATTTTCAGAGGGCACAGCCTCAAAGGAATCAGAAAATGATATAGAGAAAGTCACCTTGATCTAGTCCATGTCCCTCCATCTTTCCTTGCATGGGACAGCTGGACCCAGCAGAACTCAAGTTACTGTAGGTAACTTTGCTGTGGTTTAGACCAGAAATGTCTAAAGCATGAGGACTCCATTAGTTTATATTCCAGTTTTTGGGTGTGTACTGGAGAAAGAGTGACACAGAAAGAGACAAGGCTTTGGGTTAAAAAAAGTTTCTTTAATTTCTGACTCTGTCATTTACTATCCAAATTATTTAAGTTCTCTGAATACAATTTTTCTTATCTGTAAGAAAGAGTTAACATTTCTTACCTTGTAAGTGTTCATTCACTAAGGATTTATTGGCATCTGTTATATACAAATAACTGTACACAATAGGTGTTGTAATAATATAAAAATATGTATATGAATATATATATGGCCTGACTATAGTTGTTTAATAGTAGCAGCTATTACTGTTGTTATTTTTATTATTGATTCAAGAGTATTCCTGTGGAACTTTATCTGCCACGGGGAAAGATTATTTTTCTCTCAAACTGAAAGTACCACATCTTTCTTCAATGGTAATGTAACTTCAAACAACCTTGGTCAACTGTATCCCAGAAGAAAATTAAACTGGTTGTCCTGAATATCATTCCATTCCATGACGGTTGATATGAATTTGCTAATAATTTTCACCTGATAAGGAGGCAGTCAGTAGAAAATTAGAAATTTTAATGAAGATTCTTATTAGCTGTTCCTCACAAATATTGGGACTATAATCAACTCAAGATTCTTGGCAAAGCAATCCTCATTTCAATTCTCACAAGTAATTATTATTTAGTGTTTGTATCGCTTTGTATTTTTTTAAAAATGTTTTCAATTACTTTTTCCATTACTCTTTGGAGAAAAAAAACCCAAAACCATAAAACGAAATCCTTTGAGGTGTCTTAGCATGTTAATCTCCATTTCACAGATGGGGTAATATGGGACAGTTCCCGAGCAAACACCAATATATCCCGTTATGCTAACAAAAATAATGCCAAATCCTCTTCTAATGGGTGGCTACAACCAGCACCTACTGTTAAACAAGAAACATATTTACACTCAGATACACAGACACACATACACACACACAGATACACACACACATGAAAATATACTCTTGGATCAATGCTTGCAATGCTCAGTGAGAAAAAAGGCTTTATGCATGACTTCTCTCCAGAAAATTTATATATTCAACGAACTCATGATGAAGGTGGTGATTTCATCACCTCCCTGCCAGATTTATGCCTTTAGAATCCCCATTTGCCTCCTTGCCTTCTTCTACTCTTCTAATTCAGTTTATTCACCAACTTTTGCTGTGTAACAGCCACACAATTCAGTTGCATACAGCTGTATTTGTTTCTTGCTCATGCACCTACAGGTTGGCAGAGCTGATTCTGCTCCATGCTCAAAAGACAGTGTCTACATGGGGTCTATTTTTCTGCTAAGTGCAGT
This sequence comes from Sapajus apella, assembly GCF_009761245.1. Taxonomy (NCBI): domain Eukaryota; kingdom Metazoa; phylum Chordata; class Mammalia; order Primates; family Cebidae; genus Sapajus; species Sapajus apella. Next base: position 45,854,834 of record NW_022436944.1, read on the forward strand.
ATTATAAGCTTTATGCATATGCACATTTTAAGCCTTTTTTGACCATCCCATTGGCCAAAGCAAGGCACACGGCCCCTCTCAAAGTTGAGGGGCAAGCAGGCTTATTCCAGCCACCAGGAGGCCATAGAAAGGGTTTTGGATGTATTTTTGCTGGGTGCTGAAGGAATATAAAATTCCACAGACACAGGCAACATCTTCCTCTTTCCCTCTTGCCCCATCCTTTTTCTGACTTTCCCTTTAAAGCGTAACAGCCTGTGCAAAACAGTGTCACAGTAAGATACAGACCCAGCAAGACCATGATCCCCAAGGAAGTGCCATGTAGAAATGTGATACCCAGAGAGGCTACCCAGGGATTTCTCATGGGTGGTAGATTTACAATTGAAATACTTTAATTTTCTACCTCTGAATTTAAATATGTTGCAATGTGACTTTGAAGATCTCCTTGTCAAGAGGCAGAGTCCATTTCCCTACCTTTTGAGTCTGCACTGACTGGTGACTGACTTGCTTTGGAAAATACTAAGCAATGCATATGATGGTATGCCAGTTCTGTGCCTAGTCATCAAGGGGCCTTGTGTGCTTTTGTTTTCTCTTTGCTACTACCATATGAATAAGCCTGATCTAGCTGGCGAAAGGTGAGAAGACCATATGGAGCAGACCCGAGACCTCCTAGTTGTCTTTGCTGGAGCCATTACCAATTACCCAGTCCATAGCCAACCTACCAGCTAACTGCTCACAGGAGTGTGCTCAGATCAACAACTTGCCTGACTGACCTATGGAAATATGAGACATAACACATGTGAGAATTTTTTTGTTCATTATTTGTCACTTGAACCACATGAACTTTAAAAAAATTTTTTCCCTTAAATTTCAACTTTTGTTTTAGATACATGGTTACATGTGCAGGATTGTTGCATGGGTATACTGTGTGATGCTGAAGTGTGGGGTACTGATCTTGTCACCGAGGCAGTGAGTACAGTACTGAAGAGTTTTTTCTGCTCATGCCCCCTTCTTACCCTCCTCCCTCTAGTAGTCCGCAGTGTCTCTTGTTCCTGTGTTTGTGTCTATGTGTGTTCAATGTTTAGCTCCCACTTGTAAATGAGAACGTGTGAGATTTGATTTCCTGTTCCTATGTTGATTCTCTTAGAATTGTGGCCTCCAGATGCATCCATGTTGCTGCAAAGACATGATTTCATTCTTATTTATGGAGGTGTAGAATTCCATTGTGTAGATGTACCATATTTCCTTCATCTAGTCCACCACTGATGGGCACTTAGGTTGATTCCATGTCTTTGCTATTGTAAATAGTGTTGCAGTGAACACATGAGTGCCTATGTCTTTTTTTTTTTTTCCCAGATCTTGCTCTATCACACAGGCTGGAGTGCAACAGTACAATCTTGGCTCACTGCAACCTCCAGCTCCTGGGCAAGTGATTCTCTTGCCTCAGTCTTTCAAGTAGCATGAGCCACCACACCCAGCTAATTTTTGGCTTTTTTTTTCTTTTTTTTTTTTTTTTGAGACAGGGTCTCACTCTGTCACCCAGGCTGGAGTGCAGTGAAGGGATCTCGGCTCACTGCAACCTCCACCTCCCAGACTCAAGCAATTCTCCTGCCTCAACCTCCTGAGTAGCTGGGATTACAGGTGCTGTACCACCACCACCCAGATACTTTTTGTATTTTTAGTAGAGATAGGCTTTCACCATGTTGGCCAGGCTAGTCTCAAATTCCTGACCTCAAGTGATCTGCCCGTCTTAGCCTCCAAAAGTGCTCAGATTACAGGTGTAAGCCACTCTGCCTGGCCCAAATTTTGGTATTTTTACTAGAGATGGGGGTTCACCATGTTGGCCAGGCTGGTCTCGAACTCCTGGCCTCAGGTGATCTGCCTGCCTTGGCCTTCCAAAGTGCTGGGATTATAGGCATTTGAGCCACTGCAACCAGCCAAGTGCATGAGTCTTTTTGGTGGAATAATTTATTCTCCTTTGGGTATACACCCAGTAAAGGGATTGTTGGCCATACTGCCCAAAGCAATTTATAGATTCAACGCTATTCTTGTCAAACTACCAATGTCATTCATTCTTCACAGAATTAGAAAAAAACTATTCTAAAATTTGTATGGAATCAAAAAGAACCTGAATAGCCAACCCTATCCTAAGCAAAAAGAACAAAGCCAGAAACATCACACAATTTGACTTCAAACTATAATATAAGGCCACAGTAACCAAAACATCATGGTACTGGTGCAAAAACAGGCACAAAAACCAATGGAATAGAATACAAAACTCAGAAATAAAGTGACACGCCTACAGGCACCTTATGTTTGACAAGGCTGACAAAAATAAGCAATGGGAAAAGGACTCTGTAATCAATAAATGGTTCTGGGATAACTGGCTAGCCATATGCAGAAGATTGAAACTGAACCCTTACATTTTACCAAATATAAAAATTAACTCAAAATAGATTAAAGATTTAAATATAAAACTCAATCTGTAAAAATCCTGGAAGAAAACCTAGGAAATACCTTTCTTGACATCAGCTTTGGCAAAAAATTTGTGACTAAGTCCCAAAAACAATTGCAACAAAAACAAAAATTGATAAGTAGAACCTAATTAAAGAGCTCCTGCACAGCAAAAGAAACTATCAACAGAGTAAATAGCCTACAATATGGAAGAAAACATTCACAAACTATTCATCTTACAAAGGTCTAATATCCGGAATCTATAAGGAACTTCAATCAATAAGCAAAAATCAACCCTTTTAAAGAATGGGCAAAGGGACATGAACAGATGCTTCTCAAAAGAAGACATACAAGCAGCCAACAAATATGAGAAAAATGGTCATCATCACTAATCATCAGAGAAATGCAAGTCAAAACCACACCAAGATACTCACACCAGTCAGAAAGGCTATTACTAAAAAGTTAAAAAACAACAGATGCTGGTGAGGCTACAGAGAAAAAGTAACGCTTATGCACTGTTGGTAAGAATGTAAATCAGTTCAGTCACTGTGGAAAGCAATTTTTTTTTTAAGAGAGATAAGGTCTTCCTCTGTCACCCAGGCAGAAGTACAGTGGCACAATCATAGGTCACAGCACCCTTGAACTCCTGGGCTCAAGAGATTCTCCTGTCTCAGCCATCAGAGTAACTAGGATTATGGGTCTGCACCACCGATCTGGCATGTTGTTTTAAACCACTGAAGTTTAGGCAATTTGTTAGGAAGATAAACTAGCATAAATGATATGGAGAGGAGAGAGGGAAATAATGGGTAGAAGAGATGGTTCCCCGGCAAAGGCCCTCACCATCAAGCCTGGATACCTGTGACCCTAGGTGAGAACAGGCATTCCTGTATTCATGCCCCAAAATTTGCCTTTTGGCCTCCATGTCTCCATCCTGTACCTATATAAAACGCTGAACTCCAGGCTCCAGGAGCAGACAAGATGAGGAGATGAATAGATGAACGGCATAACAGTGAGGCAGGGAGGGAGAGAAAAGAAGGAATGTTGGGAAGAATTTGGCTGGGGATGGTCAGAGAATTGCCTACTGGATGGCCAAACTCCAGGGGAAGATCATCTTTCCACTCCATCCCCTGTTCAGCTCCCCATTGGTCCTGCTGAGAGCCACTTCCACCACTGAATAAACCTCCTACATTCATCCTTCAAGTCTTTGTGTGACCTGATTCTTCTGGGATACTGGACAAGAGCTCAGGATACAGAAAGCTGTCACACTGAACCCCTGCCTTTGCAAAAAGGCAGAGGGTCCAATAAGCTGGTTTAACCTTAAGCCATCCACAGACAGTAAAACTAAAAGAGTGCACTGTAACACTTGCCCACTTGGGCTTTGAGAGTAGTAGCCACCTACCCCGATATGCTGCTGTGGGGCCAGAGCTCCAGAGGACTTGCTCCAGTTCCTGCGCCTGCCTGTCTGCGTGCACCACTTCCTGTAAGGGGTTTGAACTCATGGTGGCCAAACAGAGAGTCATATCGTGTTACATGTCTCGTGATGGGAGGGGGCCAGGGAACTCTCCCATTTCAAAAACAGCCTGGAACTTCCCACCTTGGGCTTCCTAGAACCATAGTATCGTCTTCCCAGATCTTGCATATTCTTGGGGCAGGCTAGAGGTAATGAAAACATGCCTCCAGAATGCCTCCTCAAATCTCCATCTCCTCTTTTCACATCTCCTGACTTTTCTGCAGTTAAGCATTTATAGTAGGTAGGCATTTCTTTAGGAGGATTATGTGATTCTAACTGATTTTGGAGCATGTGATTATTGACAAGATAGAAAGCAAAGCACAGTGTTTTCTGTTCAAGCTGTTAGATGCATTCCAATTTCTGTAACAATGGTAATTAATCTTAGCTGGGTAGAAAATTCATTTTCTTTGAGGAATCACTGAGCTATAGAGAAATCTGTCTGTAACCATTGTTTGGGATTTTAGTTGTCATGTAGGAGGCACAATAATTTTACACTGACAGCTAATATATTGAGGAACCAACCCAATATGGAGAAAGTGATTTGGGATTATTGTGCATTTCTGGAAATATGTGATAATAGGGCTGAGATAAAATAAAACAGCAAGAAGCCCGATATCAAAGCTTTACTTTTTTTCTTCTCTATTTTTCATCACTAAAATGCAATATAAAAACAGAAAACAGATGAATGTGGTGTTCAAACTCTTTATGATTGTCAAACATATTTAAGAGCAAGACCTTGGGGGTTTGAGGAAAACATTACTTGATGGAAGTGTCAGGAGTATGGCCCATATTTCAGTTACTCTATAATTCCCCTGTACATTTTCTGTGGTTTGGTGTTCTGTTATCTGTATTTTTTTGCTCATAACTGAACTCAAATAGATTACTTTCACATTTCATGAGTGTGTGTCACTAGTTTTATGTTCACTAGTTTTATGGTGCACTATTGTAATTGAACTCTGGTACTGGTTTTAATTAGTTTATCAAAATAATGGGGAATGTATCACAAGTCAAATCTGTATAAAATAAGGATATAACAGAATGTTTCATACTGTTTTTCCATATACTGATAAAGCTATTCATCTACTTTGAGAAAGCTTCTCAGTTGTACTGGTAGATTTGCACCATTCCTTTCATACTTTGCCTCATGTGCTTGCAAAGGGGCAGAGATATTATTTCTCTTTGTAGTATCAGCATATGTAAGCACATTTTAGGGTCATATCAGTCATTTTCAGGTGACAAAGGGGTCAGTTTCCAGCAAGTTTCTTTGTCGGGGCAAAGAGAACATGAGGGATCCAGGCTTTCTTTTCCTACTGAGACTTGCTTTTAAGTTTCCCCAATACAAAGCCTTTGCCTTCCAGTATTTCATGTGATGTTTTGTAATTCTTTCTGAGCCCTGGAGCTTAACAGGGAGTTGATCACAAAGGGACTCACCCTGCACAACGATTCATTTTCAAAGAACTCATTAAGGGAAGAAAATAAATATTGCTACCAAGAATGTGAGTGTAATAATTTTTGTTTGTTTTATTTATTGCCCTATCTCTAGCACCTAGGATAGTACCTGACATAGTAGTAGAAGTTCAGTAAATGTCTGTTCAAGAAGTGAAAAGAAATTAGTAGGGGACAGAGACCAAGAGATTTAGGTGACCTCTCATACCAGCAAAAGAAACTCTGACTAGTTCCCTTTTCTTTAGATTCCCTGGCAGAAGTCTACAGGCTTGAGAGAAAGGGTAACTTATCAATTCTGAAGATAAAATATGCTTTATGCTTTCCTTCATCTTCCATTTATCTAAATCCCTTCCTCTCTTCCAACTTATCCATTAAGGTTCAGGTCAAGCTCAACTCAGAAAGCAACATGAGATCTTTTATAATTACCCTTCTCTCATGATCTTCTCCTTATCCAAACATGCGGGATCCCTTATAATTACTCTCTTATTAGAACACATGCAGCCAGGTATGTCTGTGGTGTCATACAAAGTTTGATACACCTGCCATGCAAATGAGCAGAGATGTTTAGTGAAAAATTCTATATATGTAGTAGAGCTCATGAGGGAGAACTGGGCTGGAGATGCAAATGTAGGCGTCATTAATATACAGGTAGTTATGAAAGTCACAGAGGATGAGATTACTCAGGGAGAAAGTATATGCAGATTTTGATCCAGAAGGTCTGGGGTTTGGCCCGGGATTCTGAATTTGCTTCATGCTCCCAGATGGTAAAACTGCTTTTGCTTGTTTATGGTGCACACTTGGAAAACCAAGGAGGTAGATGATTGAAACTTGAGTAACAACACCATTTAAATAATAGACAAAAGGGAAAAAAGCTACAAAGAGATTGTTAAAGAGTGGCAGAGATGGAAGAAGTCAAGAGTGATACTGGCATCATAGAGTCAATGGTGGGAAGATTTTCAAGACAAAGGCTGTGCCCAACTCTGTCAGATGCTGGTAAGAAATAGTAAGTTAAAGATAGAACAGGCTGTATTGACTTTTCAGGAGGAAGTACCTGATTATTTTAGGGCAGTTTTAATGGAGTAAGGAGGATAGATTGCTTCAGTGAAAAATGCAGAGAAAGCAAGCAGTAGCAATAAGTGGATGTGGCTATCTTTCAAGCAAGAGAAATTGGAGCACGTTTATAAGCTGAAGAAAAAGAGGAAGCAGAGAAGAAATAAAAGGTTGAATATGCAAAGGAAGTAGTTAATGGAGCAATTCCGAAGAAAATGGGAGGTGACTGGAATGAGACTCAGACAATAGGCAAAAAGGATGGGTCAAGAGTATCTAAGTTTGCAGGTTCAATTAGCAAACAGTTTTAGCGAAATAGAATTCTTACTTGAGGCTTCCATTACTCTGTGAAGAAAGATCAGGGTTGCCTATGGAAAAATGATTTTTTATAAACAGTGGCTGTAAGGAACACTGTGAAGATATAAGTAGCTATTGAAGAATATATAGTACTGAGTTTCCACTTGAGGTTTAAAGTCTTGAATTTGTAATGGTACCTATGCTCATGATTATGTTATTTTCTCCAAGAGAGAGGTCACCAACCTCAGTGTAAGTGCTGAGTAGGAATTCATACTTGTGTTTTCACAGGGTAGACATAATAGTCCATAAGAGGTCTCTGAGATCCTTGGCACACAGGATTGGATGGACCCATATTCACCTGGAATATTGCTACTTGCCATTTAAATCCCCAGGATGGAATTTTTACTCCACTTAGTGTAGTGGTAAGTAGGGTTTTAGATGTAGGGGAGCCTTCTTGTTCCTAGGCTAAAAGGATTTTAGGGACCTGCCATCAAAAATTACAAACCAAGATGTTTTATTTTCCAGACTATTACCCTTCAATATGCAGCCACTATCTAGCTAGCCACATGTGGCTTCTGATAATTTGAGCACTTGAAATGTGGGCAGTCTGAATGGAGATGAGCTATGTGTTAGTATAAAATACACATGGGATTTCAAGACTTAGTACTAATACAAGTAAGTTAAATATCTCACTAATAAAAATAGTGATTATAAATTGAAATTATAAGATTTGGGTATATGTAGATTAAATTAAATACATTGTAAATTTTTTTCACTTTATTTTACTTTCTGAAATGTGGCTAGTGTTTCAATAGTGCTGTTCCACATTCTTCTCTTCTTTGGGTCAATTAATTTTTACTCTCAATTACTCTTCACATCTCTTTGTTACGTTAATCATTGTTTCAATGGTATAGCTAATCCAAATATTTTCTTTCTACCTGAATTCAGATTAGAGCCGAGTTCACCATCTATTTTTTGTTTGCTACCATTGGAGGAGCAACAGAAGCAATCTGGAGCAACAATCCAAGGGGCATCTTTGCATTAACCACCGTGTATTTGTCAGAAGTCATCTGAATTGGCAACCTGCCAGTAATGCAAAAGCTGAAGTCTGATCCAAACAATGAAACTAGTTTTTTTTTTTTTTTTTTTTTTTCCTGTGTGCTGAGCTGATTCACTTTGAATGTGCTGAGCTGATTCACTTTGAATGAAAATGGATTTCTCCTAAGATTCACATAGTAAGCCAAAAGAAGGATTCTGACTGGCCCCACTTAGGTCACATGTACATTCCTGAACCAGTCACTGGGGCCAGTAGTTACGTGGCACTTGACTGACTCAATTTGGGTCACCTGCCAACCCTGTGGCTAGTGGAAAATTTGTTATCAAAAAGAACAGAGGAAAGTGTGTATACTGAGCAGATGAAAATGGTGGTCATTGCCAGCAAGAAGGCTTCAAGCCTGAGCCTGTTAGTTCAGGGGAAGATTGAGCTCTCTCTCTCTCTCTCTCTCTCTCTCTCTCTCGTTTGGTTTGCATGTCTGAATTTAAGTGGTTTGGGATCACTCACACAAATATGTGCACTGAGAGGAACAAATCATCCTGAATTGTAGACTAGACAACCAGAAAATAAATCACTTATGCTTTTCCTGAATCATTTGCTGTGCTTACAGTCTATTCTATAGTATTTGCATGGCTTTACTCTTAAAGGCATAGCTGTAAATGCTGAGTAATTATATTGCTATGTAGGTGACTAAGCCATTACCCACAATAAGTTAGTTATGACAGGTTAGTATGCAACCTGTCACAGAAAAAGATCCTTTGCAATTATCCTGCAATTAGTGCATATGTGCTCTATTTCACAAAAATGTTTCCTGGCCATCCTTAAAGGAGAATAAAATCTCTATTATTTAAAATAACGTTGTAGTATTGCATCAAAAAACCCTAATTTTTAGAGTTGGTCAAGTGAGGTTCTGGGAGTTCACTTTGAAAGGAGGATGATCTAGAGATATGTGAAATTTGATAATTCTTCATCAGGAGATTTTGCTTTTCTTTTATGGTTTTGCTTTTATGGTATGATTTTCTTGACTTGTTGATTTTGGGATTTGAGGAAATAATCCATCAACAATTGTTGAAAAAATTTGAGAATATCTTTCCCTTCAAATTGTAGTTAAATTAATTTTCATAGCTATTTACTGTCCTCAGTGTTTTTCCCATTCATTACTCCAATGCTGTGAGGAAGGTCTTGATAGAGAATGGAGAATCAGAGATATGGCTGCACATGATGGGATTATTTGGTGAATGGTGACTAAACAATAAAGAATTTCACATAAAAGGAAGACTGGGCTGAGCACAGTGGCTCATATAATCCCAGCATTTTGGGAGGCTGAGGTGGGAGGATCACTTGAGCTCAGGCATCCTCCACGCACTTGAATAGCATAGTAAGACCTCATCTCTACAAAAACTTTTAAAAGCTAGCTGGGTGTGATGGTGCATGCCTGTAGTCCCAGCTACTCAGGAGGCTGAGGTGAAAAGATTGCTTGAGCCCAGGAGGTCAAGGCTGCAGTGAGCCATGATCATGCGACTGCATCCCAGCCTGGTGACAGAGCAAGACTTTGTCTCAAAAAAAAAAAAAAAAAGGAAAAAATAAGTTCAAGAAGATAGATTTGTGTCTAATTTTTTTTTAAATCTTTCCCTCAAGGCTGCAAAATGGTTGCAGCAGCTCCAAACATCACATCTTCACATTGCAGAATCAAAAGCAAGAAGGGAGGAGGAAACCTCTCTCTTTGTGCCTCCCTTCCTCCTTTTTTCTCTCTCCCTTCCTCCCTCTTTTTCTTTCTCTCCCATCTCTGTCTCTGTCTCTCTCCCCTCCTTCTTTCCTCCTCCTTCCTTGTACCTCTCTTTCTTCCTTCTCCATCTGTCTTTCTCACTCACATTCCTTCTTTCTCCTCTCTCCTTTAATCAGGAGAAACATCTTTCCAAGAAATCATTCTTCAAACATTTTTTCATATAGCTCATCACCCAGAATTGCTTACGTTTTTACTGCTAGTTGCAAGAAAGGCTGTGAAAGTAAATGTCTGACATTTGGAATGTCTATCATTGGAGGCAGATTTTGCTGTAAAAGACAATAGCATTGGGAAGTGAATGTGGAGTTGATGTTGACAGTAAACAGTGTGTACTGCATCTCTGTACTCACTGTTCAGTTCTTTTAATTTTATTTCATCAGATTTATTTTTATTGCTCAGAAACAGAAATAGAATTAGAATTTATTCCTTTAATTTAAAAATTATTTATTGAGCCGGGCGTGGTGGCTCACGCCTGTAATCCCAGCACTTTGGGAGGCGGGTGGATCACGAGGTCAAGAGATCGAGACCATCCTGGTCAACACGGTGAAACCCCGTCTCTACTAAAAAACTACAAAAAATTACCTGGGCATGGTGGTGCTTGCCTGTAATCCCAGCTACTCAGGAGGCTGAGGCAGGAGAATTGCCTGAACCCAGGAGGCGGAGGTTGCGGTGAGCCAAGATCGTGCCATTGCGCTCCAGCCTGGGTAAAAAGAGCGAAACTCGGTCTCAAAAAAAAAAATTATTTATTGAAAGCCTGCTCTTCACCAGACATTGTAACAGGTGTTTTGGGACTACAAATGCTAATAGAGGCTGTTCTTGCTTTCAAATAACATATAATCATTGAAGGAAAACAGGACCTGAATGAAAATTCTTTAAATGTAAATTGACATATAAGTGCGATTGTACTAGAAAATGAACTATTCAAGTTTAGAGTAAAGAAACAAATATCACCTCCAGCTTTTAAAGAACTAAGATGAAGGTGTTAACTATTCAGTATTTTACTAGGAAGTCTGGGGTCCATGTGTTGCTTGGTAATGATACAAAGCTCCTGCACTGTACATAAACATGCAGATAGCTGGAATCCTCATATTTGGTAGGAAGTAGAAGACAATGAATTGGAAATGTGGTGGCTAAACTCATGTGCAGTCATACTAAGCCAAGATCAACATATCAGATGTTTTGGACAACGAACCATCCTCGAGAACTTTAAGTAGTCTTGAGGAAAATTCACTTTGAGACACTAGGCAATTTGGGATCATTGTGCCAGGCTTGCTGGTTAATATATGATTATTGTTTTTGTTCTTTTTCTTTAATGCATATTCCTTTGGGTATCCCGTGGCCAGGATGCTTGCAATTGGGGCACAATCCAAGTTGGCTGTTGGACTGTCCACAGTTTTTGGAGCAAGTTTTCAAGCCCATTGAAGGATGGGCCCAGAACACTTACATGGTCATTTCAAATCATTGAAGTCTAACATGAGAGTCTCATAGATGGGATCAGTCTTCTCTATGAAATCTAGATTTGACTGATACTTTTAGAGAAAAAAGTTGTTTATATCATTTCCCACTTAGAGAATATTCTTCAAAATATAAAGTTTTTGGCTCTTTGAGAGTAGACTCTTTGTCACATATAATAACAAACAAAATAAAATTCCCACTATCCTTGATGTAGTGTATTGCACATAGCAGAAATTTAACAAATCTTTTATTAAATGAGTGCCTGTTTCTTAAAGACTTCTAGCAAATTATTAAAAATAGTCTCAAATTTGAAGATTTTCCTAACTGGGCATTAAGGTCCTCAGAACTAATAAACATTGCAGTTGTAATATAAATACATTAAGAAGTGAAACAGATGTGCTTTAAAACAATGTAAAAATATTTATTATGAAATAATGAAGACATACAAAAGAAATAAAACATAAAAATTTTTGTGCTTTTCACCTAGTTCAATCAAAAATAAAATTTGTTCTGAAATAAATACTCTCTGTTTTATAGATAAAAACTAGGACTCCCAATTTAAATTTTGACAATAAATTAGGAATTAAATTAAGAGAAAAGGCCATTTTTTTTCTATATTTAATCTTAATGATGGGTTATTTGCTTATTCTTTTTGAATACTTTATTCCTTCTATAAAAATAATACTTTTGCATTACAAAAAAATAAACAGAGAGAAAGAAACTAGCATTTGAAAGTCTATAATTCAGAGAAAATTATAAATCACATGGTTCAGATATTTCTTATGTGTCAATACATGTGGAAATACCTGCATATATGCATTTTACATGAATGGGCTCATAACATTCATTCTATTTTGTTAGGTTTTTCTTTTGTTGCCCTACAATATGTGGTGGACATCTTTGCATTAAAAAAGATCTACAACAATTTTAATAGCTGCCAAATTTTTCACTTTCTTATATCATGATGTGCTTAAAGAGGCCCCTATTTATGGATATTTAGGTTTCCAATTTTTCCATATTGTAATTATTATATTGATGAATATCCCACGTACAGCTGTGCTTTTAGCTTCTGAAAATATTTCCTTGAGTAAATTCTTAAAAGTGGACACGACAGATTGCACCAATGGCTGTGATCAGCGTTTTCTCTGTGAGCAAGAGTGTATGTGCCACTCCTGGGCTAAGATGACTGGCTTTGGCCAATGAAATGTTAGAAATGTGATTCAAGCAGATGTCTGAAAAGCGATTTTGCAATTAGGCTTCTGCCATTGCCATGTGAAGGACATTCCTAGCTAGCCTTCTAGTTTCAGAATAATAGAAGCACAATTTCCCCAGCTAAGCTGATCCAATAAATTTCTAACTAAATCAGAGCCACATGCTCAACCCACATCCACTTGATCACAGAACCACGAGCTAGCCCACAGGTAGATGAAGACTAAACACTTGTTTTTGTATTCAATGAGGATTTGTGGTTGTTTGCTATACAGCATTAATGTGAAAATAGGCAACTGATACAATGGAATTTAACCATTTTTTACATTGGTACTTGTATTGATTTGCAGTTTTTAAAGCCTTGATATATTTCTCTGATTTTTTTTTTGAGGTAACAAATGCAGTCGTGCTGAAGTGATAATATACATTAAAATTAGATAAAAGAACAAACAAGCGAAAACCTCCTTAGTAGTTTCTTTCCTTTTCTCCTCTCCCTCCCTCCCTTTCTTTCTTCCTTGCCTCCCTCTCTCCTCCTTGGTAGTTTCTAAACCTGATTTCTAACTTAGTTTTTTGCATTTATCTTGGATTTAAATATATATATATGAAAATATTTTCAATAGTGAAAAAGAAGTAATTAATTTTCCATTTACAGAAAGAAAATGGAAAAGTTAAATTACTAAAACCAAGGGGAAATTACCAAATTAATGGACCAAATGTATTTGTAAACTTGAAACATGTTAATTTTCTTACTTTTTAAAAATCAGCTTATTCAGTCTTTCAAATGCTGTGTGATTTTGTTTCTGACCACGATGAGCATTATTCTTAATAAATTTAGGGTCATGGCTCTGGATCTTATTTTTAATAATTGTTAAAACGCTTATTTGCTAATACCAAGGTTCCTTATTGGTTCTGGCCTCACTTTTCTAGCTCTACAACTATTAGTCCCTATTAACATTTCTGCTGAATTTATTCTATGAATAGAAGTTTTTGTCCATTCTCACTTTAGACTTGAAAATGAGATAGTTCCTATAAGTTAAGCAGGATTGAGTTTCACTGCAGATTCCATCCAATTATCTTAGAAATCCAGAGATAATCCTCAAACCTCATTTAAGCGATTAGTATCCCCGTTTTCTATAATAAGTCTTCCACTCAGAATTTGTAATAAAGGAATAAGATGGACATTTTAAGGTTTTGCCTCCTTCTTCCTTCTCAAAGTCATCCCTTTTTTACTCTTTGAATTCACCAGTCTTGCTTCCTGACTTCTTTACCTTCCCTAACCAATCTGACTCATGATCCATCCCTTCAGCTGTATTTCTCACATCACCAAGTTCCTTCATCTGTTTATCCTTCTACTGCACCTATCATGATAGCCCAGAATCCAGAGCAACCCAACTCTTCATAGTAGAATCTCAGTGAAGTGCACATCTACCAGTCTCTTCAAGCCATGGCTTTACTCTTATGCCCAGATGACTATTGGCAGATGACCAGTTTTGAAGATAAATCATCAGAGCAGATATCCCCCAACATTTTTTGTTTGTAATTTTCATGGCTCCAGACTTTCTTCCTCCCATGGCATTCTATAATACCACTGGTTATTTTTCTCAAACATAATCACACTGATTAAAAACACTCAATGGAACTCTTCTGCCTATAAATTCTAAGCATGGCATCCACGGCTTTTGCAAGCTAGCGGTCACCTATTGTGTAGTTTTATTTTCTGCTTCTCAGCCGGGGGATAGTGAAAGGTAACTGGAAACTAGAAGGAACTGAAGAGGCAATCAGTGTAGAGCTGGCTGCCAGTAAAGGTCAGGCAAATGTGACAATTTGTGAGATTCCATGTTCTAGGGGGCTCCACTCTGGAGGAATAAGGAAACAGTTTGAAAGTGTAGGGAAGTATCTTGGGCTTGGCTTCCCTTAAAGGAGAGCTTGAGATCATAAACTTGTGTAAAATCAGTTTATTTGGAAATATAATCCCAGGAACACGGGTAGAGGATGGAGGAATATCACAGGGAGGGAGAAAGCCAGTACAAAGAGTCATTATTGGGTTGGCTCAGTGCTGGAAGTGTCTAGTTTTGGATCTAGCAGAACCCCGTGAGGATTCTTATAAAATAAACTGTTTGCATGGGGAAAGCCAGAAAAGAGACTTTATTCATTGGCTTCTGTTCCCCATGATCAATGATGGCCTCACTAATGTTGACCCCTTTGGGCTAAGAATTCATAAATTCCATCTAAATAGGAAAAGAATAAGCCACATGATCTCTCTTCACTGACAGTATAATTCCATCCAGAGAAAACTCCAAAGATTCTGCCAAAAGTCTACATAACTCATTAATGATGTTAGTAAGGTTTCAGGATACAAAATCGATGTATAAAAACCAGCAGCATTTCTATATACCAATAATGTTCATGCTGAGGGTCAAATCAAGAATACCATCTGATTTACAATAACCACAAAGAAAATGAAATACCCAGGAATATAGCTAACCAAGGAGGCAAAAGATGTCTACAAAAAGAACTACAAAACACTTCTGAAATAAATCAGAGATAAGTCAAATAAATGGGAAAATATCCCATGCTTGTGGATTGGGAAGTCAATATTGTTAAAATGGCCATAGTTCCCAAAGCAATTTGAAGATTTCTCAAAGAACTTAAAGTAGAGCTACTAGACTCAAGATTATTCTTATCAAAATACCAATGTCATTCTTCACAGAACTAGAAAAAAAACATTCTAAAGTTCATATGGAACCAAAAAAGAGCCTGAATAGCCAAAGCAATCCTAAGCAAAGAGACCAAAACTAGGGGCATCACACTATCCAACTTGAAATTATACTATAGTGCTACAGTAACCAAAACAGCATGGTACTGATACAAAAACAGACACATAGACTGATGGAACAGAATGGAAAAATCAGAAATAAAGCCGTGCATTTACAACTAGCTGATCTTCAACAAGGCTGACGAAAATAAGCAATGGGGAAAGGACTCACTATTTAGTAAATGGTGCTTGGATAACCGGCTAGCCATATGCAGAAGAATGAAACTGGACCCTTACCTTTCACCATATACAAAAGTTAACTCAAGATGGATTAAGAATTTAAATGTAAGGCCTCAACTACAAAAATCCTAGAAGAACATCTAGGAAATACCCTTCTTGACATCAGCCTTGGTAAGAATTTTTGGCTAAGTCCCCAAAAGCAATTGCAACAAAAAATAAAAATTGACAAATGGGACCCAATTTAACTGAAGAGCTCTACACAGAGAAAGAAACTATCAACAGAGTGGACAGAATAAAGGAAAATATTTGCAAACTATACATCTGACAAAGGTCTAATAACCAGAATCTATAAGGAATTTAAACAAATCAACAAGCAAAAAACAAGCAACCTCATTAAAAAATGGGCAAAGGACATGAACAGACACTTCTCAAAAAAAGACATAGAAGTGGCCAACAAACATTAAAAAAATGCTCATCTTTACTAATACCAGAGAAATGCAAATAAAAACCATGAGATACCATCTCATACTAGTCAGAATGGCCATAATTAAAAAGTAAAAAAATAGCAGATGCTGGTAAGACTGCAGAAAAAAGGAAACACTTTCACACTGTCGGTAGAATGTAAATTAGTTTAGCCACTGTGGAAAGCAGTTTAGAGATTCTCAAAGGGCTTAAAATGGAGCTACTATTAGACCCAGCAATCTCATTACTGAGTACATACCCAAAGTAATATACATAATTATAACAAAAAGACACATACAGTCATTATGTTTATCACTATGCTAGTCACAATAGCAAAGACATGGAATTAACCTAGGGCCATCAATGGTGAATTGAATAAAGAAGATGTGGTACATAGACACCATGGAATACTATGCAGTCATAATAAAGAATGAAATCATGCCTTTTGAAGCAATATGGATGGAGCTGGGGCCATATCCCTAAGTGAATCAATGCAGGGAAATACTGTATGTTCTCACTTACAAGTGGCAGCTAAACATTGAGCACGCATGGACATAAATATGAGAATAATAGACACTGTGTGCTACTAAAGAAAGGAGGAAAGAAGATTGTAGATTGAAAACTACCTATGGGGCGCAGTGCTCACTATCTGGGTGTAATATACCCATGTAACAAATCTGCACATGTACCCCCTGTATCTAAAAGTCAAAATTAAAAAAAAAAAAAAAAAAAAGAATGTGTGAATTCCAAGTGATTTGGAAGACATCTTGGGCCAGCCTCAAAGGAATCTCTTGGGAGAAAGCAAGAGGTACACAGTCAAGCTTAAGGTGATACAATCCATTTGCCCGGGCACAAAAAAGATCAAAGCCTGCATAAAACTGCAGGAATATCTGGAGTAAGAAATGGAGCCCAGAACATTTTGAAATGTGTACAAGAACCATCTGATTCTGAAGGTGACAAGCTAAGCCAGAGTCATTGAGGAAAATACACCTGAGACAATGAGCGGTCAAGCAGGACACAGCCAAGGCCTCTTCTCAAAACCTTGCTATGGCTCCCTGTTCTCTCATCTTAATAAAAAACACAAAGGTGTATTCCCCCTGACTTTGTATCATTTTCTACTCTCTACAAACACACACATTCTCACCATACTGCTCTCCTGCCTTAGGACATTTGCACAGACTCTTTCTGGAGCAGACAGGCTCTGCCTGGAGCAATCCTTATCTTTTTTTATTTGAGATGGAGTCTTGCTCTGTTACCCAGGCTGGAGTGCAATGGTGCAATCTTGATTCACTGCAACCTCCGTCTCCTGGGTTCAAGCAATTCTCCTGCCTCCCCATCCTGAGTAGCTAAGATTACAGGCTTGTGCCACGATGTCTGGCTAATTTTGCATTTTTAGTAGAGAGGGGGTTTCACCAGGCTGGCCAGTCTGGTCTCGAACTCCTGGCCTCAGGTGATCCGCCCCCCTTGGCCTCCCAAAGTGCTGGGATTACAGGCGCCCAGCCTAGAGCAATCCTTATCTAATGATGAGTGTTAGAGCCCTAGAGGTCTAACTCTTCCCTCCTTAATGTCCTTGTTGCATGCCACTCTTCCAGAGGCTTACCTGATGACCTCATTAAAAATGCCAACCTGTTAGACTTCTAATGCTCCTTAGCTTTTGTTTCTCCCCCACACTCTACCACCTTCCAACAGACTATAAAATCTACTTCCTTATTAAGTTTTATTATTTATTTTTCTCTCACCCTTTGCAGAAGGCAAGACCCATAACAGCTGGCATCTTTGACTAGTTTGTTGATGAATGTATCCCAAGTACCTGGAATGGTGACTGGCCTATAGTTGGTGCTCAAAAATTTTGAAATACTTATTCAAAAATTTAATTTTTGATTAACAATATGCAGAAGCAACACTATCATGGAAGCACTGAAGTGAAGTCTTCTTTAGGGAAGCGCTCACAGTTATTCCCTTTTGTGCTTTTTAGGGCCCACACAGTCTGCAATCTAGTTGGTAGGAATATCAGCTGCCTGCTGCTAATCGGAGCAGGTTCAGAGATGGGGTAGAATTATAACCATGACTTTTTTTATATTGAAATTCCAGGCACAGCAGTGGTGAAGGCCAAGTGGTTTGTCATCCTAACGTATTTACATATGATGAACCACAGCTGAGAGTTTTTGAAAGGAAGGCAAAATTTGTTCCAGATAGAAAACTAACCACAATACAATTAGCGTATATATGATATATAAATATAGAGTATTACCTTTATATTAATATAATATATTAATTTATATATGCAATATATAAATATATTATGATATTTTGTATTTATATAATATTTTTACTTACTGTATATCATCTAAGCAGCAGAACAATTACTTGTGGTAGGTAGAGATTAAGATTTCCACTTTAGAAAGAAATGTTTATTGATATATTTGTAGTTTTGAAGAACAAACTGAGTTAATTCAGGTAACATATAAAAACCATTGAAAGCGTACAATTCAGTGGCATGTAGTATACGCACAAACATTTGCAACTACAGCTTTTATCTAGTTCCAAAAGATTTTTACCACTTCAAAGGGAAACCCTATACTCATTAAGCAGTCCATTACACTTGTCGCAAAGGCCCTGGAAACCATAATCTGCTTTATGACTTTATGGATGTACCTACTCCTGATGTCATATACATGAAATTGTATGATAGGTAAATTTTTGTGTCTGGTCTCTCATTTAGCATTCTGTTTCCAAGGTTCATCTGGATTGTAGCATGTATCAGTATTTCATTCCTATTTATGATTGAATAATATTCTATTGTATGATCTACCACATTTTCTTTATCCATTCATCATTTGATAGACATTTGGGTTGTTTATACTTTTTGGCTATTATGAATAGTGTTGCTATGATCATTTGCACACAACTTTTTGTTTGAATGCCTCTTTCAATTCTTTCGAGTATATAACTGGGAGTGGAATGTATATTTATGTTTACTCACTGTATTCTAGAAACATTTTTCCTGTAAGAAACAAACTTTCATTGAGGTGGTATTACATATATAAGGTAAATTCAATATTAAATAACATTAAGAAAAGTAAAAATGTGGAAAAGAAAAGAATATTCAGATAAGAAAGTGAAAATTTCAAATGAAAATATGTAAGCCACGCATTCCACATGCTTCTACAATTAGATTAAGAATTTGATTTGCAGGCCCCTGGTAGGTGTTGAAGGCTTTTCTAAGTAAGAAACGAAATGCAGAAGTAAAACGTTTACGCCAGACATGAAACCTAAAAGACAGGTTTTACTACATAAAAATGAAGAGTTTCTGTATACTAAAAGGAAAAAAAAAGCTAGAAGGCAACTAAGAAACTGGAAGGAACTAGTTGCAAATTGGTAACAAAAGGTCAACACAGCATGTAAATGGTACTGATAAATCACTTAAAAATACAAGGAATATATTACATTAAAGTGCAAGTAGACTTTTTTTTTTTTAAAAAAAAAGAAAGGCTTTTTTGTGGGGAGGAATCTAACAGATTGGAAAAATATTTAAAAAGACAGATAACAGTTAGTCATTCTGGGGAAGTAGGGAAAAGGTCAATGTAAAACAATGTCATTAAAAAAATGTGGTACGGAGACATCATGAAATACTATGCAGCCATAAAAAAGAATGAGATCATGTCTTCTGTGGGAACATGGATGGAGTTGAGAGCTATGTCCTTAGCAAACTAACACAGGAACAGAAAACCAAATATCACATGTTCTCACTTATAAGTTGGAGCTAAAGGATGATAATTTATGAACACAAAGAAAGAAACAACAGATATGGGGTTCTACTTGAGGGTAGAGGGTGGGAGGAGGAAGAGGAACAGAAAATATAACTATTGGGTACTGGGCTTAATACCGGGGCAATGAAACAATCTGTAAACAAATCCTTCTGACGTGAATTTATCTATATAACTCATACCCCAAACATAAAAAAAAAGTGTATATTTGTAAACCTTTCTTGGGGAGTGCTATGGTTTGAATGTTTGGCTTCTCCAAAGCTCATGTCAAAACTGAAATCCTAGTGTCTAACAGTATTAGGAAGTGGGGCCTTTAAGAGGTGATTGGGTCATAAGGGCTCTGCTCTAATGAATGAATTAATACATTCATGGATTAATGGATTATCACAGGAATGGTTAGTTATCGTAAGAACAAGTCTGTTATAAAAGTCGGTTTGGCTCAGTGTACCCGTCTTGCCCTGTGATGCCTTCTGCCATGTTATGACACATCATGAGGCCCTTACCAGAAGCTGACAAGATGTGGCTCCTGATCGTAGACTTCCCAGTCTCCAGAGCTGGAAGAAATAAACCTTTTATCTTTATAAGTTATCCAGTCTTAAGTAGTCTATTATAGTGACAGAAAATGAACGAAGACAGAGGGAAAACTGATAACATGGTATTAGTGGAAGGATAGACACATGAGATTGGCATAGATCAATGGAACAGAATAAGGAGCCCAGAAATAGGCTCACACAGGTCTTTGACAAAGGAGCAAAGGCAATTCAATAGCAAAAGAAATGATAACAGAAGCACTGTAAATCCCTATGCAAAAAAAAAAAAAAAAAAAAAAAAAAAGAACCTAAACACAAACCTTACGTCTTTCACAAATGTTAACCAATTGTAGTGTTAACACTAGGGGGAAAAAAACCTCTCAAAACACTAGGGATACAAACAATCCTAAGATCTACCAGTAATAAAAGCACAGACTATTTACAAAAGAAAGAAAAACAGAAGATATGAGACTTTTCATAAGCAACACCTGATGCATAAAACAAATGTGCAATATAGTCAGAATCAATGGGAAAGTTCTCTGACAGAAAGAAAATGATAGCAATAGAACTTGTATGTGTGGCATCAAGCTGTGAGACGAAGTATTGCCCTATGTAGCTTTTAAGTCTGCACTTAAACCCAGACAGAAAACCAGAATTTAACGTAGTTTGCTTAACCTAAGTCTGAGGATGGGTGTACAATAACATTTTAAGAAAGGGAAATGAAAGCAGGGCATGCTTTGGGCAAAATGACAAGGGCATTCAGTCTTGGCTAAGCTCAATTAAGTCATGTGAGTTTGGATACCTATAATTTTCTCAGCTGGATATTTATTCTCTTTACACCAATGGTGGCAGAGCAGTTATCAAACACACTCACTTAATCTCTGTGCCATACTTTACTTTCTATAGAGCTCTGGCAGCTGACAGAGTTTATTTTGCAGAAAGCCCCCCGGTCAGTGTGATAGTTCAGAGCATGACAGCTCCCTCTGCCATAAGACATGATTTGAATAGAAAGCTTTTGCTCAAAAACAATGTAGGTTAGCCTAGTCAGTTAATCAAAAAGTATAATGCTCGGAGATGCAATTTCATCACGTGGAAAACTTCTGATGCATTATCTCATCTACTCGCCAAATGCAGTCTTCCAGTGAAAATCACCCCATATACTACCAGATGGAGTTTTATGCAAGCACATGTAGAAGCGTGCCAGGATAGTAAAAGGAGAAATTTCAAAGCACAGCTGCCAGCTCTGCCTAACATAGGACTGGAAGAACCAAATTTATAAGCGGGTGCTTGCCAGACGGCAGACCTCGAAGTTAAGCCAATTATGTAAATGGACCTTGAAGAATGATTTGTACCAGGCACAGTTTCGATTGAAAGCCTTGCTCTTGTAAAGCCTTACCCTGGGTCTAGACTGTTTGAATATTTTTTGCTTTCTCTCCAGTTTTGATTTGCTTTGATTTTCCTGACTAGTGGAGAAGCTCTCCCTCATCAAGCAACTGTGGGCATGCAGAGTGAGGCCTTTGTTAAATTGATAACTTTCAGGAGGACATAGAATCAGCAGAAACAATGGAATTTTCGTTACTGTGGCATATTTTTAAGCTTAAAAAGATAAGAATTCTCAAGAATTGATTACATAAATTTTAAAGCAAAGAATCATCATGCACAGTGTTTTATTTTCTGGTTCCTTGAAGCCAAATCGAATCCCAGGATAAGATGATCATGAAACATTCCACAAAGACTGTGAACAAATTCCCTGTTTTTGTGTCTAAAAGTTATCTTGGGGACCCTAATCATTGAAATAGACTGATCTCTATGGCAGAAGAGAAATACAAATTCCAGAGAAGAGTCAAGACTAAAGAAGAAAAATAATGTGTGCTCAGCCTCAGGAGCTCCATCTTCAGGAATGAAAGGGGAAGAGGAGCAGAAAGCTGTACAGATTTTCAGACCAAGCACTCAATGTGCTTGGTGCATTGTTCTTCTCAAGTCTCTCAAACGTTCAGAGGAGGCTTCCCCTTTACCCAGGATGCTGCAATTGCCCTTACCCACAGGGTCAGTCAAATCAGCTCTGTTGTAGACATTGTGCTCCTGTCCAAAGTTTCATTTGCAGAAAGATTTGTTTGCCTAAAAAAGTGAGGGAGCACCACTGCCTAGACTGAGAATGACTTTAGGAACCTAAGTTTGGGGGCCACATAATTGTTTGATTTTGTTTCCAAATTTATGTAATTTTATGATTCCCTTTTCTCTTTTCCCTTTTCCCAGGTGTTCAGCAATAAAATTCCACTGAACTGCAGTGATATTTAACAGCTCTTCTCTAGGAATACCAAAGAAAACATAAAAAGTAGAATGGGTAGGTACAGCTATCAAACTGCTAGAAACAGTAACATGATTTATTGAGATACCTAATTATAAGTTAATATGCAAAATCAGAGTTTTTTTTTTTTTTTTTTTTTTTTTAAGATGGGGTTTCACCATGATGGCCAGGCTGGTCTTGAATTCCTGACCTCAGGTGATCCACCCATCTCGGCCTCCCAAAGTGCTAGGATTACAGGCGTGAGCCACCATGCCCAGCCTAATCAGAGGATTTCTTACATAAACAATAAGAGGTTTTATATAAGCTATACAGAAATTTATATAGGGAATTTAATGGAAGAAAATCTTCCATTCATATTGGCATCACAAAATAAAATATTCAGAAACAAAATTAACCAAAAATGTAAAGGGCCTTTTGGAAGAAAACTGTAAAACTCCATTGTGGAGCCGTTAAAGAAGTCTTGAATACATAAATTAAATTCCTTGTTTTGAGATAATAAAACTCAATATTTACCATGCTTTTGCCATTTAAATACAAATTGTGGACATTTTTCCCATGGCAATAGATGAATTACAACCATCCTTTTATCAGTTCCACAGAATCTTATTGAATGAATATGTCCTACCTATATCAGTTCCTAGTAGTGAATATTAGGTTGTTTCCAATTTTTCCATGTTAGAAACAACATTAAAAGGACTTGCTCTTATTTATATTTCTTATGTCCACGCAAGTATTTACTACCTTTCTAGGAGTGGAATTCCCGGCTCAAACAAACTGCCTTCCAGGAAAGATTTATTAATATGCATTCCTACTAATGCTGCTTTAGAATACCTTTTTCTCCATATCCAGCTGAACACTGAGTGTTCTCTTTTCAAAATTTTTTTCTCGGCCGGGCGCGGTGGCTCACGCCTGTAATCCCAGCACTTTGGGAGGCCGAGGCGGGTGGATCATGAGGTCAAGAGATCAAGACCATCCTGGTCAACACGGTGAAACCCCGTCTCTACTAAAAATACAAAAAATTAGCTGGGCATGGTGGTGCGTGCCTGTAGTCCCAGCTACTCAGGAGGCTGAGACAGGAGAATTGCCTGAACCCAGGAGGCGGAGGTTGCAGTGAGCCGAGATCGCGCCATTGCACTCCAGCCTGGGTAACAAGAGCGAAACTCCGTCCCAAAAAAAAAAAAAAAAAAAAAAA